>NC_056741.1:304712210-305074710 GCF_019279795.1 Protopterus annectens | reverse complement strand
TTGTAAAATCAATTATAGTAGACAGCATATAAGATCTGTCTTATTCAAATCATACTCACTGTTGTCCTCTAAAAAATGTCTCAGTGCAGTAATAGATATTCGGTATAGCCGTGGAAAGGCTTTGGACATCAAGGGTGACCATTAGATATTGAGTCCCATTGTCCAATGTATTAATAAAGCCAGACAACCATTATAAAAATTGTCTTGTATCCCTTATAATTGTCTGTGCCTTTGATACAATGCCCTTAAGCTGGAATTCTATAAATACAGATAATGGTTCAGTTAACCATCCGTTACCGAATACAATGGGGCATAATGGAGGATCACTTCGATCCTTCTGTACTTTGGGGAGGCCATTAATGATAGGAATCACAGGATGTTCAATGTTAAAATATTCACTAAATTCTTTTTTAATTCTGTTCTTTTCTAACAGATCAGATAGAGCTGTTTTAAGAACTGTACTATAATGATTTAGTGCACAAAATAATTAACATTTCCGTAAAAGAAAACATCATGCTATACTGACCAGCACCATTTAAGCTGTACAGTTTTAAACAGAGCTTAACATTTAAAGCAAAGATATTTTTTAAAGGCTGGCAAGCCTCTCTGCATCATTCATGCTGGGCGATGTATTCCTCACCCCCCCTACTTATTTAATCTCACTCTTAGTTATTATTTTCTATCTATTAATAATACATGGATAAGTAAATACACTAATGGTAACCAAAGATGGGCCATTGTTAATGAGCAGGGATTGCTGCAAAATCTGCTGGAATCCCTACTTAGTTGATTTAACATGAGTGGAGTATTTGTCAATACATAAGGCCGCGATGGTGCAATGGTTAGATTTGTCACCTCACAGCAAGAGGTTCTCCAGTTCGATTCTTGGCTGGAGCACATTCTGTGTGGAGTCTGCATGTCCTCTCTGCAGTCTAGTGAATTTTAAAGACATGCAGGTAGGTATGAGTGTGTGAGGGTGTGTGCCTTCTGTGAAGGTTGGGCGTCAGGCTTGCAACTCGACACTGTAAAAACTCTACTGCCACTCAATCTGCAGACCTGTGATCCATTGTGGTGACCCCTAACCAGGAAAAGCCAAAAGAAATTGCTTTGGAGTATTTTCAATACAGCAAAATGCAGAGTTCTTCACTTCACTGCTGGTAGCAAGTGCCCATATACCATTCATTAATCTATAAATAATTCCACAATCAACTATAGTGTAAGATATAGAGGTAGTAGTTAATCACCATCTTAGGTTTTAAGCTTAGTCATTGGTTGTCTTCAGATGCTGCTATAAAATTAAGAGAGATATGCTGTGCAGCTTTGGCAGTAGAAAATAAAAACATATATACGGATTCTCTATTTGTAAGTCACTGATAGGCCCGGATATTGTATAGTATGAACAAGTCATTAAGTGCAACTCACCTTCTCTGAAAAAGCTTGAAAAAAATCCCCAAAAATATTTACTAGGTAGATGTTTTGAGTGCAACATCTTTCATATAAGGAAAGGCTGAATAAAATTAAATTATTTTCTGTTTGGTGTAGTCTAAATAGAAGCTATTTAATTCTGATATTTAAATGTCTTAAAAATGAAACACTAGCAACTACTTTGGGTCTCAGTTTTACATTAAATACAAAAGGTGCTAGGAATAATAAATTATTTGTTGATCTACCCGTTGCTAGCTGAAAACATTCAATAATTCTTTTAGATATAAATCATTAAAATACATAATTCCCTTCCACTTGAGATTAGGAAATCCACATCTTTGTCAAGATTTAAGATAATACTGGCTAGTTACTCTGTGGATGTTTGTATGAGTTTTATAACTTGGCTCAAACTCTTGGGTATCACAACAAGGCTTTGAGTTCACTGTATCATTATAATGAAAGAATGAAACACCATGCTGGAGTTTATGTTGTAGGATGTGTAGGATCAAATCTCCATATTTTCTTTAAAAATGTACAAATGACAATATGCAAGTAGTTGGGATGGGAGGTACAGCTCCCCTCATGAGGTTTCTGGATGGCTTGTCCCCTTCAGAAAATTAAGAATTCCTGCTATGATGCAGCTAGTTAGTTCACAGTCCTACGTGTCTCTGTAGTGCAGGGGTGTTACAAAATATTACATTTGGGGTCTTGTTCTTTCAGTACTCTGATGTTTCTATTATTTTAGTCTTTAATTTTAAATCTTCCAAGATTTGGGAAAAGGCATTCAGGAACACCAGCACATATATGGTAGTACAATTTCATTAAACAAACAGGAAATTCAAACCCCATGGAAGGAGACTTCTGTAAATATGGATGTGCTTTTAAATGACCTCTTTGTTCACATAACTATTACAAGTGAAATGGCTAGAAATGACATTATAGAAAATCTGAGATCAGTGCTGGAAGAGCTAATAAAAACAAAAAAAATGATGGTACTTTAGTTCACAGACATCATGGTTTAATTCAGTACATGTCTATGGCAGTAGAAAGTCTGAAACATCCCAGATTTGTATAGTTGACTAGTTAAGTATTTGAAAGAAAGGTCTTCTGTACATCACTAAAGTATATGATACTGACACAAAACCGGCTGAAAAAGCATTACTAGAGCCATCTAGCTGACAACCAGGGTACTATAATGACTAATTAATAGGTTCATAGGATCATAGGTGTGTACTAGGCTAGTGGCCCTGGAGCCTTTAAAAGCCTAGCCCATAGGATTACCCTGGCATCATGCCACCTGACCATAATTTCCAGTGACTCTGTCGAATAGAGCAACTGGAGTGATCCCTGGGGTGAATTTTCTATTTCCCATCCACTCATCAAGATTTCTCTTGAAGAGGGTCAGGGAGGTGCTCTGTTTGACATGTATGGGAAGTCTATTCCATAGCATGGGCAGCCTCTGGGTTATGAACCTGTCCCTCCAGCACATTCTGTTGATTGTGGTAGTGAGGTTGAGGTCTGTGGAGTGTGTGGTGCAGAGGGATTGTGATTTATTTAGATGTAGCATTTCTAACAGAGCTGTGTCAGACATGGCTTTGTAAGTCAAGCAGAGATCGCCTCTAAGTAGGCGATATAAGACAGAAAATAGTTGGTGTTTTTTGAGTCTGTCCATATAGGACAAGTGTTTAAGGCCTACGATCCTCTTTGTGAGGAACTTTTGCAGCCTCCCCAGTTGTTGCAGATGTCTAGTGAGGTACATGCCAAATGGGGCATTGTACTCAATGATCGGCCTAATTAGAGAAGAGTAGAGGGAGACAATGACCTCTTTCTTCCTGGATCCAAAACCCTTAGTAATGAGATGTGCCACATAGAAGGACTTTCTGACCACAGTAGCAGTGAAGTGGTCAAAAGAGAGGTTGCTGTCAACATGCAGAAGGTGAGGAGTCATCGTTCATTCAAAGGACATTAGGACAGACTTCAAGTGAGTCTCATCTCCTCTAGTGTCTTCATAAACAATTTTACAGAAACACGGTTGGGAAGGTTGGCCTCTGCTGCCATTAATCTTCTTAGTAATGGTAACACCTCTTAGCATATGTTATGTTCTAGTCTATTTTGCTAAATGTGTTTATATGAAAACAGGGTCTATATCCCTTAGTATTTCTTCTAAGGAGTAATTTCTTTTTTGAGTCATGTCTTACAAGTGTCAGCTTTTTCTGTGCCAAAAATGACATCACTGATGATAACAATACTGTTGTCAGGCAAATTAACTCATAATAACAAACAAAATGAACATGTAAATGCTAACGAAACTACTGCCAAACTTTTTAAAACTTGTTTCCAAAATTACTAATACTAGATACAGTAAACACTTATGTCCTGCTTTTTTTGTTCCTAGTGTATCTTGGCAAAGATTATGCAGCGTGTTCTGCAACAAATGTTCTATATTCCAGTCTCATAAAATGCCCTACAGGCACATTACTATCTTTTATTCTGAGCCTCCCATATTAGATGTGCAGTTACACAGCAAAGAAAACTAGCAGCACAAGTTCATTAAAACAGCAGGGAATACAAATATTGTTCCCTACCCTTTGATTGCTTTCTTTATCTCCTTTCTCTTTCTGTCTATTTAGAAAAAAAACCCTAAAAACAGTTTTCTTTCTTTAGGGTTATTTTCTTAAAGGGTTATCTTTTTTTAATTGGCATCATTTACCTCTCTTTTTCTCTCGGATGGCAGAGAAGCCCTCTGGATTCAAAAACTGCATAGGTTGTTCTCACAAGCTACCAAATTCAGGCACACATGATAAGTGTGGGTACTGCTTAGGCCCTTCACACCTGGACATCTTCTGCTCTATCTGTGAGGCCGTTGGTCACAAGCAATTAATGAAAGACAGAATAAGTTTATTCTAAAGGGGTTCCTTTAGCCTACCACAGGAAAAAATGATGTTGCTGTTTCTTCTTCCCCTTCTCCATCTTCTTCAAAAAAAAGAGGTCTGATAAACCCAAAGAGAAGCAAAGGGAGTCAGAAAAAGAAAAACAGCATACCACTCAACTGTTTAGATTTTTGCTTCATATTTTTGGTTTGTTTCTCATAAAATTCACGAGTTTTGGGCAAATCATTGAAGACTGAAGTCACTAGAGAATGGCAGACATTTGAGTTTCAGATTTAATATCTTTCAGAAAATCCAAAGGGTACTAATGCAAAACCCGTTACTCTACTGACTTTCTAAGTTTACACGTTCAACGCTTAAAATATGTCCCTATTTTTGGCCCTTTGCCCCCACCCTATTATTTCTGGCTTTGTACAGATTTCTTGTGCTAAGAGGTTGAGAAATATGAGAAAAGGAGAGGTCAAGATCATCAAAAAAGATATCTCCGGCCCCTAAGATTTCTAGAGCTCCAGAGACAATGCTGTCTTTTGGATCCAATAGTTATTCAATCCCATACACCTATATTTTCTCTGGATCCTATCTCCTTTAGGCTTCAGTCTCCAATTTTTTAGTACAGACCCTGGTATCCCTCGAGAACACCTTCCGCAACCTCTTCCCTGAGGTCAGCTAGGTCTTCTCAGAGCCTGACTGGAGTTGACGTGGACAGGAAGATGGGGAGACTTCCTCAGACCAAATCCAATTGAGGTCCTTCCAGAACCACTTCTTCCCCTCACTGTTTAATGGCTCCTTCTCTGATTCAACCTCTTAGATTGGAACCTTTGGATCTGACTCTTGCCCAGGACAAATCTTCATAGGACCCAAGTCTCAATACTTCCTTTACTCTGATGACTTCTCTTTCAAAGTCGGCTCCAACCACTTCAGACCCATCAGAGTCTCAGAGCCAAACCAGCAGTCTTGACTATGACATAGTATGATCAGATCCAAGGTTTTCAGATCATTGTCTCACTCTAGGAGCATTGGCACTTGATAGTTCAGCTCTGGCATCAGCCTTGAATCCTAGCCAAATGGCGTCTAGGGTTGAGCCACCTTTGGAATTTTCAGCTCCATGTTCAGCTCTGTGTTCAAGGATTTTGAGAGAGTACTCTCTCAACATAGAAAGAGAGGTCTACCCTTTTGGAACCAGATCCAGCCCTCCAAGTTGCTCCCCTTGTTCTGTTGGGGTAGCCAATTTCTTTGAGCCTTGAGTCTGTTGTCCCAAAAGAGACTGTCAGTTCCTGAGTCTTCTCCTGAACAACCTACACAACAGTTTACACAAGGCACAAAAGTGTAAGAGAAGACACTTAGATTCTACTGAGGAATTCCCTACCACTGACACTGATTTTGGTGAGGGAAAAGCTTCTTCTAGATCCCACCTTATGGAGTCTTGTTCCTAGAGATTCTCAAGCTTCTCAGACAGAAAGGGAGTTGGTGTTCCCAAGTCCCTTCTCCAGAGGAGTCAATTTTTCTTGAGGCTTTTGGTTCTTGCCTGTCTATGTCTTGGTTATTCCCCCAGCTAATAAAATGGTAGACCTGATCTCCACCCAGGCATGGAAGGAACTGGATACAGCTGAGCTTATTCCCAAAAAGCCTTAGAAGTGTTTGGTTGCTCCCAAAAAACATCCCATTTGGAGCAAGGGTCCTACGTTAGATTTTATAGTATTGGGAAACGCCACTAAAATGGAAGTAGCAGCAAAAAGTTCCTCTGTCAATCCACTGAATAGGGAATCACATGTAATGGACAGATTTGCATGTGTACTCCACATTTACTTTTCTTCAGTGAGAATACTAAATTATTTGGCTAACATTACTCATTTTCACAAGGATTTGGCAAAGGAAATCACCAAATCTGTCCCAGAGACCTTGTCTGTGCATCAAAGCAAATTCATTGATTCACAGTTGGCTACTCTATAGTTATTATCCAATGCCTCTATGCACCTTATCCCTATGACACAAAGGGTGTGTCTACAGCAGCAGGCACAGGTATTTCCAAAAGAAGGCACTCCTGGATGTGGCTGTGTGACTTTGCAGAACACTTCAAGACATCCTTCATTAATGCCACATATGATGGGATCAACTCTTTTGGTCCCAAAGTTTCAAGAAACTATCTCAAGAAGCAAGAAGGATGGTAAATCCCTATCTGCTATAGGGATCAAGTTCTTCACCCTTCTAAGGACCTTCTCCAGGAACCAAAAGGGAGGAAGGATAATTTCATAAACCCCAGAGCTTTGCATTTGATAATTCTGGAAAAAGAGTTACTTGAAGCAGAGGGAGAAACTCTTATAATGGATGTCACCCCACTTTTCATGTGGTTGAAAATCCTATGTCTGTTTCATCTCTTAGACTATCCACTATATATATAATATATCCTAAAGTGTGTAGATGTGGAGAATACACACACAAATTGCACATTTTGTACCCTCTCACCATATTCATCAATGTTCTGTCTGCTCTTACATGGAATACAAATATGTCATACAACATATTCAATAACAGAATATATGATGTAAAAAATTCAGTCACTTAACATAACTTGGACACAAATACACAATTAGCATCAATGATAAAAACAGATACTGCAATGAGTACAATAGTGATATTGCACAGGATCAAACAGTAGTCTGGGGAAACTAACAAATGTGGTTCCATTTACAAGAAAAGCCACAAGGATAATATCAATAGATAAGTAAAATGTAAACATTTCAAAAGTAGGAAAAGAGAAAAGTGATATGCAAATTTCACACTTCAAGTTAGTAGCATAAAAACAATTCAAAATAGTATATCAGAAAAACTATGCTTCGCTTAACAGTATCAAAATGGCAAGAAGTACTGTTACACAATATAAACTTGTTATGTACTTGAAGTTGCACCTTGAATAAGTACTAACAATGTAGAAGTAATGTAATAACAACTAGCCAAGACAATGTTAGGCACTGTAAATCATCCTTGTGAAAGCCAGGAAGCCAGCCTTTGGGCAACAGATGCACAGCACAGCAGATATGCATAAGCCACGCAGTGTGACCATGTGCAGAATCATATCTGTGGCCTGTGTAAGGACGTTACTAAGTTCTACTGCTTTGTATGACCTGAATCAGGAATGGAAGAGAAAGTATGGAAAAGCAAAAATTCTGGTTCTGTGCACAGAGTAAGGACTACAGTTTATGTCAGAATGAATGAGACAGCAGGTAAAATGGTGGAAAAGGAAGCATGAGGCAAACAAAACACATTCAGATATGATAGTGCTAATGTTGTTGTTTGTCTTTCGGCTTTTTCCCGGTAAGGGGTTGCCACAGCAGAACTCCGGTCCGCTAATGATTGGCAGTAAATTTTTAACAAAACGCCGAGGTGCCAGCTCGATGCCCAACCTTCAACGAAGGCACGCCCATTTACGCACGCATGTCTTTCGAACACTACCCAACCACGGGGAGGACATGCACACTCCACACAGAAGGCACTCCCAAGCCAAGCCAAGAATCTAACGGGGGAACCTATTGCGGTGAGGTAACAACGCTACCACCGTGCCACCGCGATATGATAGTGCTAATAATTTTGTTATTTTTACAGCACTGGTGGGTTTGGTAGCCAGCAGAGCTTTGTTTATGTTTAACATTATTACCTCCCAGCACTTCAAGGGGAGGTATATGCTTTATTAACAACTGTAATATAACAAATTATCTGGATAAGCCTCTTTAGTTTCTTTGCATATTGCAGTGCACAGCATCACTGTTAATAACAATGCAAAGAAGAACCAAAGCAAATTCCTTGGTGTCTTTATTAAGTCAGATAAAGAATGTCATTTCTGTTCATGAAATAGGTATTATTGTTGGAGAATTTTAATTCCACACCTCTTCTGCAAAGACAATATATAACCTTTGCCAAAAATCATAACTAGGAGATATGCATAGACATACGTATTATTCAATGAAAGTACACTACCTATGGACAGTATAGTCAAATTATGCATTATTTTAACATCACTCAGTTTATGTAATGTAAATGTTTCAGTAAATGTAGCTTCAAATCTTGTTTGTTAAACACAAATTCATGATAACAGGACCAATGTCTGATATTGTCTCTGTTTTGGAGTAACTTCAGAAGTTTTGTCGTATTCTTTTATGAATGTCAACTGCTGTTGTGCCAAAAAATGACATCAGTGATGGCAACAGTTTGACTGTTAGGCATTTTCACCTCATAATGACAAACAAGGAACATGTAAACACAAACCAAACTACTGCCAAGCTGTTTTTTTTTTCCCCAGAATGACTTAATGCTGGCTACAGTAGATATTGATGTCTTGTTTTCTTTTTTGCAATATCTGTTTGCAAAGATACTGTCATGTAGTCATGCAGTTGTGTCCACAACAAATGCGTCTGTATTTAATCTGAATCTGCTTGCATTACATGTGCAGCTAGATAGCAAAGAAAGCGAGTAAAACTATTTCATTAAACAAACTGGAAATACAAACCTCGAAGAAGAAGACTTAGTAGCTACAATAATATTGCAGCGTGCTTCTTAACATAAAAGTGTTAATAAACCCTTAAAACTGTTAAGTCACCTAGAGCATAATGGTTGCAGGAAAAGTGTGAGTGTCTGCTGTATCGTTTGGTTTCCAGTAAATTATAGTCTTACATGAGTCCATGCATGCTGATGTCTCAGCCTGCTATGGCACCAGCATGGGTAAAGGCAGCAATTCAAAGCTCTGCATATATTAATCACTGTCTGATAATAAGGTATATGTCTGTGGAAGATTATTACCCTGAACATTGTAAGGAAACACCTCCAAGTATCAAGCTTGAGTTATCAATTTAAAGTGCATAAGGTCACTTGCACTGCAGAGCCCCCACTGTATTGAGGTCACCCTAGCTCATGGGAAAAGGAGCAAATTACTGAAATGTCAATGAAATTGGGCAGCATGACATAAATGGCTACCTAAAATTTTCCATTAGGTCAATTAAAGTATTAGTATCATGGATAAAAAATGTAAACTGATTGACCACCATGACATACAAAGCATCTAACAATGGAAAGGAGCATAAATTAATGCATGGGCTGGGACATTCATTGATTTAATCTGCATTGGAATCCAGCAAGTATCATTTCTTTAATGTCAAGAAATCACTTTTAATTTAATAAATCAAATAACAAGGTAGTATATATTAAAACTTGAATTTTTCAGACCTTATTTTACTGGTGCTTTATCAAGCCTCTTTGTAGGAAGTTTACTATTACAGATACTTTTACTAATTAAACAGTGCAGTTCTACATTAACTACAGTATTATTCACAAAGTAAAATGTTTTAGGGAAAATGTGTACTTTCACACAATGAACACTGTTAGAATGTAACATTTTGGCATGGACCAGTGATCCAAATCAGTTCTAATTTTAGCAGGTGCACTTAACCAACTATCTGAAATAACCTTTTTAATATTAATTGTTTATTTGATATTAACATATTTAACAATAAGAATTGTTGTAAAAGAGTAAGATCTGGAGGAATGAATAACACAAGACTCAAAAATATTAAGCTAGATTAATTCAAAATTACTTTTTATCAGAGACCTTACCAAAGTCATTGCAAACTTCATTTAATTGTAATAGCATTAACAAAAGCCATTCTAAACAGAAAATAAAATCATCCATAAATATGGTTATTATGATTTTAGTTGAGTAGGCCCTAATACATTTTAATAACAGATGTTTTAAAACAGACAAGGTAGAGATTTCATGTAGAAAAATAAAGGTGACAAGGAATAGTCTTGCCTGTTCTCAGTTGTGCTATTAATTCTTAAGGAGGTAAGCCTTTTAGCAGAATACTAGAAGAACTTGAATATAAACTATTAAAAAGAACTTTGATATGATAAATAAAGGGGCAAGAAGAGCGTCAATGACTTCCTGATGTACTTTAGTATTATAATCAAGGACCCCTTTGTCTGTAGTCAATCTGTTCTTTATAAAGCCTGATTGAAAACATGATATTAACATGACATATACAACTTATAATCTAGCTATTAAAACAACTGACAATTGTATGCCAGTATGCAATATTTCTGGTCGACAATGTCTTGTAAGAGAAGGATATGACTGATTTCAGAATAAAAATAGTTATAGACTGATTTCAGTAAAGGTCTTTTATTCCAGTTATTCTAATATAATACCGTGGTAATTTGTATTTGTTCATCTTATAAAATGAGGCTATACAACCATCTGAACCAATAGTTTTCCCCCATTATTAATTTAATTTTCACCTGTAATACATTATCATTAGTTATTTCCTTGCTCAGTTTATTTTTCAGGTGGTCATGAAGGTAGGGCTCCTTGCATCAATGTAGAGTTATGTGTTAAATTACTAAGAATGTTACTATTCTGGTTGGCAAAATATCACACAATCCCTCACTAAAGATGAACATATTTATGTTAGGTCCTTGGTAATATTTGTCTTTACATTTAGATATCGTTTTAGTATATCTATCTTCAAAATACTTGTCAATGACTTTGGAGAAAGCCGACTATACTCTGTACATTTAGTTATCATGTGTGGAGTCTGCATGTCCTCACCGCGGTTGGGTGGGCGTTCGAAAGACATGCGTAAATGGGCGTGCCTTCGTTGAAGGTTGAACGTTGAGCTGGCACCTCGGCATTCGTGAAAATCTACTGCCAATCATTAGCAGACCGGAGTTCCGCTGTGGCAACTCCTAACCGGGAAAAGACAAAAGACAAACAACAACAACTGATTCACACATTTACCTTGAAGCTCCTTCACTCTGGAGCACAAAGTTGTTTCTTGGTTTAACTGAAATTGACTGTCTAATTCATTGATGTTTTCCTCTGTCACAGAAGCTTGTTTATTTTTAATGGCTGAAGCAGTCTTAATTAACTCTGCCTTTAAGGTCAATGGCCAGGGGTGGGTACATGCTCAACAATTCCATCCCATTCCAAGTGTAGCCCACAATGTATGGTATCAGCATGTATGGGTAGGAATCTAGGCAAGAGAAAATACTCCCAAGGTTAGATGATGTTTTCTCTGCCAGCCTATCTCACCACTTGCTTTCTATCTGCCTAACACCTTGAAACCTGCATGAGGTATTGAAGCAATCATGGAGCAGGACATCTCCCAGATGGGCAATCCCTTTGTATAGTAAATACCAGAGCCTGTCAAGGATGGGACTTACAGGAAACACAGCTAAAGTGGTGGAGGTGAATCTGTGGTAAGGTAGTGTATAAAAATAAATGAACACATACGTACATACATGCATATGTAAATAAATTATCAATGTATATGATGCTAAAATAGAATGGTCTAACATGCAGAATATAATGAGCCTAGACAGAAGTGTAGGCACAATAAAAGAAAAGTTCTATCCCCACAGCTGCAGCTACCTGCACTATTATATGAATGCAGACACATACATGTTAGTAGTAGTATAGCTATAACTTTCTGTGCTGTCATGCTTATAAGCTGTGTGTAATCTTTCACTGCATTTATTTTGCAAATGGATTTAGAATTTCTCAGTCTGTTGTTTTTTTTTTCCTTATCTCTAAGCCACTGTGGGTTTGCATCAGCCTCCATTACCATTATTTCTGAGTGCTGGACTAATTAGATATTTCTAATAGCATGAATTTCCCATTCTGTATTACTTTTTTGTCATCTCTGCTCACCCAAAAAAATAAATAAATACAATAAAATAAATGAATAATTGTATGCATGCACCTTATACAGTCTCTATGGTATTTTAAACTTTTATATTTGCTTCTCTGAATAAATTCTAGTACATCCCTATTAATAGCTCCTGACTCATATCCACAGTAACCTATTTTTGTCATAATTCATAGGTTATACTACAAATATCTTTTATAAAAGTATGTGAAACATAGTTGTTGGTTGGTCAGTTGCCTGGGAAGATGTTATCTGCTGTTTTAGTCCCTTTTTCTGCTATTTCCAATCAATACATTGATTTGCTCTTCTTTTGATAGTGTACTACCTTCCACAAAAACACACTCCTATTGTATCTTTTATACAGTAGGCTTCTATAACTGCTGTTAAATCCCTGTAGTTTAGGTGTTGTTTGAGGACCATTTGATTTTGTTCTAACCTCCCAATAACAATGGATTGAAACCACCTATCCTCGAAGATTGAAGTTTATATTTTTAAACATAAGTAATCACCGTTTGAACAAGACCCCTTCATGCACCTTTCATGTTACATTATGTTTCCCTATTTTTATGATTGTGTGTAGGCAATTACCCTTTGAATGATCAATGCATGTTTATTTGTAAAAGCATTGCTTGATCACAACTGCTTGAGAACACATTCCTCATACAACATACCATTCAATCACAACATATTAAGAACTTATTACCCATATAACATACCTGGAAACATAAAAGGTGACAGTCCCTTCACATTCAACTTATATATACTAACTCCACAGTCATACATCTGTTAAGAAATGAGAAATCCCCATTAAAGTATGCAGAGGTCTTGTACAAACTGTGATCACTTGTGTCTAAAATAGTGCACTACACTCTTCGATGATGGGTTATTTCAACCCATTGTTATTGGGTGGTTAGAACTCAACCAACTCAATCAAATGGGTTTCATTCTTCTGCAGGGAAACTAGTATAAGTCATACATTAGCTATGCATTTTATACTTCATATTAAAAAAATGCATAAAATATGGTTGGTGGTTGGCAAATAGGTTGTTAATTAGTTTGCTGCTTATTTGATTTGAAACTATGTAAAATGTAGTTGCCATATGACTATTTGATTGGCTGGTTGGCTGGTTGACTGAATATGTTTAAACACATTTATTGTTGTTTTTTATAGGTTCATAGGTTCATACTAGGCTATCTGCCCTAGGGCATTTATAAGCCTAGCCAGAGTGTGTTTGGCTTTCGCCACCCATTTTAAATTAATTTTGCTATGCCCTTTTTCGAGGTTAGTATACTGTGCCTCTGTCTAACAGTGACACAGAAGTGATACCCGGGGTAAACCTACGATCTCCCATCCACTCATCAAGATTCCTCTTGAAGAGAGTCAATGAGGGACTCTGCCTAACCTGGACTGGGATTTTATTCTTCTTTTTTACTCCATATGATGCACTTATAATTAAACACTCATTCTAGGATGGCAATTCTGTATTGTTCAAGATGTACATAAAAATATAGAGTATGCAATGCAGTTGGAAAATCATTATTGTATAAATTTGAATAATTTCCCATCTGCATTACAAACTGATTATCATATAAAGTATTATCCAATTTTCAATATAAATGCTGATACATTTTAAGCTAAGCTTGTTACACTTAAAAACAACACCAGTAAAACAGACAACAGATTTTAAAAAGTCATGAAAAACAGCTCCTCGGCAAGTGTGTGACAAGTCATATTTAACTATGCGTTTCTTCAGTACTGCAGTAACTATTTGAACTGGCTAGAGCTTTTTCATGAATGGAATTGTTATTATTTAAAGTACGGAAATTATATTACATAGGATGAGACAATTTATCAATTAAACATGGATTATAAAAAAATTGCACCACAATTCTAAGATGATTCATGCCATGAATGGAATGTTTTACTGGCTGCATAACAACTGAATAAACTAGACAAAGCTGCTTCCTGTGCAAAATGTCTACCATCAACAGTACAAAAACTGGATTAACTAGGTTGGTCTGCTTCACTGGCAGAGTGATCTGTGTTGATGGTGTAACACAGACCTTCAACAGATTGATTTTGTAGAAATGTATTACCTAAACAAAGTTCTGAATATGATGTACTGTTTAGCCAAAAACAAGAATAGCTCAGAAATAAATGTTACTTTTTCAAAAAGTCAGATGAAATTAGATGCATGTAAAAATGTGAAAAGGAGGCCACTACACAGGGGCTACAGTTTAAAAAAAATGTGGCTCCTCTGGCTCCAACAACCTTTCAAGATCCAGACATGAGGCAATAATATCTTGTAAGAAGCCTCTACTGAGAACTGATAGCATTTTTTTCTGAAGGGTCCAAAATGGATATTTGTGTGTGAGAAAACATTGCAATGGATATGCTTCTGAAATATGTAAATGAAATTCATCATCTGGGACACTTTTTTTTCTTTTCTTAATTATGCTGTAAAAAATCTTTTGTATTCTTTCCACAACTTTTCTGGGAGGGGAGAAGTTAAACCCAAGATAAAAAAGCTAATCCTAGTTTAGTGAAACAGTATTAGCCCTTTACAGAGATTAAGATTTGAAGTTCTATTCTAGACAAATTTAAAGAAAAAAATACTTTGATGTTATGAAAAGGAAATCCAGTCTTGGTCAGGCATTCTTTCCATCAGGAAAAATATATATATTATTTTCCCAACAGTAGTACATTGTATGTACACTCAAACATCCCTTTTGCCATTTCTCTGTCTGGGATATCCTTCATTGAAACCTAGTATTCAAAAGAACCTACACTTAATACAACTGGCTGTCTTTACATAATGCACTTTAAAGAGGAATTATACTAGATTAAATTATGTATGCTAAAGAGGAATTATACTAGAGTAGATTACATATGCTAAGCCTAAATGTGTTCTGCATCCTGTGGTATGTCATTTTTCATTATATGTACTCTCTGAGCAGTCTGCACATGCCAGTTTAATTTTGTTTTCAAGACTTATGAAATGCATTTTTCATCAAGGTGAAAAAGATCAGGTCTAACAGAAAAAACACATAGCTAAAATTTTGCTTTAATTTTGTTGTTCACGGTTTGATTTTTTCATATCTTGAAGAGCAATGTAAGAAATCTAATAAATTAGGCATGTGTATGACAAAAAAAGAATTAAAAACGAACACTTATATCCCAGTCAAATAACTGTTATGCTCATTGGGTAAGATTAGTGATAAAAAATTACAAGAAAAAAAATATTTGGCAACCCTGTTTTTGCAAAAAATGTTCAGTTTTCCATAACAACTGAAAACGATTGCAGCAAATGAAGAGTCATGCTGTTTTGGGGATTTCCCATAAAACCCTCTGGCAGATAAACTTTGACATCTACTGTCTGATCTACTTGAATGTTATACCCTTTTGATGCTATTTGCTTAGCTAGCAAATGAGTAGTGCCATTGTCCAATATGCTGATATGAAGTTATCTGTATGCCAGTTGAAGAAAACAACGTAGAAAACTATATTGATTTACGTTAAACCAGTGAGAAAAGGCATTCATGCATCAAACTTAGAACTCTGCCATTTCAAAATCCTCTATCTGCCCATTCACTTTTTTATATTTGAAGAGGCCCTAAGTTTTAAATATATTTCTTTTCACCCAATATATTTTGCAGCAGCAATCCATGTGCATTATATTTAATGAATTTTATTAGTGGTTTAGCATCAGGTGATCCGCTGTGGCGACCCCTAACCGGGAAAAGCCGAAAGAAGAAGAAGAAGAAGATTAGTGGTTTAGCATCTGTAGATTATTCAGCATTTTTTTAGCACTTTCTCACCTAAATTTTTTGTAAGAAAGCTTTGATTGAAGCAATATTTATAAACTGGCATTTAGTCATCCAGAAGTTGTCAAACATCCTCTGCAGTGACCATTCAGAAGTACTACGGCAGGAATATCAAGGTTCAGGTGAGTAATTAAGCAACTAAATACAATGGCACAGGTGCATAAACAAATAAGTATGAAAATAAATAAATAGTGGCTGTTGCACAGATGGCTCATGGCATAGACATAAATAAAGCGACAGCTTTGCAAACTCACAGGATAGAGGCAGCAAACAAAAGGAAAGGAAATAATCAGTCATCAGGTGCTGGTGATCATTTTTTTGAATAAAATGTTAAAAAAACTTCATTCAGACCCAGACTGCTTACGCTACTTTCCTAGGCCTGCATCTCTACCCAGGACACCAATGAGCAGCTCAGCAGAACTGATGGCATGTGTCTCTCTTAGCCTATGTGAACATAAGCTGTCTGGTGCAACTGTCTTGTTTTTAATAGTTCAGTTTCAATGTTCCTGCAGATGTTATTTTGAACAGTTGCTGTAGATGGTGTTTAATTGTTTCTGCAGAATAAAATGCCATTGGAAGAACCAAGTTTTGATCAATAATTCGGAAGCCAAATTTTTCATCTGGCTTCTTGGATTACATGTTGCCTGAATATTTAATCAGTTATTGTTAGATCTTTAATTATGGCCTAATCTATTTGTGTAGGACTGCCAGACTTTAACATGGCACTCAAGTGAGCACAAGCCGGAGAAAGTAAGTCTGGATGGGGCACCATCCTACTGAAGTATAAACAGACATATATACACAGTATACACATACACCCACACATACATACATACTCACACAGACATGCGCGCACACACACACACACACACACACACACACACACACACACACACACACACACACACACACACACACACACACAAACACACATACACACACATACTGCACACATAAATATGTGAGTGCGGAGGATCACTATTTCACTGTTGCTACTTCTATGGGATGTGAAGGAAACTTGGCAACCAAGCATAAACCCACATGGAGACAGGGAGGAAGTGCAGACTCTTCACAAGAAACACTACAACTGAGACCTGAACTGAACTGAGACCTGAACTGAGTGTTGTAAGGTATCAACACTGACCACTGTACCACTTTGCCACTCTTATAGCATGAGAAATACTATAGTTATTATAGACCTTTTGGGTGACTGGTATATTTCAAATGGCATGGATATTATAATGAGTATATCTTTTAACAGGTGAGCACCAAAACAAGAACACAAAAATAAAATGGTTGAATTACTACATTTTGCTGTAGTTCTTTTTTTTTTTTTTTTGCTCAAGGTAAATTTGCCAGCCTCTATACAGACCATAGGTGTGCATTTTCTAAGTGTGCAAGAGAATAGTATCCCAACAAGTAGTGGATCACTGCCTTATGCCAACTGCTTACTAGGATATGCTCTGGCTCCTACCTTCAATAGGATAAAGCAACACATGAATGAATGAACAAAAAATATATTTTATAAATTTATTTTTGTTAAATTGTTAAAATTCATTGTTACAGCCAGGAAACAGTAATAGCACTGGATTGTAAAGGAAAATAAATTCCATCCAAGATCCATAATAACAAGAACAAAATATACTAAAAGGGAATACAGCTTCTCAAAATCCATTGCTTTTATTAGTTTAAAAGTTTAATAATAGTTACTAAATATTTTCTCCATTAAAAAGAATCTGGTTGAATTACAAAGTAGATTGATTTTAATTGATGGACATATATTCTAGCAACCCCCTTAACTCTCGTTAATAAGCAAAAAAAAAAAAAACACAGGATCTGTTCTTTGACTCCTTTTAAACTGTAGAAACTGCTTGCTGTCTACACCCAGAGCACTAAACTGCTTCAGTTCTCTAGGACTTATGAAAAATATATATTTTCCTTGTAAACTGTAGCACACTGCTTCACACATTTGTAGTAAACAGCTGCTACATTTAGGTCACACACAGACAGCTAAAGAAGTGCTTCATTTCTGACCACAAGTGAAATGGTAATATTGTACTGATGACCAATTGTTGTGCCCCCTAACACTGCGCTTGGGGTGGCTCCTCCTCACCTCACCATTGCTGCACTACTAGTCCCACAGTCTTGGGCTCCAGAACTGAGAAGGTTTTGTCACCATTAAAACTTTTATCGCATGCTTCAGTTAATTTAAGAAAGGAAGGACAATGGAAGAGAAGGATATGAGTAGATCTTATGGTATCATGTGACCTGAGCCAAGAAGGTACAGTTACTAAATCCAAGAATCTTCTAAATAGTGAAACTAAAGGACTGAATACCCCACAAGTGCATGGGAATGGTTCCTTGCCCACTTTCTGACTTGCTGCCTTTTGGTTTGCTCAATCTCCTTGATCAGAAATGTTTTCTGTATGTCCTTCTTTGTGATAGTTTATTTTTTCTCAGGTTCTAGCCATAATATTTTTGATCTTGTATGCCATCAGCTTCTGTGTCATCCATTACACCCCACTCTCATGCCTGCTCTTGCCTTCCTCTATTCTCTACATGCTGCTTTCCCGTCTGTTATGTACGGTTCATTACATATCTCTGCCTATATTTTTCTCACTTTCTCACATATTTTGTACAGATTATAGTCTCACTTCTTCAGATATTTGCTACATATTACATTATCACTTTCTTGCATATTTGCTATATATTACAGTCAAGGAGCCTGGTGTAAAGAGCCCCACCCTACCCTACCCTACCCCACCCTACCCTACCCCTTTCTCCACAATACGAACATGTTGTACCTCTTTTTGTCCTTCTTTCACTTGTCTGTTTGGTCTCAAGAATGACCTTTGTAGAATCCCGTTTGGCCTTTTCCTCTACTTCTATCCCTTTTTCCAAGGTTTTAGACAATATATACCCCCTCCCTTTATCATCCCTTTTTATGCTCCTTTATGCTGCTTTGCTGGTTTATCATTGCCTCAAGGCCTCATATATTTTCCTACATCTCCCTCGCTTTACTTTGTCACATTTCTCCTAATGAACTGCTTATTCTTTTCCTCTTTTTTCTCTTCTTTTTGAAAACTTCTTGTCTTTTTCTCTAGATGCTCTTTGGTGTTAATTATATAACTCTATCATTCTTCCTGAGATAACTCTATATGTGTGAAATGTGACTGTATGTCCTCTCTTTACATTATCAGGTGTGCTGGTTCTCTGTTTCTTTTATTCTGTGTTTCCATGATTCCTGTCTTCCTCTTTCTATCTTCCTCCCCGTCTCCCTATATTATGTTATTCTTTGTCCCATATTCCATATTCCCCTACCTTCTTACCAACCTACTGTGCTGTTTCTATGTTATGCCCCAGGCTCCATCCCCTTCCTTACTTGTCCTGATTACCACTCCCTTGTTTTCCCATTCAAGTGTTTGATATATCAGTGCAGATATGGGGAAGTGCTGCATTCCCCTCGCCCTCCCCTTTCCAAGAGTTTTTAGACTGTTTTTGACTAGTTATAAACCTTTACCCTTTTCCTCCCATTTCTCTAGGTCATCTTGTATCTCTAGTCAGCCCATTCTACCTAGGCCCATTGGTATGCATCTAATTGTGTATAATATTAGTGGACTTAATATTATCCTTGCTATCATCAGCTATATTTCTGCTTAGGAAAACCCTATATATTGCTTCCTTGAGTTCCTTTACATGTATCTGTATATTATGTTCTACTATGGCTCCTACACTCATGGTCAAATATTTGGGGTGTCTGCCTTCTGTATTGCCCTGTTCACCCTTTTCTTTTTCTTTGTTTGCCATGGTGCAGCGGTAGCATTGTCGCCTCACAGCAAAAGGGTCTCCCATTCGATTCTTAGCTGGAGCGCCTTGTGTGTGGAGTCTGCATGTCCTCCCTGTGGTTAAGTTGCATTCAAAAGACATGCATGAATGGGCGTCCCTTTGTTGAAGGTTGGGTATCGAGCTGACACCTCGGCACCATAAAAATCTACTGCCAATCATTAGCAGACCGGAGTTCCGCTGTGGCAACCCCTAACCAGGAAAAGCCGAAAGAAGAAGAAGAACAACAACATCACTGTTAGCACTGTTTTCTTTCAGTTGCATTGTAAACCTGAGCTTTCTTCAAAACTATGAAATATTGGTGCTACCCTTCCCATGGTTTCTTCTATATATTCTGAAAGTAGGATGAGGTCATCTGTGCATTATAGAAGTTGTGATTTTTCCCCTAAAATCTGCCTTCATTTTTTCTACTTCTTTACTAATTGCTATAGTCAGTTCTTCTGTTGTTACCATAAATACAGCTTGGGAGAGTGGACAGCCCTGTCTATTCCTGTCTTCAATTTTTACTTTCCTTGGCAGGCGTCCAATTACCTGTACTTCTATAACAGACTTTTTGTACAGTGCTTTTATCCAGGGCCTCCATTTACCTGTACTTCTATTACAGACTTTTTGTACATTGCTTTTATCCAAATCATGCAATAGTCTCCTAGTCCTCTTTTGTGTAAGACCTTCCATAGTAATTCCCATTTCACTGAATCAAAGTTTTCTGGAGGTCATCTAGTACCACTCCCCCATCATCTTTTTGTGGGTCTTTCTCTCTTCACAAATTGCAACAAGGTTTTCCAGTTTTCTTCTACTTTCTTCCTTTTGATGAATCCCATGCCCAGTCTACCTTCTAATATTTTTGTTAGAAGTTTAATGTTGGTGATTATCAGGGATATGGGATTGTAACTTCCTGTATCTTTTCTATGCCATCTTCCCTTAGGTAAAACTACTTCTCTAGCTTCACTCTTGGTATCTTTTAGATTTTTTTCTGTCCTCCATATCCTGTAATGATTTTCTGTCATAGAGTTTCTCCTCTGCATTAACAGAACTCAGCTGAGAATCCATATGGGCCTCCTGCTTTTCCACAGTTACCAGCTCCTCTGTTGTAATCCTTGTATTCAGTTTCCCATTCTGCTCTGTCTTTATGGTCTGTCCTTCCACGTTTTCTTTCTAATCCCACTGTGATTCCTTGCCTTTTTTTTAGTCTTCATATAGCATTCTCTGAAAGCGTTCCAGAGTTTCCTGGCATCTTTTAATTCATGTCTCCCTTTTTTCTTGATACCAGTTGTGTGAAACAGCAATGGCTGAAACTGTGTGATGTGCAGCACACATATGGAAATGAGAACATAATGACATGTAAATGACAAAGCCAATTCAAATGAGTAATATGAAATATATAAACACAGGAGCCTAACATCGTGGAACAATTCTGAGAGATATAAAATCACACACACACACACACACACACACACACACACACACACACAGACACAGACACACAAACAGACACACACACACACACACACACACACACACACACACACACACACACACACACACACACACACACACACACACGCACACTCAGTTTGAGTGCTGTGATTTAGTAAGTACATGATGGGAACCATGTTACCTATAGCAGCACCAGTAGCTCATATCATATGTTATTAGTGGCCTTTAGAGTCAGTGTTAGTAATGTGTAAAGTGACCACCCACAGCAATGAAGAAGATATTGGCAGTGAATAACATACCAATATCTCATGGAGCAGCAGATAACTGATCATTTCCAAGTAGATGTGTGAAAACTATGGGACATAGTCAAATATTGTCATTCATGAGCAGAACTGAGAAGCAGGCATTATATATGTTGAATTGACCATCCCAGCTAAAAGGATCTTTCAGCAACCTACAGGGGTTCATATTAGGATTTTGCTGGCTTTTACCTCATGGATAGTTAACTATCTCCTTGACATTATACTACAGCATAAGAGGGATCATATCTAGCTCCCAAGAATACCGGGGGAGAGAATCAAACCCATGCACAAACTTTGCAAAACTGCATCTTGAGACTGAAGCCTTAAGCTATATATTGCTTCCATGTTGATATTAAGGTATCACCAGGTTCAGATGCAAAGAGATACATAAATAAGAAAAGCTACCTCTCTCTGAACACTGTAGACAGAATCGGCTGCATAAACATCTGCCATGTGCACTGAGAGCAGGTAACATATAATGGGTCTTATATCTTGTAGTTGATGCCATATAGGATCCCCATTCACAATCCATGGATCAAAGACGGCATAATATATAGTATGGCCCATGCCGTACCAAAACCACAAGCACTGGGGAATCCCTGTTCAGATTTCTGAATCATAGATTCCACTATTTAAACATTATTTCACTGTATTATTTAAAACACTATTTAAATGGGCTGAGCCTGAAATTGGTCAATATTGATCAGTCCACTATCCCAGTAAACAAAAATAAATAAATAAATAAACATGTCCATAGGGATACTACAATAAAGCCCTGAAATATGCAGCAACATATGTGTAGTGAGTACCATGCTAAAGAACATGGTCTTGCAAAATTACATGGTGCATTTGTATAACACAACAGCAGGACACACTTAATGTGATGCAGCAACAGTAGCAGGGCAGGGAGGAAATAAAGGGAAAGAAAATGCAACAGCAGAGCTACAGCTGAGACAGTGACAGGAGCAATACACTGCAGCAGTAGCAATCATGTAACATTATTATGGAGAATACTGCAGCACAGTCAGGCCCTGCAGAGTAGTGCATGGTCTGGTTACACTCTGCATCAGATATCAACATACCCACTCAGGTTAGGGCATGGATGGTGCACAGATATCATCACTTGCATAGAAGGGAGTGACACACAGGCTGTGGGGGTAGGCTCATGAGCAGTGGTATTATACTCTTTGTGATTGTATGGTATCAAGGATTGTAACATGCTTGTTTTGGAATCCACACTGCCAGCTGTCAGGGATGACACTTAGCTGTGTCTGGACTAGATGTTTCCCATGTAAAGTATGGGATAGAACTATGTAGCATTGCTGAATTACCCTGGGGAGGCACAGAGCCTGACATATATCACTACCCATGACCTAGAGTGCCAGGCCATATCCCAGCATTGAGCCTGACATATATCACTAACCATGACCTAGAGTGTCAGGCCATATGCCAGCTTGTAACACTGATGGTGTTTGCAGAGCAGTTTATGTTCTCTGGTATGAAATACCCTGTACATGTTCATGTCATGTACAGGTCTCACACAGCCACAGATCATATGGACAGTGACTGAAGACTGAATAGCAGTCATAATGTGTTGTATGGACTTGCCTATGCTGGCAATGTTTGCCACCACTAACCTCAGTAACATTATCATCTAATTGCCCCAATAGCCCAGATCACTGTACAGTTGGCATATGTCTTCGCATATGTCATGGACCCCACATACCAGTTCCACAGTAGTGTGCATAGCAGACGTATATGCTAGATCATTGAACTGTGCATATCTGCTGGTTAAGTGATGCCCACATATGAGAGACAGGATGGGATTTATGGTAGTGTTAGATTAACATTAAATGTCTTTTAAAATTAAGATACTTGAAATAAATCTTATATGTCCTTGTGCCCATGATAGTTGTGTCTCTTTCTTTTTTAATATGACTTTAAACATGTTTTTATGTTACTTTTTGACATGTTTTTTGACAAATACTCGTTTTCTGGCTTTATATCTGTGAAATGATTTTTTTATGTGTACTTAAACACTGTGCTTACATGGACATTTTTTTCTGGCGAAGTCTTGGTTTAATGTAAGACAAAATTTTTTAACTTTAATTGAAGGTTATAGTTCTTCTCTAGTCTCTCTGTGCTATTTATTGCTTAACACATGCAGTTAACAATACTTGTATACAAACCAGACCAGAGAGTGTCTGTGTCTTTAAATCTCTTACTTTTTAAATAGTTATAGCCCCACCTTGTGGTACAAGCCATGTAATTACAGTTTGGCATGAGGCATGTGACATCAGTGCTCATACTTTGGACCTGGCTACATGTGTAGCAAGTGATGCAATACTATACTGCATGACACAGTATTCAGGAAAGTGCATCCATGGACACAAGCCTACCATATTTTTCTTAGAGTGTACCAACTCTTTCACCCAAAGGCATTCCTGAAAACCTTCCTCATCTACCCTTCTCTTTTAATAATGAAAAGGGGTCTCTGTTCCAAAAAAGAATACCTCTGCTTCTCTCACACCATTCACTTCACATTGCATACCCTTGTGTTTTGCCTTTGTTTGCCATACTCCTCTTTCTTACTTTTCTATCTGCCATTTTTCCTAATGTATATGTTAAGAGGATCACCACTTTTGTTGTCCACATACAAAGTTGGCCACTGTGTCGTGCTGCCCCTGCCGGTCACTGTGTAACACTGGTTGTCACCACCCACCACAGATGGAGTGCAAAAAAAATGTCTAACCCGGACCACACCACAAAAGGAGGGGGTGTATCCATATTCATAAAGGATACCCACACTTCCAGGTTGGTGGCAACGCACGAAGCTTCGGAAACCATCCAGGTGCAACTAACCATAGGCAAAACTGCTCTACAATTTGTAGCATGCTACAGGCCACCCTCTCAAACTCAGGAACCCCACACAGCCTTCCTGAAGACACTGGAGGGTATAAATGTATCTCCAAACACCATCATATTGGGTGACTTCAATTATCCGAATATAGACTGGGAACATTACTCAAGCCCTAACTTTCTAGCCCAACGGTTCCTGGAGTTCATAAATTCAAATTCCATGGAACAACTAGTCACTGTTCCCATGAGAGGAGAAAATATACTAGATCTCATTATCACAAACATGGGGACAAAATGCTCCACACTGGAAGTATATCCCTCATTGGTGAGATCTGATCATAAACTAATCTCACTGGAAATCCACATCCCGCCCCCACCCCAAACAAAAAAGACCACAGTGAAGAACTTCTCCAAAGCAAACCTCACACTACTCAAGACTGGTGTGGTATCCTTCAAGGCCCCTGAGCCAGTGGAAACCACAACCCAAGCTGCGGAAGCCCTTACAAATGCCTTCTATGAACACCTCCAGGACTGCATGGATCAGGCAATCCCAAATAAAACCAAGACTCTTTCCACCAAGGGCAAACGTCCAGTCTGGTGGACCCCAGCCATTAACAAACTTTACAATAAGAGGAGAAAGCTATTACATGATAGAACAAAATCCATAAAAGGGAAGTCACCCCTGATCATTATTAGTAAAAAAATACGAGCACTCATAAAATCAACTAAGGCCAATTTTGAGAGAAAAATTGCCATGGATTCAAAAGACAATCATAAGGCCTTTTTCAGCTATGTTAGGAACCTGGGTGGAAACTCCCAGATATGCTCAGAATTAGTCCAAAATTATACAAAAATCACTGAACCCACAGACATTGCCAACATACTGGCAGACAGGTTCCGTGCAAACTTCACCCCCCTCTCCCCCCCTAAAGGAGAGATAACTATCCCAGCGGAGTGTAGCCTCCAAGACATCTCAAATGCGCAGATGAAAGCTGCTCTCTCTAAAGCTAAAAACACAGCATCAATGGGACTGGATGGTGTCCCCGGCTGTGTGTTACAAGAGCTCAATGAGGAACTAAACCCGCACATAAGGCAGCTGTTTAATCTCAGCCTTACCACAGGATACGTGCCCAAGGAGTGGCGTACGGCAACTGTGGTCCCACTCCACAAAGGCGGTGCCTCTACAGACCCTGGTAATTACCGCCCCATAAGCTTAACAAGTCTAGTCTGCAAAGCTATGGAGAGGATCATAATGGAGCTCATAAACAAAGATATAGGGGACTTGCAGACATTGGACCCGACCCAGTTTGGCTTAGTCAAGGGCAGATCATGCCTTTTGAACTTGGTCGACTTCTTCGAAACAGTCACCAAGGCCATTGATGAGGGAAAGGCAGTCCATACAGCCTACCTTGACCTTGCAAGGCTTTCACACAATACCCCACTGGTATTGTAGAAAAACTTACCAGCTTAAATGTAAACCCATATGTCACAAGATGGGTTGCAAACTGGCTTAAGGACAGAACCCACAGGGTTAGAGTTGCTGGTGCTATGTCAGACTCCAAGCCGGTCACAAGTGGTGTCCCACAGGGCTCGGTCCTTGGCCCCCTATTGTTCGGCATCTACTTCTCAGAAGTACAGGCCAACATGGGAGGACTTTGGCTGACAAAGTTTGCAGACGACTGCAAACTGGGCACCATAGTGGAAAGTGCATCGGACACGGATATCCTTCAGAGGGGACTCACGGAAACAGATAGATGATGCCAGAGCCATGGCCTCAAGTTAAATGCCAAAAAATGTATAGTCATACCCTTCGGGAAAAACAAGGTAACCCCAAGCTACCATATAGGTGGCAATCCACTAAGCACAGAAGAGGTTATCAGGGACCTGGGGACCCAGGTTGACAGTGGCCTTTCTTTTGACACTCACATTGCTAAAGTGGTTAGAAAGACCTTCTACATTGCCCACCTGATCATGAAGGGATTCACATCCAGATCTAGTGAGGTCATTGTTCCCCTGTACTCTTCACTTATCAGACCAATGATCGAGTACAATGCCCCATTCGGGATGTATCTCACCCGACATCTGCAGCAATTGGAGAGACCCCAAAAGTTCCTCACCAAAAGGATAAAGGGACTCCAAAATCTGTCATATGCTGCCAGATTGAAGAAACTCCAGCTCTATATGGTCGCATGGCGCCTGCTCAGAGGTTACATGTGCCTGACATACAAGGCCATGTCCAACCCGGAATTAATGGACATGCTCCACCTCAAAAAATCCAAATCCACCAAAACCACTAGAGCAAGCGACTTAAACCTTAGCACGGATATAAATAGGACGTGCTGGAGGGATAGATTTATCACTCAGAGACTCCCTATGCTGTGGAATAAAATCCCGGTCCATGTGAGGCAGAGCACCTCGCTGGCTCTGTTCAAGAGAAATCTTGACCTGTGGATGGGAGATCGTAGGTTTACCCCGGGAATCATCTCTGTGTCACTGCTGGACAGAGGCACAACAAACTAATGGGCACAGTATCTTTTCATATAATGGGTGGCGTAAGCCACAAAACGTTGGGCTAGGCTTATAAATGCCTTAGGGCAGATAGCCTAGTATAAACCTATGAACCTATGAACCTATGAATAGATGTGGCTGTAGCTACGATGCACAGATGCAGCTTTTTTGCAGTAGGTATTTTCCTTCTTTATTTTATATTATAGAATATTGTATGCTGAACTCCTCCAGAAGCTACACACGCTGCCTGCCACTACTACAATGTCACAAGCCTTGAAAATGGTTTGAAACAGGTAAGCAAAACACTTCCCAAACACTGTCTTCCAACACCACGTGAAAAATCCACTACGAAACCTGCATTTGAAATATTTATTTAAGCTTCTCTTTAAACATGCACTTTTCGTCAGATTTAAGTATCCAACGTCATCAGAAACAAAACTTTAAGTTAATAATCTACTAGAGCATTTTATAGCACCCAAATCTCATTGAAATCACATTGAAGTCACGCAGCACTACACATGTACTATGCAGAGAGCTCACCCTACTGGTGAGACTTGCAACTACTAGTTAATTCTTTATTTTTTATTTTTTGTTTTTTTATATATATTGTTTAATTTCTACCTATATAAAATCTCATATACATGCAGGTCGCAACTCAGAAAATACAATGCTATAATGAACAATGATAAAAAATATAAAAATAATATACTAACAAATGTAAATATAAAAATATATAAAAATTCTCCAAGTAAAGAATTATGTTAAGCTTTATATAACTAACAATGTTAAAATAGTTAAAAATAGATAAAAATAAAGTTTTGACTTGTAATTTCGATCTCAAAGGACTGCACATGTATTTGCTCATAAAAGCAGCAAAGTCTCAAATCTAAAAATACAAATGAGAATTCACCTTAACAGATTTTTCAAGCGTAGGACACACATAATCAAATTACACTCATTCAGGCCAAGAAACTGGCAGGCATTCAGCCTCAATTGCCAACAAAGCTCTAACCTTTCCAATCTAAGTGACTCCGGACCACCTCTTCCGTCATTGTATAGTTGTTGTATGACGCTAAATTTGAAATTATGTGTGGGCTGTTCTAAAATGTGTCTTGCCAATGCATTTGTGGACTTACTATTGTTAATACTATATATGTGTTCAATTCGATTATGTGTGTCCTACGCTTGAAAAATCTGTTAAGGTGAATTCTCATTTGTATTTTTAGATTTGCGACTTTGCTGCTTTTATGAGCAAATACATGTGCAGTCCTTTGAGATCGAAATTACAAGTCAAAACTTTATTTTTATCTATTTTTAACTATTTTAACATTGTTAGTTATATAAAGCTTAACATAATTCTTTACTTGGAGAATTTTTATATACTTTTATATTTACATTTGTTAGTATATTATTTTTATATTTTTTATCATTGTTCATTATAGCATTGTATTTTCTGAGTTGCGACCTGCATGTATATGAGATTTTATATAGGTAGAAATTAAACAATATATATAAAAAACAAAAAATAAAAAATAAAGAATTAACTAGTAGTTGCAAGTCTCACCAGTAGGGTGAGCTCTCTGCATAGTACATGTGTAGTGCTGCGTGACTTCAATGTGATTTCAATGAGATTTGGGTGCTATAAAATGCTCTAGTAGATTATTAACTTAAAGTTTTGTTTCTGATGAAGTTGGATACTTAAATCTGATGAAAAGTGCATGTTTAAAGAGAAGCTTAAATAAATATTTCAAACGCAGGTTTAGTAGTGGATTTTTCACGTGGTGTTGGAAGACAGTGTTTGGGAAGTTTTTTATTTAACTACTACAATGTCAGGCTATTAGGGGTTATGGCACATCAAGCAACAAATGCCACACTGAACATCTTTGTGACTCAGCAGAGCATGCTGAAGTAATTAATTAATTATTCATCTTGGCACGAGTCAGCAGAGCATGTTGAAGTAATTAATTAATTATTCATCTTGGCACGTGTTAGTGCCCTGTTTCTGAATCAGAAAATATGCATAAGCGAAAGTCTACCAGGAAAGCTGCAATGCTTTAAATTGTTTCTGAACCCCATATATTGTCAATTAGACAACTGCAATTAGAAACTTACTCTAAAACTACTTCAACAGAATTAACTTTTTTTTTCTCTCTAATACTACCCACAGCATCACACTGGAGGTGTGGCCATATTAGAAAAATCAGCAAATGAGAGAAAATTAACATTATAAAATATAAAAGATGTTCCTTTTTCTTCAAAGCGGCTGAAAAGATGTCATACGTATTTTAACAACATTGATGAATTACTTTGTTATGCTGTTTTATCTCATCACTTCATATTCTGCATTTTATAATGATGAACAAGTCCTTTAATTTCTGTTTCTTAAAACTGTTTTTGTGATATGAATTGTACCTTTTCTTACTGTAGAAGTAAACAAACACACCCAGGAACAAAATAATGACCAGAAGGGCAATAGGCATCATTGCAAGGAGATCTAGCAAGTCTTTGTGTTGCTCATCATCTATATTAAAAAAAAAGAAATAAGTGCATCAGTGTTGTCACAAAATTCAAAAACTCATCTGTTTTGCAAAAACATCACAGAATCAGCTTGGAAGTGGACGAAAGTCAAGTAACATATTTTATATGTTTGTCTGTTTTTAATTGTGTTAATCCTAGCAGGCACAAGTGCTCACTTATAGTATTGATCCTTAAGGGATTGCAGTCACATTCAGCATATAAACAAGCTTTTCGACAGCCCATAAGTTTGATTTTATGTTGGTTTCTTAAAACCTATCGAGTGAAGCTGAAAATGTCCTGATAAACATGTGTACATACACATACACATGCACACAGAGGTGCTTAACATACTAAAACAGGTAGAATGCTTAGGCTCCTGCTCCGTTTTTAGAAAACAAGGTTCACAGCATAGTACAGAAAATGACTATGATATGTTCTACAGCACCTGGACTTGGAATGTAGAAGTATACAGGGGCTGTCCAGGAACCGTTCCCTGCAAGTGATTTGGCACGGATTTTAGCTGTGTAGTTAGCAGGCTTCAGGTGCTGCAACTGGATGCCTCCATATGTTTCATAGGTGTGACGAGATACACATTTTAGGGTTGCGATTTCCTATAATAAAAAAAAAAAGTCAATACTTCACTCTCAGGTTATCATTGTTTGTATACTTTAACGTTTTTTAGTTTAGATTCATGTGGAATTTCACTGCACACATCAAATGCATATAAAACATCACTTTTGTGCTTTAATAGCAAAGATCATTTCAGATCGTATAGGTTCAAGTTGATCAACTGGAAAGAATTTTGATTATTGTTGTGCCATATGATGATTTAAGAATTACTGTCTGGGATTCCTAATATGTTTACCTAAGTGTCTAGAACTGAAATGCAGTCCTAAAAACTATTCTTGAATTCTTCATCCACACAGTATAATTAAGCATGCAGGTTGATGCATAACACATAAATTCATAGTTTGAATATCAGTGCAATGGTAGTTTTACATAAACTACAAAATGAAATGACATTGGTTGCATTTAGATTTATTCAGGATAAATATGTGATAATGTGTGTAATGAGATTTCACACAGAACAAATAAATGTGGTGCTCAGTAACATTGAAAGCCAAAATGCTTACACTAAGAAACATACCCTGTATGAGTATAAATAACTAAGTTTTGTTTTTACGCCATGCTGTCCTTAGCCATTGTAATTACTGGACATTTTTTTTTATTTTACAGTACATAAAAACCTTGCAAATGATCTTAGCTAGAAGCCAAGGTTGTTGCTGATGTTTACTTTGCAGAGATTTAGGTATGTACAAATTTAAAGAAACTGGCCACATCCATACTCTAATTACCACAACCAATTCTATGTACGCTGAGAATAAAACTTAAGACAGCATATATATCATGAAACTATATAGTATATCAATAAGGCAGAATGATTCATAAATCCTGAAGGTAAAGATAGAGGGACTAAATAAAACAACCCGTTTAAAGTAATACATTAAATAAAAAAATGCACAGATTTTTCACTTCATTCTGAGCAATCACCATTAAATTTAATGGGAATAAATTAAAAACACGGGACAAGACTTCGGGTGCAATTGCAGAAATTTCAGTTACTGATACTTGTCTGTCTAATCAAACTATTACTTTTGGGTTCAAAATAGTAATTTCCTTTTTCTTGATGTAAAAGGTGATTGCCCAATGTTCTTGTGGTTTGTGGAATGACTCTAGGGAAATAAAAGTGAAAAGCAGGGCACAAAGGCAAAGTCGTTTCTTGTTAAGCAGCACGTGGCATTTCAATCTCTTCTTTTACTTAGCCAGTAGTAAATGCAGACAGTTTAAACAACATGTCCATGTTACTGCTCTAATAGTCAGTGGCTGTTACAACAAATAACTTTATTGACAACAAAATAAGAATAACAAAATGAACTCTATCAGCTAATTAAAACACTAAGTGAATCGTGTAACAGCATAACCTAGCACGTCTTGTAATATTAGCAGAATCTCTAAGATTATACACATATTTTTTACATTTTACCAATATCCGCTTTTTTTGGTTTGTCATTATGTACAAGAAAGTAGCCTTATAACATTTCACAAACATTTCAGTCTCCAAGTTAAGTAACTGTATTTGTAAGTTGCAGTTAAGAGAGTTCCATTTTCACTATAAACTCCAAAAACTGAAATACTACACAGTGAATCAGAAAGAGACTGGTCGTAAATAGTTTTGTTATTGTTTTATTGTATTTGTTATATGTACATTTGAGTATGTTTATAATGAAAACAAAATAAAAATATTTTTGGAAGGAAAAAAAAAAGAAAGACACTGGTCAAGTTTTATCTAAACCAGAGAAAATACTTTGTATATCCCATTCATCCATGAATATAAGTTGCATCTGACTCCTGCTGCCATCCAGTGAACAGTTGCTGCCATCTTTAAATTTATCAGGCAAGTAGAGAATGGAAGTAGATTGCTAGGCCATTCTTCTGTAAACACACACACACACACACACACACACACACACACACACACACACACACACACACACACACACATATGCACACACACCAATCTAACCACACCAGTAGCACCCAGAAAAAACCAACATGAACACAAAGAGGACATGAAGGTTCCACACAGAAGGTGCTCCAGCCAGTAGTCAAACCAGAGGGTCTCTTGCTGTGAGACAACAGTGCTACTCTCTGTGACACCTTATTGTATACAAATGGTAACTCGGTGTCTGAAAGCACAATTCATACTCTATACTTTTGTTTTGCATTATACAAAAATCAGTCTCTTACAGTTTTTGTGACTGCATGAAATTTGTTGGGCGTTACAAACATGTTAATCTAAAGTGCAATATTATCACTGTGTGCAAAAATGTACTTGCTCAAGAGTTCTGAATTGCTGACTACACACAATGAGCAACCACAAAGCTGAGGTTTAAGAGCACAAAAACACAGATGTCACACCACACTAGTAGTGAAGTGCACTTGACAGTTGCCTTACAAGTAAGTGGTAATAGAGTTAAGTAAATATTTACCTACTGACATAGATAGGACTAGATAACCTGTTAGAGCTGTCCATCATTTAATCACTGTTGTAGTAGTTATGTGGGGTTATATCCTAACTGGGATCTAACAGCTGTCCATCTTCCAAAGCTTAAGGTCGCTTTCTAAGAAGGGAGACAATCAACAAATAGTCTGCACATCAATCCCTTAAGTTTTACTGCCACTGAAGAGCACTTATCTTGCAGGTTTTTTCAGGATAGATGGTCAGCTAGCGTTTCTCTGGTGCTGGGCAGATCTATTCCCTTCAGGGAAAAACCTTAAACATTTTATCTATTTTTACAAAGCAGTACATTTTTGACAGAACTATTTTAATTTTGCTAGGTTTACATCCTTTTTGAAACTGTCTTGAGACATTTCTGTCAGTTAAAAGTAATATGTTTTAACTTGTTGCTTCAAGTGCAAACATTTGTTTAAACTTTGCTTTTAATAATAGTTTTAGAAAAGTTATTTTAGGGGCTTGGTCAAGTTTTTTTTTTTTTGTGTGGTTGTCACTGTGTAATTTTGTGAAAATGCTTATTTGTTGATATTTCCCTTTTACCAATTATTGTTGGCATTGCTTAACACATTTCAGACATCTTTCTGCACCTTAACCATGGAACAGATCAGATCACCAGTTCTTCACTGTTTTTCTTCCTCCATATACATGATAAAGAAAATTTCTAGACAGCCTCTCCCAGTTTTTCCTTGCCTTAGCTGTAGATGGGTGACCCCCCCCAGAGGCCATTTGTGGTTCCGCAGGCCACTTATATTCTTCCTTGGTTTCCTTTGGTACAGTCCTTCAGCTACTGCGGACCAAGGGTTAGCCATGTCCACTGTGGCTGTTGGAGACTTCTCTGTGTGTATTTTGTCATTTTTGAAGAAGGAGTAGGAAATGCGTGTCTGCTTGGCCTAAGTAAGATGGCTGCTCCCCAGGGCGATGTCCCTGACATGCGTCGATCTGCTTTTATGGATTTTCACATTAAAAAGATGCAGAAAGTTAAGCTTTTATCTTCCTCTGTTTCTGTTACCCTTGATAGAGAAGGTTTACTGGAATAAACTCAGGGCTTAGTTGACGGTCTTAACCTTTCACTTTCTAGTTGTAATGGTAAAAGAAAAATACGTTCTTCAGTTTCTAAAGATTCCTAGTATGATGAATGGGAAATAGACTTACAGGGAACATAGTCAGTTATTTCTTCTCAGGCAACAAATTCTGATTCTGAGCTGCGTGTTTGTTCTGATTTTCCCTTGAAAGAATTTTCATTTTCTGAAACCATATCTACAATAAATATATATTTTCAGCAGGAACTACATAACATTCCAGTCTCTTAGAAAAAAATTTATTATTTATTACAACTGGAATTTCCTGTTCATTTTCCTGTTCCTCCGGAAGTTCCATCTTTGCAGGATGTTTTATTATAGTCTGCAACATGCCTGGCAGCCAGCCTGCAGCTCCTAAGAACATATAGGGTTCTTCAGTCTTAGAAATAATTATTTTCTAATCCCAGATCTAACACTGCAGTGATTTATTTGTCACATCCTTCTGCAGCTAAATATTTAGGAAATGCTAAACCCTCTCCATCTGAAAGGGATGCGGTCGACTTTGATAGATTTGTTGAAAGAGTATATTCTTCTGCTACTCTTATTTTTTAGAATTCTTAGTTGTGAGGTTCACATGTTGATGTTTTTGCTTGCTTCTTTTGAAAATATGAGGAAGATCACTGCCATTTTTCTTTCAAGTTTTCTTCTTCTATTTCTTTCGGCTGTTCCCATTAGGGGTCACCACAGCAGCTCACCTGTTTCCATTTCTTCCTGTCCTCTGCATCTTGCTCTGTCACACCAACCACCTGCATGTCCTCTCTCACCACATCCATAAACCTTATCTTAGGCCTTCCTCTTTTCCTGTTACCTGGCAGCTCCATTCTTAGCATCCTTTTCCCAATATACTCAGTATCCCTCCTCAGCACATGTCCAAACCAACACAATCTCACTTCTCTGGCTTTGTCTCCAAACCATCCAACCTGAGCGGACTGAGTAATATACTCATTCTTTATCCTGTCCATCCTCATCACACCCTGTGCAAATCTTAACATCTTTAACTCTGCCACGTCCAGCTCTGACTCCTGCCTTTTTGTCAATGCTACCATCTCCAACCCATGTAACATAAGCAGGTCTCACTATCCTCTTGTAGACCTTCCCTTTAACTCTGCCTGGTACCCGTCTGTCACAAATTACTCCTGACACTTTCCTCCAACCACTCCATCCTGCCTGTACTCTCTTCTTTGCCTCTCTTCCACACTCCTCATTACTCTGAGCTGTTGATCCCAAGTATTTAAACTCATCCATCTTCACCAACTCTACTCCCTGCATCCTCACCATTCCTCTATCCTCCCTCTCATTCACACAGATACATTCTGCATTAGTCCTGCTGACCTTCATTCTTCTCCTCTCTAAAGCATATCTCCACCTTTCCAGGTTCCCCTCAACAAGGTCCCTACTCTCACTACAGATCACAATATCATCTGCAAACATCATAGTCCACGGGGTCTCCTCTTTGACCTCATCTGTCAATCTGTCCATTACCATTGCAAATAAGAAAGGGCTCAGAGCTGATCTTTGATGTAATCCCACCTCCACTTTAAACATATCAGTCACTCCCATCGCAGACTTCACCACTGTCACACTACCCTCACACATATGCTGTACCACTCTTATATACTTCTCTGCCACTCTCGACTTCCTCATACAATACCAGAACTCCTGTCTAGGCACCTTTTCATATGCTTTCTCTAAGTCCACAAAGACACAATGCAACTCCTTCTGACCTTCTCTGTACTTCTCCATCAACACTCTCAGAGCAAACGTTGCATCGGTAGTGCTCTTTCCCGACATGAAACCATACTGCTGATCACTAATCATCACCTTCCTTCTTAATGTAGTTTCCACTACTCTTTCCCATAACTTCATGCTGTGAATGATCAATTTTTATCCCTCTGTAGTTACTACAGCTCTGCACATCACCCTTATTCTTAGAAAATCGGTACCAAAACACTTTTCCTCCACTCCTCAGGCATCCTCACACTTTCCAAGATTTCATTAAACAATCTGGTTAAAAGGTCCACTGCCATTTCTCCTGAGCACCCCCATGCTTCCACTGGTATGTCATCTGGACCAACAGCCTTTCTATTCTTCATCCTCTTCATAGCTGTCCTTACTTGCACCTTGCTAATCCATTGCACTTCCTGATAAATCTTCTGTAACTGCGCTTATTGCCTCTGTTTTTCAAGTAACTAAACATTCTTTAAAATGTTCTTATGCCTCAGCTGATACCTGTGAGTGGTTATGTTCTAAAGATTTGCCTGAAGATGTAAAATTTGATATTTTGTATTCTCCCCTTGACAGAGAGGTTGTATCTGGTCCATCAGATGCTGAGGTCCTGAAAAAATGTGATGAGAGAGGAAGAAAATTCAAGGGGTTACTCATATGTTTCAGCATTCATATTTCTATGTCTGTTAAAGGTTTCATCCCTAATTCGTGGTCCTTTTATAAAAAGTCAAATAAACAAAAGAAGCAAACATCTGGCTAGCATGTGTTCAAGAACGATGGCAAAGGGGCTCTAAAATGTTGGGGTTTGTGGTCTTTCTAGTAAAAAAGGACACACAAGTCTGAATGAATATCTACAAATTATAATCGCCCAGCATGGCTCCATTCTCTCCTTAGCAACAGATAATCTCAGATAAATGAGTTCTAAGAGATATTTATCAGGATACAGATGATAGTACAAGTAATTTTCAGAAGATATTTCATCATCCACTAGACAAGACTTCTTTATTTCCCAATGTCATTCATCATTTGTTGGTTCAAGGGGTAATAGAATCTCTCCCTCTCTCTTTCCTTGTAAGATTTTTATTCAAGGACATCTTTGCTCCCAAAGAAAGAACTTCACAGAGACCAGTCCTACAAGTGTCCTTTCTTGACCAGTTTGTGAAAGTTCAAAAGTTCAGAATGGTATCCTTTAACAACCTGTTACCTCATATTTCCCCTTTCAGTTTTTTGATACCTCAAGATTTAAAGGATGCTTATCATCACATTCCTATAGCCGTAGATTTCCAACTCTTTAAAGTTTTCTGTGTGTAGATTACTCTTTCAGTTCTCTGCATTACCATGTGAGTTATCCACTGCTCCAAGGGTGTTCACAAGCTGTTTAGCTCCTATTCCAGACTGCAAGATATTCTCATTTCTCCTTATCTAGATGATTCACTTATCTTTATAGTGACTTTTACAAACTATCAGGAATTTCTCACTTGGGTAGGAGATTTCCCTCGGAGACTGGGTTTCCAGAGGAACATTCAAAAATCTTGCTTAATCCATCTCACAGGATAGTATTCCCATGGTGTCTCCTAGATCTGTTCAAAAAGCTTTTCTCCCGCAGGAATAAGTAGATCTATATTTAGTTATATTCCTTAGTTGCACCACTCAATCTAAGGACTTGATCTATCTTTAGATATGTTCCTTAGCTGCTCCACTCAATCTAGGATTTAGCAAGGGAATTTCCTAGGATTTCAGTATTTATGGCATCTATGATTCTCATAACTCCTCCAGCCAGACTCCACATGAGAAAAATTCAATGGTACCTAAAAGCTATATGTTCCCAGCATCAACATCCCCTTGGCTTTTCAAATTCCTGTTTTGAGATTTGTAAAAAGGGAACAGCTTTTTATGGAGAGACCAGTTTTATCTGACTCCAGGTCGGTCTCTTACTCTCCCTCCCAGTTCCATTACAGTCTGTAACGACTGATGCCTCAGACTTTGACTTGGGGCTGGGTCTTTGGGAGTAAAAGTGCAGCAGCTTTGGAATAAAGAAGAGCAAAACCCATAAACATCAACTAGATGCGGGCAGTAATAAACGTACTCAACTCTCTCAATTATCTCTGGTCTTCGAGGCCTCTCCAAGTGGTCACAGAAAACACCACAGTGATGTGTGCTGCATAAACAAATGGGGGAGGGGAGAGGCGTCCAGATAATAACCTCTGTGCAGATTAGCCATGATAGGGATATATCACTTCAGCACAATCTTACTCTACAGGCTTCTTATGTTCTATCAGGGCAGAACTGTGGCATGCAAACTGGCCAAGACCAACATATATCCTAACAAATTGAAACTGAATCAGAGGGGCTACCTGGATTGAACCAGCTAGACCTATTAACCTCCATTCACAACAAACAAACAAATGGCAAAATTCTGCTGCGGGATTCCTTGCAAGTTGGTCTGGAAAGCAGATATTTTCTCATTTCCTTGTATTACAGTGTTCATGCATGCCTTTTCACCCTTTGCAATGATTTCCAGTGTTATTCTGAAGATTTGGATGGACTCTCCAAAGATCACTGTGGTGACTGTCTTCTGGCCAAGACAACAGTGGTTCACCCTTCTTTTGGAACTGGCCAAGGGCAGTCACCATAAGCTTCTTCAGAGACTAGGCCAACTCACACAAGATAGTTTTTTTTAATACACCCCAGCTTGAAATAACTTCAACTGACTGCATGGATGATAGCATTATAATGCATTTTAAGCATCTATTTTCAGAGGACATGCACCAGGTATTAAAGGAAACAAAGAAACTTGCTACTAAGAAATCATATATTAGCAAATGGAAAATATTTTCGAGTTAGTGACACATTAAGGACCAAGACCCTTTTAAAGCTAGCATTTCTTTTGTTCTACAATATCTGTGTGGATTATTATTTATTATCCTCTGCCCTTTCTTGTTCATCTATCAAAGTTCATCTTTTGGCCATTCCAGCTTGTCTGTCCATGGATCCCCCTCTTTCAGTGTATCTCAAGTTAAGATTTCCTTGAAAGGGGCTCTGCATACTTGTCTTCATAGAAAATGGGTGATTCCTCCTTGGATATCTTAATTGCTCTATTTGGACCAGCTTATCAGGATGATTTAAGGTTTTTATCCTGGAAAACAGTGTGGCAGCTTGTCCTGACTTTCCCAAAAAGAGAATCTGAGCTGCAAGCTCTTATGATCAGTTAACCATATCTCATTTTCCACAAAAACAGGGTTTCTTTAATAAAGAATCTTTGATTTATGGATAAAATGGTATCCGAGTTTACTTTGAGTTGAGCTATCCATCGCCCTGTCTTTTTTTCCAGATCCTAAAATTGAGGAAAAAGGGATTATTCATATTCTGGATGTCCAAAGACACCACAGATAGTATCTTGACAGAACTAAAACCTTAAGAAGTTCTGATCAATAAATCTTTCAAAGGTCTGGGTGTTTGGAAGGTGTCCTTAAGCTTTGTAAGCTGTTTAGCTGTTATATCCTACACAGGATATAACCCCTTACAGTTTAGGTCACTGCAGCAGTAATCTCTTCGAACATCTGCTGTTATGGCAACTTTAGCTACACAACTGTATTTTTTGATGTATACCATTTGTCTGTCAACCATTTAATTTATATATCTTTGTGCAAGTGTACAGTTGCTTGTATATTTATTTTCACAAAATGCACTCCTTAGTTTTTTTTTTTTTCTGGTAAAAAATGTTGATTTGATTTAATTTCAGAATTCAGTGACTGGTGGTTTATTTATTTATTACTTTAAAGATATTTCTCTAGATATAGTGTGACTAGAGTGGCTCAATTGTTGGTATCCACCTTTTGAAGAGTAACAACATAATGTTATTGCTACAATACAAATATTTAGTAGTTGGCTTATTTTAGAAGTAAACAGTGACTGTAATCTCAGTTTGCCAGACTGGGCTTCTGAAAGCAATATGTGTGTGTGTGTGTGTGTGTGTGTGTGTGTGTGTGTGTGTGTGTGTGTGTGTGTGTGTGTGTGTGTGTGCACATACACATAAATAATATTGCTTCAGCTAGAGATTGAGTTGTCAACAAGATGCATGGAATCCCAGGGAGCCAGTGATTATAAATGTATAAATTTACCATATGTCCTTAAGGCCAGTAGACCCTTGCATATTATTTCATGTCAGCAGCACAGATTTGAAGTCCCTACTCATTTGATGGTCAGTGGCATGGATCAAGAGACCACAACCCATATCCATTGCATATTAGTTGGTGGCAGTGGTAGGATATATTATAAATGGTGCTTTTTCAGCCTGCAAAACAGTTTTTCATGAAAAAAGTATGTGTACACTTGCAGCCACAAGGTAAATGTACAGCAGTGTACCTTGAACTGCTGTGATTGTATTTTTTTTTTATTTTAGTAGTTATAATACAGGTGAAAACTGACCTCATGCAAAGTATGAATAATGACAGTGCTGCAACTGAGTAAAGAATGCAAATTAAAAAGAATCCCATATGCCAGGAAGATCAAGGATAAGGTCATAGGTAACTCAGATGCAGCTAAAGTATACCGCACTGATCCTAAAGACATCTTGGTAGTAAGAGTGAGTGCAGGACTGTTGTGATAACAAATCAGTCGATCCCTTGACAACTTAAAAATGCAGAATAAACTGAAAAGACTAGAGTTGGACAGAAGATCAAATGCCTCAAGGCAACTGAAAGAAGGAAATAGCTGGAGTTGCAAAGGAAGATGGAGCAAGCCATGGGGGAGAAAAAGACGGACCAGTATGGACTGGTAATGGTGTAGGAAAGGGAAGAGAAGTAAGAAGAAAAATAAAAGTGGAGCCAGCACAAGAATTAATCTCTTACCCCTTGGCTAAGTGCCAATAAATAGCAGAGGTGGAAACTCTGCCCTGGGTGCCAACACTTATACTAACTTGTTTCCTCAGTATAAGCAGAGGGATAACTTTGATGTGCTTGGCAGATGACACTGGAAAGAATCATGGGTAATGAGTGAGGGTTTTTGAATTCTACTGCTCATAGGTAAGGCAAAGCATGTTTTATCAAAAAAAATGTCTGACTCTTGCATGGATTAATGTAAGGTTGAAATGTTTTTTCAGTGTTTTAACTTACTTATGAAGTTTACAAGGAAATATATGGAGAATGTAGAGCTGTAATCTTCACTGCAGAACTATGGACTTACTTTCAAAGGTTGGTGAGGGGATTTCAAGTAAATAGTTTTGAAGTGCCGGGAGATGTTATGATAAAGGCGCAGGCATTCAGCAGTTTGCCTGAAGATGTGATAACCTGTCAAAAGGAGCAAGAGTGTAACTGTTGAGGAAATGGGAAAAGGAGACTCCTATTTATCCAGCAGGGTATACCTGTACAAGAACTAAGTACAGAGGACCACATGGGAACAAGTGAACCAATGGTAGCAGACTAAATACTCTGAATGGGTTCCACAGGCAGTCAGGGATTCACTGGTTCAAGCACACAGCAAAGCACTGGGATTAGATGATTCCATTATAACCAGGTATGGCAAGCATGGTTCCATAGTGACTGGGCGGGAACAAGGATCATGAGGTAGCCAGTGAAGGCAGCATCAGAGTAGTGGTGGTTTTTCTTGAAACTGCAAATGCTTCAGATTATCACTAGGGCTTGCAACCTATCTTAGTAGAGAGTAAAGAAACCATTTCTAAGAGTGGTATTGTGAAGATTACATTGCTAGACAGTCTACTGCAGTTATGTCCAAGGAAAAAGCACATTTTCAGGTACAAGTGGACAGCATTCATTTTGTTGCTGGATTTATATTCAAGTATCTTTGCCTTGCTCTCCCAACCTTTTACTGAACAAGTGTAGCAAGCTGCTGTTCTGCCTTTTTCTTTGAATGCATCAGCCTGCCACACTGTGTTTATGAACTCTTACTCCTGCATTTTCCAAAGTGATCTAAAATTTGGAAAGTATCTTCATGCCCCATCACAAGTTAAATCAGGAGTTAAAACATCTGGATGCAACAGTTTCTTAGGACTACATGAATATCTATATGTGAACATGGATGCCCTTTTCTGTCACCACAAATGCATCTTACTTCCATTTTGTGAGGATAACTAATCTTAAAATTACATACCAAGGGACCCTTAACAAGTAAAATCATGCTTCTAGAATCTAACAGGGCTTGATGTTTCCTTTCTTCAAAAAATACAGTACATTATAACTAGTTTGGTTCTCACACAATTAAAAAGTTCTGACTTATCCTCTATCTTGTTTTCTTACAATCTAGAGGAACGACTTTGTTTAAAGCATAGATTTCAGCTTCTGCAGTTCTGTCAGTTGCATTCTGTTTAGCATCAATAACACATAGCTATGCAAGGTAAACTCCCTCAACATTTATAACAAATAAACATATTACTTGCTTTTTGTTAGATGCAGACAGACATTTTATCATTAATTTAGAATTCCACTAAAATTCTTGGGATCGCTTTGTAGTATCCATTTTCTTATATTATATTGTTAGGCAAAGCTCTTTTAAACCTACCCACTACTACATTAAAAGCCCAGCTATGAAATGTCACTGATAGTTCTTCATGGGTTATACAATTCCTGACCAATAATTCTTTCTTATGTTTACCATAGTCCATGTAATCAGTTCCTTACATGACAATGTACATTTTCAGTGACTCTCCTGAGCTAGAAATATAGGATTTTTGCTGTCTTCTCAGTTCTAGTTGTCAAATACCAGCAGATAGGACTATTGGTCATCCTCTTTGGTTAGTTTCATCATAGGTTTCACAGTCTTGAAGTTGTAAGATACACTGGCCAGTACAACAACTGTTACTGTAGTTGCACCAGCTTTTAATCAGTCTGAACCTGTAATTCCACAGGTTTCTGTAATAAGTCATCCATGGTTTTGTCATTTGGAAAAAAACAACACACAATAATCACAACAATGTAGAGAATTAGTAGTCTAAACTATGGCTTGTACTTGGTAGCAGAAGTATTACAAAGAATGACAATTGGAAAGTCTTTGGTCAACCGCCTGCGCTGCCTGTGCACACACCACCAGATGACGTCAGTAGAGATATAAAGGCAGGACTTCCATAAAACATAGGTTTATTCAGTAACCTACATAGTCCAGCAAGACAAAATAAGTCCTCCTGGATTCCAATTTTGAATAAAACAAATACAGTGTCTTTACTTGCTTTTCCCATGTACAGCATTCAGTTCTAGAAATAGTCACATCCATATGTCCTGACCAGGATCATGTATTCTGCACTTTCAGAGTTTTCCTTCAAATGATCTCCTAGTCATAGTAATTACAGGAACTAGCGAGGTACCCTTTTCCAGAATTCCTTAGAATTCCTTTGTACCCACCCCCCCCCCAGGCAGCAGGAATTATAGCTCAAATTGCTTTGCCCTTAAGGGTACAGTGTATTTATACTACAAAGACACAAAGCACACTTATACAGCATAATACTACATATATATATAAATATATATATATATATATTTTTTTTCCATATGTATGTATGTGGCAGTTGCTTTGATCAGTTATTTACATTGACTTTTTGATTGATTCCTGTTTCATCGATGTCCATGGCAGTGCAGTTGATGCAATTGCAGTGACTTACTGTGAGATTGTTGAACAGAAATGTTAATGAAGTTTCTCCTTTTCCCCACTGTTGTGCAGTATACATATAATCCAAAGAAAGGCAAACCGGCAATATTTCAACACAATTTAATGTTAGCGCTTTCGTACACAGATTTACATGCACTTCTTCAGACATTAATTACTCCCTAAAAGGCAACTGTATTATAGTCCACTTAATTGATCAATTAACAAGTTAAATAAGTTAAATAATTATTTGAATCAATCAGTAAATTCATCCTATGAAATTGTTTTATAGAAAATAACTTATACTGAACGAGATGCATCTTAAATATAAAGGAAATCAGTAATGTATAAAAACCAAACCATCTAAAAAAATAAAAATAATAACAAGTAAAAGTCCTTATTCAGACTACTTGATGTTTCTAACATTCATCAATTTAAAATAAATGAAAAACTTAATAAACATAATATATCATCTCTCCAATGCTATCAAGTAGTCTGAATAAGGACTTTTACTTGTTATTATTCTTGTTATTATTTTTATTTTTTAATTTTTGTAGATGGTTTGGTTTTGAATAGAATAATAAACTCTTGACTTTGTAAGAGAAACAAACATAAGTATTAGATCAAAGCCAAATCAGTTTCACTGCAATATATGCAGCTTTTTCCAGTGGATTTTATTATCCACTGTGGAATTTGTATATCTTAGAGTGAAATTGGTTTGCTTTTGATTTAATACATGGTTGGTTCTTTTACACAATCAGAGTGTTTATTATTGTCTTCAAATGCTGGAGTTTCAGTGTTGTGTGTGTGTGTGTGTGTGTGTGTGTGTGTGTGTGTGTGTGTGTGTGTGTGTATGTATGTATATATATATATATATATATATATATATATATATATATATATATATATATATATATATATATATATATATATATATATATATGTGTATATATATATATATATATATATATATATATATATATATATATATATATGGAGCTACTTCTTTTGACCTAACTTTCATTTGCCTGACACTCATTTTCCTGACCCCATTTGACTGAAATTTCATTTGCCTGACACTTCATTTGCCTGACACTTCATTTGACTGACACGTATTATTAGCAAGAAAATGGAATATGCCCCCTTCCCCACTGCAGTGCGACCCTGGAGTTAGAATATATAGTTAGGGGGGTGTGTGGGGGGCACATTTCATTTCATATGATATTGTTAACTTTTGATGTAATATTGCTTAGTAACAGAAAAGTAAGTGGCTGTGCCCCCCACACCCCCCCTAACTATATATTCTAACTCCAGGGTCGCACTGCAGTGGGGAATGGGGGCATATTCCATTTTCTTGCTAATAATACTTGTCAGGCAAATGAAGTGTCAGGCAAATGAAATTTCAGTCATTTGGTCTCAGGCAAATGAGTGTCAGGCAAATGAAAGTTAGGTCAAAAGAAGTAGACCCATATATACATATATATATATATATATATATATATATATATATATATATATATATATATATGGGTTTACTACAGGTGATCAAACTTTTAAAAATTCGACCTTCATATGGCCGAGATCATATGATCGAACTTTTAAAAGTTCGAACACCTGAAAAAAAAAGGGAAAAAAATTACTTTGAACATTTTTAGCAAGGGGCCAAGCCCCCCACACCCCCTGCTATTTAAATATGCCTACTCCAAGATAGCACTACAGTGAGAAAAAGGGGAATCTTCCCATTCCGTGCTGTATGGAGATCTCTGTTCAGAAAGTTCGAACTTTTAAAAGTTTGATCATATGGTCTCAGCCATTTGAAAGTCAAACATTTAAAAGCTCGATCATCTGTAGGGGACCTGTATATATATATATATATATACATATATATATATATATATATATATATATATATATATATATATATATATATATATATATATTCATGAGTCTACCTTGGTTTATCAAAATTACACTTACCTAAAACTCTGTTTGATAAGATGACTTCACTGAATACTTTAAAAACCAAAACCATGAATCACCATAATTTTTCACTGGAAAATGAACCACTTGGCCACCATGGTGATCGTTGCCCTTTTCCCCAGTGAAATGCAATCTGGAAGTTGGTATATTTAGTTGGGGTAGATGTGGGGACGAAGTCCCCCACTTGGGTGGGTGTGATTTGTATTCATTTTATTATTTTGCCCTGGTGACCAAGTGATTAATTTCCGAGTGAAAAATTTTGGAAATTCGTGGTTTCAGTTTTTAAAGTGTTCGGTGAAGTCGTCTTTGCAAATACAGATTGTGTCATTTTGATAAAGCAAATATATATATATATATATATATATATATATATATATATATATATATATATATATGTATAGGTTCACTTTTAAAATATTAAGGTGCACATCTGCGACGGTCAGATGTGCACAAGGCTGTTTTCAAAAGTTTGCATTAGCGAACTAAAAATTGCTGAAATCCCAAAAGAGCGAATGCCAGTGTGCATTCACTCATGTGAATTTGCCATTCTGAGTAGAGATCACACTACAGTGGAGATTGGGACCTGTGCCCCTTGCCTCACTGTAGTGCAATCTCAGAGTTAGTATATATAATTAGCAGAGGATGTTGGGTCCAGGGAGTCTTGCCCCCCCCCCCCCCCGCATAATGATCATAGGAGACATCCAGAAGTGCCGGGTGTTTCAACCAAAGTCAACATTCCCGGAGTGCCAACATTCTTTGGGTAGGAGATTCGCTCTTCTGAGGACTTGACGATGCAGTTTCTGACATTTCAAGTTGGATACATGAGCAGTCGCATATGTGTGTTGTGACATTTTAACGGTAAACCTATATATATATATATATATATATATATATATATATATATATATATATATATATAAACTCCTCCTCCCCTACTATATATATTACTATATATAATATTTGGACACTAATCTCATTCATGTAGCAGATATGATTATACTGTGAATCCCGAGTTATCATATAGTGCTGTGGTGAATTATTGTAGTACCCTAAAATGCTCAATTTCAAGTTGGTAAAACTGCAGGCCCTTCTGAAACAGCCCTCAGAGAAAAATGGGACTGAGGGTGGGAGGTTGGCAAAATAGTTAAGGTATTCACTTTACAGATCCAAGGTGCAGGGTTTGATTCTCACATGGGCTAATTGGCTAGGCTTAAAATGGTCCATAAGAACAGTTAGCCTCATACTAAAACTATGAACTATGAACCTAAACTATGAAACTGCTGCCATTTGTTCAGTACTATTGGTACAGTTCCACGATCATGGAATTTACATTTCAGAGGCAGGCCGCCATCTCATTACTAAAGACGTGTACAAAATGATATTCTTGTGCACTGCTGCATTATTTTCACCAGTGTATGGTAGTAAGCTAGGGTCCTGGAGTGCAGATAGGGTGTACACTTGTCATGTTAGTAGAATATGTGTGGATCTGGTAGAAAAATATGTATTTACTTACCTACATATTTATTTATGTATTTATTTATCATGTCAATTCACTAGGTACAGGTATAGTATCCCTTTTCAGGAATAATCCAGTAGTACTGCCTTGCTAAATAATTTGTTCAGAGTTGCATCAAAGAGTTTACAAGATAAAACCCATTAGCAGTTCACTCAATACAATATGCAGTTATTTTCCTTTATGTGTGTATGCATTTTTAATTTATTTTCAGTACTGCATCATTTGCTCTCATCATGTTTACACTGAAATTGCTTCATGAATGTCAGTATATTAAGCATGGCTGACTATTAATAGTTTTTGCCACTACAGACTGAAGCAGCTCAACCATTTTTTGAAGGCATTCATAGAACATAAATAGGACATTGCAGCTGGATAGTGTAGTAGTACTTTTCTAACTATCTCAGCATACAGCACTTAAAACAGCCACCACAACTCTTTTCATGCATTATTTCTGCTAAACAGATAAACTCTCATAGACTAGGTCCCTTTCCTGGTGCAAACCAACAGCAAAAAAGCTAAATAATTTGTTTAGAGTCACTTTCTCGGTATGTAATTGGAGGAATATATGGATTCCAGCCCAAGGATCAAGCAGCTGAACCTTTTTGATATACTGCCTCCTTAACTCCTTGAACCCTGTAATTCGGTTTGGTTAACACACTAACTCTAATGCAGAACTCCTCACAAATAAGAACAAGAAATAACAGAATGCCTTTCCAAGCGACTTACCTCTTGTTCTTGTTTATACCTGACTTCATACTTCAGAATGAGACCATTAGGTTTCTTTGGCTCTTCCCATTTTAACAAAATGTTATTTTTCCCAGTAAACTGCCAAGTTACATTGTCAGGAATATTATCAGCATTTTCTGAAAAATGAGAAAAAAATAACATTATATCCTACTAAAAACGTATTGTTTAATGTAAAACACATTTCTCTGTCCAGTTATCATTGTCATTGAATGATTAAGCTGTATACATTGCTTGAGGACCAAAGTATTACCTTTACTGTTAGAATTTAAAAACACGAACAATGGGTTGAGATAATGTGTTATCAGAATGTGGGATGTTTATAAAGTGATACAGGAATGTAGTATACGTTTGAAGTGGCATTGTACTGCCAAGTGATATGATGTGCAAAAGATGAAGTAAAAGATGAGGAGAAAAATGAAGACCAATTGGGATGTTAGTTTTTAGCCTAGAGGAGGGATGTCAAGAATCCAAGATGCTCAGCTATAGTGTGTGACCAAAACAGCATGAAAGAGTGGTGGTGGTGGTGATAAACTTAAACAGATGATAAAGGTATGCAGTGCAGAGATCTTCCACTGTGATTACCTCAACAACTTAGAGCAGAAAACTGTGGCATACCTCCACAGTAAAGACTGGGACAGCGTAGCTCAGCTGATGGTCAGGTTTCAGCCAAGAATGGTAGCATCTTAAGCTAGTCCTTACTAACAGGCCAGCTAAAGTAGGAAGAAGAACTGAGTGCTTTGGAAGGGGTAACTGGTGCTGATGTTCTGGTTAAAAAAAATAAAATGTATATCTTAAACAAAAACCTTGATGCAGGCTTTGGAGGACTCAACTGAAAGTATGGACCTTTATAAAAATAGCAGGTAAAGCAGATGAGATGCAAACCCAAGTCAGTCCAATTCCTGAGATGTCTTGGGAATATGATAACAGATGAGGTTATGGGGATGTGAAGACAGTTTCTTTGGGTATTGTGTTATGTGAATTAATAGCAGATATAGCAAATACCTCACAATAAAAGAAGAGAGTCTTAGAAAGGGTGCAGCTGTAGCTGTTCTGTATGGATGACTCCAAAAGTTGGAGGCTGATAGTTTTATAGGTTCATAGGTGTTTACTAGGCTAACAGCCACATGGGCATTTTTAAGCCTAGCCATGCATCCCAAATCTCTGACAAGTTCTTATACCCTAAATAAGTGTAAGCATTTACCCTAGTCAGCTCAGCACCACTGATATAACTAATAATTTTATGAAGTCCTGCCAATACAGATGTCCAGGTATGATGCATTACAAAGGCCATATGGATCACAGAATTATGGACACAACAAGCAGAATTGTTCATATATTATGGAAAGATAAACAATGAAGGGATTAGAATGTCAAGAAGGCATGTCCTAATAAAACTTGGTCAAGGCCTTCCATTTTACTATACAGGAGCAGTCAAACTGGGTAGTGGTGAATCTGTGATAAATGTCCAAGGTAATGGAGATCTATAATACGCAAACAGTTACTCAAGGTGTGTTATATTTCAGTCCTTTTCAAACAACTTGTATACAATAAAAATAATAAACTTAACCAAGTTTTCCCAAGATAAAAACTTTATTATTAAGCGCTTTCGTCTACTGTAGTATATAGATTTCATCAGAACTTTTCCCAAAATAAAAACTTTATTGTTAAGCTCTTTCAACTATCTTATTATAGATTTCATCAGTTCTGATGAAATCTATGGTAAGATAAACTAAAGCACTTAACAATAAACTTCTTATCTTAGGAAGGCTTGGTCGAGTTTATTATTTTTAGATTTGGTTTACTTTCCCTGGCTTGGTCCTGTGGATCCTTTTGTTTTTTTTTTTTTTTTTGTTATTTGTAAACAATTATTAGAACTGTTAAATGGGAAGGTAATTCTTTTGCTTGCAGACACCAAATTCAGCAACAGGATACACATCAGTGACAGCAGCAACATATGAACAAAAATCGAACATAGTCACAGACAAATGCAGCTGAGCGCTAAGATGGAGAAGAGCAGCAACATAAAATAAGGATGCTACATACATTGTTACCAGTTTTGCATTCCAACAGAAATGTCGGAAGTCGAATGTCAGATAAAAAATAAGATATACACATTATTTTTCTTGGATGGCCATACCTACAACAGCAAAGCGTAAGTGATTCAAGAGTAAGAATGCAGTGAGAAATGTTTGTGCATACGTGTGCGCATATATGTATCTGTACATGTATGTCAGTATATTTTGCGGGGGAAAAAAATGGTTTAATGCATCCATTAATGTTACCTCAGCCCTGTGGCTTACAGAAATAAAATCCTAACTGCAGCCCAAATTGCCAAAATTCATTTAGCAGCCCACATGCTGGAGAAGCCCACATTGCAAAAGGTGGAAGAAGTGCCCGATGCTTGTTCAACCATCTGTACAAAACAGATGCAGTCTAATCACTGCAGCTCTGGCATATAACAAGAGCAGGTAACTGTAAAGCAGCGTGTGAAAATACTCATCTGGTGAAAGCAGGTACCACAGCACTCCCTGGTGCAGTCCTAGTTACAGGGGGGAAATTGTAGGACCGTAAAGGATTTTACTGTCTTTGACAGCCAATAAAGCTCTTAATAACCACTGTCAAACAGAGAGCAGCATACTTCTCAGTTCCTTTGGTTAAGAAATATCACAAGGGGAAGGTGCCTTTAAAACTTTGAACACTGGCTGCCTGCTATAGACTTAGTAGGACATAACCCTTATAGTTAAGACTACTGCAGCAGTGACCATTCAAACATCTACTATTTTTTTTTACACATTTCTATAAGTTCCAATATGCAAACAAGCAAGCAAGGGAGTGCATTTTTCTCTGTGCTGTTGTCACTCCTTAATATTATGTAGCCTAACCTAAGGTACTATAAACTCAGATGTAGTATATAATGCTGACGGGTGGGGGCAAAGTAACACAAAGTGTAGCAAGGCTGCTTTATCTCCCCCATTCATGTGATAATTGCTTATGTGTGTGTGTGTGTGTGTGTGTGTGTGTGTGTGTGTGTGTGTGTGTGTGTGTGTGTGTGTGTGTGTGTGTGTGTGCGCGCGTGTGTGTGTGTGTATGAATGTTCAGATTTATCTACTTATGTGTACTTGTCTAATTTCCCTATATATTCTTTGTTTAGAACTCAAAATGTCTGTCCTATTTATGTGAGGAACATGAAACAATGAAATAATTATGTATAGATATAACTTAGATGGTTACTGATATTCAAGAAAATAGAAGAAAGGACATTTGAATACAGAATAGAAACTAAAAAGAAAATAGTGTATAAATTAGTATTGCAAAAATATAAAGTGATGAAAAAAGAAAGCATAGTTTGTACTCACAGAAAGACAGAGAAATGTATGAGATGAAGAGAGAATGTCTGAAAGCATTAATAATATGAAAATAGCATATAAATATATGGTGAATGTATGATGGCAAGGGAAAAGAAAATAAATAAAGAAATGAGATCTACATTTTAGAAAGCAGGTAAAAACATATCACATTACAATAATTGAACTGTGTTGCATATGGTAAATATAGGCATTGTCCCAGCAATAGATGAAATAGGTTATGCCTTTCATAAAAAAAAATGGCCAAGAAGAAGAACGTTTTTGAAGATGTTTTGAAAAATGGTAGAAAGAATACTTACATTCATGGGGGAAAAGGGTAATAAGGGGGAACCTATTTCATTGTATGATGCTGACTTTACATTTTAAATGAAAATGTTACAAGATGGAATTATGAAGTAAATAACAGATGCTTTGTATAAAGCAGCAGTTCCAAGAAAAAAAAGGTTTCTGAGGGTATATTGAAGGAAGTTGTGGAAAAAGTGAAGGAGAGGTTAAAGTGATTGTGTGGGATATAGCTAATCATCTAGTAATTTAGTTTGGGAAAGTTTAAGGAGTGAAATAACAAAAAAAATATTGCTGCAGTCAGATATAGTGGACTTTAAGGTTCCTGTTTAAAAAGACTACACTGTTTATGTGAAGCAAGACATTCGTCCTTCCAAATATTAGGACTTCATCAGAATCATAAAACCTCTCTAAACTAAGGGTCTTAAATAAGAAATACAGTAATAAAATAACAAATCAATTAAATGTTGCAACATATTTAAAGATATGGTACATGAAACCCCTATAAAATAAATTAAAACTTGCTGTTAGCAATAAGGTGATCCGCTGTGGCGACCCCTAACCAGGAAAAGCCGAAAGAAGAAGTTAGCAATAAAAATGTATTTCATTATTTTTTTACACTATATTAGACCTTAAATTCAAAATGGGCAGAAGAGAAATATTCTCATTTAAACCAGGAGGGAAGCAAGATTGTCATCTAAGTTGCCATTTTGTCTCTCTTTGTTCTAATCTGGGTTTAAAGTCACCACCTCTAGGATTCAAAGGTACCTGTTCCAAAATTTCAAATCTAAAGCCAGTACCTGTGCCACTAACAGAAATGTTTATGTAAAGCATTATTCATGTGATTGTTGACTTCATATGTATGTTCATTAAATTATTTTTTCTGAGTGGTCTTTCACTTTTACTTACATAGAATGCTGGACAGCTGGACAGCTGGAACAGACAGCCAAATAGACAACCCCTTTGGAATAACAATTACCTTTACAAAAAGACATGTTAGAAGCTAATCTGTTATCCAAAATCAGAGTTGCAGCCTCGAAAATATAACTACATTGGGCACCAGACTTAGTAGCACACAATTTATATGTTACCTCCCTAGGCTTAGTCTGTTGTTCAAAACACTGTTTCTAACTCGCCCCTGTTTTAAAAACAAAGAGAGGGGGGAAGCCCCTAAAATCTGGTATATTTCGGGTTTACCCATAAGGATATTTCAAATTTTCCTAATAGTGTGTTTAACACCCTTAGCTTGTGGGCTATATTCCACCACCAAAGCCACCAAGTTTAAGGAGTTATCATTTTGGGAGAAATTGATTTCTTTATTAAGCATAATTTATGAAAGAGCATCATTCAAAGTGTTAATAAGTGGATGGGAGAGTGAAAGTATAAAGAATAAGAGGGTGAGATGGGGGCCCTTTAAATGTGATATTATTTTGTTATAATTATGAATACTGTGATATATGGATGTGCTAACAGAACTCTGAGTAAGTTAAAGATGCAAGGAAGGACTCAAAAGAGAGGCAATGGTTCCAGGGATTCTAGCATATGTGAAGATGTGATATTGATAGCAAAAAAAAAAAGTTAAATTATGTATAGTGGAATTGTTGAAAGAAGTAGAGAGAACACTTTAGGATGTGTAGAATTAAGTATAAATAAAACAGTAATGGTTCTGGGGAATAATGTCATGCTAGGTGGCTTTTACTTGACAGAGAGTGACATTACAACCTTAGTGTAAAGTGTTTATGGAAAGGAAAGTGTGGAAGAACAGTGGGATGAGGTGATAAGGAAAATGAAAGATGGTATAACCTTATGGAAGGATTTAGGATGTCTTTTGGTAAGAGGACATTTTTAATTAATGGGACTTTGACAGAGTTGCCAAAATATCTGACAAAGTTTATATGCTAAGAGTGATAAGCTAAAAAGAGCGAATTGATATTGTTTTAAGTTTCTTTTGGGGTTTGAGGCTTAATTATAGAAATCAAAAGAGGGAAATGAGTTTGTGGTATCCAAGAGGCTTCTTTTATTGTTTTTTGTAGGTTATACAAATAAAATGAGTAGAATCTGCTGAGACAATTATGATATAAGAAACACAAATAACATTGGAAGAAGTTTATTATTTCGGAAGAAGTAAGACAATATCAGATAAAGATGGCTTATCTGGATGTTAAATATGGAGGATTTAGAAAAAAGAAAGGAAATCATAGTATGGGAGGATTATGAAATATTTGTTCAGAAGGATGCATATGAAGGAGCAGATAACGGAGAAAGTTAAAGAGAAGGAACATAATATTCAAAAAAGTACATTATCTTTTCTTTTGTTTGTATTGTGATGAATGTCTTTAAATAAATTGCAGACGGAAAGAAATGTCAGATATAAAGTATAGGATAAAAGGCTATGTAGGTGAAATGATTACAATATGAAAGAATATGCTAAGTATTTGTTTATGGAGTGTAGCAGAGAAAAGGAGTTTGGGAAAAAAGTTTGCATGTAAAAGAAAAGAAATAAAGAGTATTAATATGGATATTATAATGCACAGGGATTATAAAAAGGAATGGGCTAGGAAAGGAGAGGAAGTTGGGCTGCACACCCACTTAATTATATATGCCAACTCTGAAATTGCACTACAGTAGGGAAAGGGCAGCTTTCCTTATCCCCAGCATACCTGTAAGTCCATACTGCCTTCCATTGTGTGTATGTTGGCCATCTATGGCTATTCATTGATTTTGTTTCTGATGATGTGCATTTTTGATGAACAGGAGCTTCACTGGATAGTGTTTGAGGATAAGCATTTCGCTGTAATTCCCATTCGATGAATGAACATAGACCCAACAAAAATAGTGGTGGGTTTAGATTTATATTTTGTCTTATATTTTGTGGAATGTAATTATGTCTATATAGTATTTATGTATAACTATGAACATGTAAATATGGCAGGTAAGATATGCTGTAAATATGAATGTTCAACATACTGATCACTGCTGCAGTAGCCTTAGCTATATAGATTATGTCCTGGCAGGGGTATGCCAGCTGGTCAGCTTCCAAAGCCTGAGGGCAACTTACATACAGCCAAACTGTAAGGCAGCTCAAGCAGTTAGCCACAGCCTTTGCATCTGTTGGGGTTCCCTCTGTGGGCAAGGGAGCACCACTCTTTATCACTTCTAGGAGAAGGAACAGGGAAGGCTTCCCTGGTTTATCAAAATGTTGTGCCTACCCCTGGGGAAGCTACTGCTGCCATTAATAACACTGTTGGCCCCATGTTTCCTGTGAAAAAGAAACAGAAAACTAAGCATGTAATTACTCTTCCTCACATGTCTTTAGACGGGGGTAGTTTACTAGGTCTGGTTCATGGTTTAACTCAAGCTGTTGATCCTTCTTGTAAGATAGTTTCTGGTAAAAGAAAGAGGAATACTTCCTTTCCTGAAGCGATTCAAGATTCTGAATCTGGACAGAAGCATAAAGAGACAGATACAGGATTTTCTCCTCAGATTTCTGTTTCAGACTCAGAGGATAGCCCAGTTTCTGATTTCTCTGTGGAGGTTTCTCTGAGATTATTTCTAAAATGTGGCAGTGTTTTCAGTTGGAAGAAAGGCGAGCTTTCTCAGTCCCTCAGAAACTGCTATGAGCTACTACAGAAGGAATTTTCAGAACCTGCACCCATTCCTCCAGCTTTGTCTGCCATAAAGGATGTGTTGGTTACTTCATGCAATTTTCCCTAACAGTCAGCCAGCTACTCCTAAAAAGGCAGATAGGATGTCTAAAGTTCCTCAGACTTGTAAGATTTTATATTCTCTTCCCAAACCTTATCCAACAGCTACAATTTAGTTAATCTTTCTACTGCTAAACACTTAGTTAATTCCAATCCTATTTCTGATAAGGATGGAAAGATTATTGATATGTACGGGAAAAAATGTATGCTTCTGCAACTTCAGTTTTGCAAATTTTGAATGTTAAGGTTTATCCCAACTAACTGTGAACATACGAGAAACTTTTTGTTTGCAGTTTCTTCTTATAAAGAAAAATCTGCTTTAAATATCTTCTGTTGTTGAAATGACTACTCCTTTTATACAGTGTGGGTATATCACTCTGTTTATACTTCTTCCAGCTATGGGCACTGGTAATGTTTTGACAAGATTTCCATGGCAGTGTTCTCTGATCCTCCCAGATGATGTTAAAAATGAGATTTGAAATTCTCCTTTGGATGGAGATTTAGTTTTTGTCCCAACTGCTTCAGAGGTGATTAAAAAGTGTGATGAAAAGTGTAAACAGATACCGGGAATCTCTAAGATTTTTCAGACCTCCTTTTCCAAGATTTCCCGGGGATTCTCTAACTTCTCATCCAATTTTGCTAAGAAAGACAATAAACAGTCTCAACAAAATGAAGGCAAACAGACATTTAAAAATAAACAAAAATGGGGCTCCAAGAACAACATTTCTGCTAACTCCCAAAATCAAGGACAGTCCAATAAGTCAGAATGACTATTTAAGAGACTTTGTTCCCCCCTACCAACCTGGCACACACTTTTTTCTGCAGAATGTCTGAATCTCCATTTCTCTTTTTGGCAACAGGTAGTTTTAAATAAATAGGGTTTTAAGATCATTCATTAAAGCTACAGATGGCAATGGGAGGAAATTCCTTCTTTCCAGAAGGATAATTCCTCATCCTCCAGACCATGCTCATTTTGTTCCACCTGTCCTTCATCACATGCTGTCCCAGGTAGTGATAGAACCAGTTCCCCCTTTCCCAAGTGGAAAAGGGGTTTTATTTAAGGATGTTCTTTTGTGCCAATGAAAGAAAAGGGTTGGGGACCAGTTCTGGATCATTCTTTCCTAAATCTGTTTGTGATGGTGCCCAAATTTAAAATAATGTTACTTCACAACGTTACCTCTTTTTCCTCATTCAGGTTTCCTAATAATGCTAGATTTAAAAGATGCTTATTAACACATCCATATTCATACAGATTTATAGGTTCATAGCTTCATACTAGGCTATCAGCCCTAGGGCCTATGCAAGCCTAGCCAAAAAGGTACCCTGGCTTTCGCCACACAAGAAAACAATTTTTTCTGTGACCCTGTTCAGCAGAGCCACAGAGGTGATCCCAGGGTGAATTTCCTATTTCCATCCAATCATCAAGATTTTCTTTGAAGAGTGCTAATGAGGAGCTTTGTTTTATATAGATAGGTAGTTTTTTCCAGAGTATGGGAAGTCTCTGGGACAGGAATCTATCCCTCCAGCATGTTCTGTTTATTGTGGTGACAAGATTTAGGTCCCTAGAGTGTGTAGCTCAGAGGGATTGGGATTTCTTTAAGTGGAGCATGTCCAACAGCTCTGGGTTTGACATAGCTTTGTATGTTAGTCAGAGATCGCCTCTGAGTAGGCAATATGTGAAGGAGTAAAGCTGGAGTTTTTTGAGACGGTCTGCGTAGGGCATCTGTTTGAGGCCAGTAATCCTCTTTGTGAGATATTTCTGTGGCCTTTCCAGTTGTTGTGGATGTCTTGAGAGGTATATACCAAAAGGGGCATTGTACTCTATAATGGGCCTAATGACTGATGAGTAGAGGGGAACAATGACCTCTTTTTTCCTGGATGAGAAACCTTTTGTGATGAGGTGTGCCACATAGAAGGATTTCCTGACTACTGTGGCAATGTGATTATCAAAGGAGAGACTACTGTCCACCTGTATCCCAAGGTCTCTTATCACACTTTCGGTGTTAAGTAGACTACCACATATTTGGTAGCTCATGGGTACAGAGTTTTTACCAAAGGGGATGATAATGCACATTTTGGCATTGAGCTTGAGGCCATGGCTTTGACACCAGGCGTCTGTCTCAGTGAGGCCCTTTTGTAGGATGTCCACATCATTAGGAGTTTCAATTATGGCTCCTAGTTTGCAGTCATCTGTGAACTTTGTTAGCCAAAGACCTTCTGTGTTAGCCTGTACTTCAGAGAAGTAGATACCAAACAGGAGAGGACACAGGACTGAACCCTGTGGTACTCCACTTGTCACTGGTCTGAAGTCGGATTTGGAGTCTGCTACTTTCACAGTGTGGGTTCTGTCAGCGAGCCAGCTGGCAACCCATCTTGAGACATAGGGATTTATACTTAGTTTTTCTATAATTCCAGAGTGGGGGACAGTGTCAAAAGCCTTGGCAAGATCTAAATAGGGTGTGTGAACCACCTTACCCTCATCTACGGCTTTGGTGACTGCTTCAAAGAAGTCAGTCAGGTTTAGGAGACGTGATCTGCCTTTTACAAACCCGAACTGAGTGGGGTCCAGAGTCTGGAGATTACCAATGTCTTTGTTTATAAGTTCCATGATGATACGTTCCACGGCCTTGCAGACCAGGCTCATAAGGCTAATGGCGCAGTAGTTCCCGGGGTCCATGGTGGCTCCTCTTTGTGGAGTGTAATAACTGTTGGCGTGTGCCATTCAATGGGCACAAAGCCTGAGGTGAGGCTATGATTGAACATGGTGCTTAGGTGGGGTGCCAATTCATTCTGTAGTTTATGTAGAATGCAGCCTGGGATGTTGTCAGGTCCCATGCATGCTGCGTTCTTGGCTTTGGAGAGTGTGGTTTTCACCTGTGCAGCCGTGATTACAGAAATTTTGCATTCTTCTGGTATAGAGATGGGCCCTTTAGGGAGTGGGGGGGGGTAAAGTTAGCACTGAACCTATCTGCCAGGATGTTGGCACTATCAGTTGGTTCTATATATTTAGTGCCATTGTGCTGTAACTCAGAGCAGATCTGAGTGTTGCCATTAAGATTCTTGACATAGCTATAGAATGCTTTGTGGTTGTCTTTAGAATCAGTGGCGATTTTATTTTCATAACTAGCTTTGGAGGATTTTATGAGGGATCTCAGCTTCTTACTGAGGCTGACCAGAGAGTTCTTCCAGTCATGGGATTTTACTCTTTTTTTCTCAGGAGCTTCTTAACTTTTTGTGTGTCTGGAATACATTATCAGTTTTCTACCATATCCTTTGGGCTAGGCTCTACACCAAGAGTGATCTCAATGTGTCTAACTCCAGTTATAGCTCATTTCAGGCTACAGGGTTTCCACATTTTTCCATATACAGATAACTCGTTTATCTTTGCATAGTCTTTTTCAAAGCATCAGGAATCTCTCTATCGGGTACAAGATTTCTTAGACAAGCTAGAATTCTGAGAGAACATTCAAAAGTCTTCTTGACTCTTTCTCACAGGATTTTGTTTCTGCTATGTCGGCTATACACCATAGTTTAAACTTTTCTTCCACATGAAAAAATCAGTCTATATCAGGATCTATTTTTAGGGTTTTCCACTCAGACTTCAGTTACTGCAAGGGAATACCTCAGGATTTTGGGTCTCGTACCTTCTATGATTCTCATGATACCCCTAGCAAGATTCCACATGTGAAAGATACAGTGGTATCTGTAGTCTTATTTAGTCCCAGCAGCAACACCCTTTGTCTTTTCAAATCCCATTGCTTGGGTTTGTCAGAAGAAAAATCACTTGGTGGAGACAAGAGATATCCCTAAGTCTAGGTCTCCCCTTCTCCCTCTATATACTAAAGCAGTCAGTCACCACAGACCCTTCAGACTTTCTTTGAGGAGCAGTTTCAAGAGGGATAAAAGTGTAAGGTGTTTGGGACACCAAGGACAGATGCAAGCACATAAAGATAAAAGCAATACTTGCCCTGATCAAGGCTCTTTTTTGTCTCTGGGATCTCTTCAAGTTGCTTCAGACAATAACATAGTCATATGGTACATTAATAAGCAAGTGGGAACCAGGTTGTACCTTCTTTGCAAGCTAACCATGTTAGTTTTGGATATGGCTTCACATCACAGTCTCACTCTACAAGCATCTTACATTCCATCAGAGCAAAACTGGGTGGCAGACAAACTCAGCAGTTCCAGGGAAGACCCTCGTGAATGGAAACTAGATCAGGGAGTCTTCCAAAATTTGATCCATCTATGGGGAGTTCAAGTTGATTTCTTTGCATCTTCTCTGAAAAGTGAACTGGCAATATTCTTTTCCAGGACACCATGCAAGAAGGCCTGGCAAACAGATGCCTTTTCTTTTCTTTTCCTTTGTCCAGAATGTTCCTGTGTGCTTTTTTACCCCTTTTCATTAATATCCAGAGTACTTCTGAAGATTACCCAAGATCACTGTGATGACTCCCTTCTGGCCCAGGCAACACAGTTCTCCCTTCTTTTGGAAATGGCCAGGGCAATTATCACAAGCCTCCTTACAGACTGGGTCTACTCACACAAAAACAGGGGTGTTTGATACTGTGACCAGTCAACTTCATTTGACTGCCTGGATGATAGAGTCATAATTCCTTTTAGGCACCTCTTTACTGAGGACATGAAGCAGGAATTAATGCAAGAAAACCTGCTTCTAGACTATCATAGATTACCAAATGGAAAAGGTTTACTAGTTAACACCAACAACATAACCACATTCAGGGTTAATTGTTCTCTGGTTTTACAATATTTATGTGTGTTGCTATTCTATGTCCTTTCTTACTCATCTAGCAAGGTTTATTTATTGGCTATTTTAGCATGTCTGACCATTGATCATATCTTTCAATGCAATCTCATGTCAAAATGTTTTTAAAGAAGTTTTTCATCACAGCCCTCCATGAAAACTAGTGGCCCCTTCTTGGTATCTTAATTTTGTGTTAGAAAAGCTAATACTCACTCCATCTGAAACAGCTAACCTGGCTATCTTGAGATTCTTAACATGGAAAACAGTTTTACTTTTCATTCTGACCTCTGCAAGAAGAGTATCAGAGTTGCAAGCTCTTATGGTGAGTCAACCTTACCTGATTTTCCATAGGGACAGTGTTTTTTTGTTTGAAAGCTAATCCTTCCTTTATGCCTAAAGTGTTATCTGAGTTTACTTTAAGCCAAACTATCCATCTCCCGTTTTTCTTTCCTGAACTCAAAAATGAGGAAGAAAGGATACTCCATACTTTGAATGTTCACAGGCAAGTCAGGTACTGTCTTGACACAGCTAATTATTTCAGTTCCATAGATCAATTGTTTGTTTCTTGCAAAGGCAAGAAGAAGGGACAACCTGTGTGAAAATGGACTTTTTCCAAATGGTAGTGTTAGCCTGTTACCTTTTGTTATACTCACTACAACAAAATTATTCTAGACAAGGTTAAAGACACATTCTACCAGGGCCTTTGCTTAATCTATGGGTTTTGGAAAGGGTTGGATTCTAGAAGTAGCAACTTGGTCCTCTGTACATACTTTTGCAAAACACTATAAGCTTGATTTCTTCTCTAGGTGTAGATCAGACTTTGCAATGACCTTTCTCCAGGGCTCTTCTTCTTCCATCTCCCAAATGTAGTAAGCTAGGGTAGTCTACCCATATAGCTAAGGGTACTGCAACAGTGACCAATATGATGAAGATAGTACAGTTGTATTAGTAAACTTAGCATAACAGTGGATGTTCAAATGATTATTGGAGAATGCATATATGTGCAAAAACATGCATATGTGTCCCAGACATTGCAGTATTTTGACGTGTCCAAGGTTGCCATAAGAGTAACAGGGATTATGCTATGCAGAAAACAGTGATAGCTGTCTACATGATACTTTTAAAGGAGGAGACGATGATTGAAAGGCAAGGGGGGTGAAAAGCACTTAAAAACACATGCATGTGGCAGACAGCAGAGGTTTCAAGAGCAGAGAAAACATTTTTTTATGGTTATTGCCCTAAATATTAATTATTTACTTAAGTATGAACTTCTGTTGCATGTATTGCATACACAATTTTGTAAGTCGCAATAATGACTACATCCATTCTGAAAAATGTAGTACTGTAAATAATAAATGCTCTAATATCAGACACTTACGTTCTGGCTTAGTCCTGGTAACAACAAAGGTAGCTGCACTGCAGCCAACTGTGAGTGCTGCATGATTGCAAGCATGGACTTCAATGCGGTACACTGTGAAATGATGCAAGTTATTAAGAACAATTCGCTCTCGAAGTGACTTTTCCTCAAAAATCTGAAAATCAGTGTCTGGCCTTGGATCTGAAGCAGAACGGTTGAATGCAGTGTGGTTTCTGAGCTCAGTTGTTGAAGAAGTATTTACGGTTGCAATAGTTGTTGTATTGGATGCATACAGTACGTCCCTTCGTTTTTTCAAATGTCTGCAAATAAAGAAAGAAGATACTACCACTTATAAGTTAATAAATGTATGCTGGAAAATGTATCATTATGTATTATAAATTTAGCTAAAGGAATTTAGCAAACCATGAAGAAAGTGCATTCAATATACAGGTAGAAGCAAGCCTTCCAAACAGTGACTCCCCATTCTGTAAAATCAGTATTTCAGTTCAACAAACTGAAGCAGGTAACATTTCCTTTTCAGCACTAATGAAACATTAGTACAATGTCCCTTGTATATACTATGAATAATATATAGACATATAGATATTCAGATATGTAGACAGATTTCATACAGGATACATATATCTTCTGAACTATTTACATCACTTTTACGATCATTATTAACCCTTAACATGTTACATTCAGTTGTGATCTAAATGGTAAGAGACATCATACTATCCTAGTGTAGATATACATACATACATATATATATATATATATATATACACATACACACACACACACACATCAAGACCTTGATTACATGCAATACAGACTGGATAGTATATATGGCAGTATGTAAATGTGGATCATTTTATGTGGGACAAACATCGAGGTCTTTTAAACAACAGAGAATGGCCACATACATTAGTGATATAAATTGTAAAAGAGTGCATAGTGCATTGTACAAGCACTATTTAGAACATGCGGGGGCACACTTCATATTTGTGGGTATAGATAGAGTTCAGGGTGATGGTTATCAATAATGAAAAAACATAAGATTTTAGATAGAAAAGAAAAAACTTGGATACTCAAATTAGGGGGACTATATAAGCCAGGATTAAATGAAAACTTGTAATAATTCAAATATTATGTGTTTCTATGATAATAGGGTAGTCAGGAAATAGAAATAAAAAAGAAAGTGAAAAGATCCCTACGGTTTTAAACAAAAAGTATATTATCAGGGAATTATGTCACTTCTTGTATGACTTTACACTGAGGACGCCTATATGGTGAAATTGGTTTGTGTTAGTAGCCAAGCCTTATTTAGAGACATAATGTTGTGCACTGATAAGTGTATTGGGCACTGAAGAGTGTATTTGGCACTGAAGAGTGTATTTGTTTTTCATCTTTATTAAAAGGTGAACCCATGGCCGTGTGGTGTGGATTATTACTACGGAACGTTTATTGAATGAGCTGGTGTGAGCTGGTGCTGGGGGAATTTTGTGTGTGTAATCTACTGTCCGTGCACAGCTTCACTTGGGGTTAGTCATTGGTTTGTGCACCATATATAGATATATATATATATATATATATATATATATATATATATATATATATATAGATATATAGATATATATATATAGATATATATATATATATATATATAGATATATATATATATATATATATATATATATATAGTGTCCCTGTCAGAATGCTGAATGTTTAAAACATTAATGGTCAGAATCGTGAATCTTGAAGACCGAGATGGCAGAAAGTTGAACTGCTGTAACAGCAAAAAATGGCACAGCACAAAATGGAAATGCGTGATTTTGCAAGATCGCATTCATCTCATTTTGGGGTATTACCCATTTCCAGCTATAGTGCAATCGCAAATTTAGTATATATATTTATCAGGGGATGTAGGAGCACTGCCCCTCTGCAAAAACTAGTACATTCAATGTTCCATTCTTCATGTTACAGTTTGACTTTATGCCATTTAGATACTCGAGGTTTGCTGTTGTGATTCTTAATGTTTTGAAAATTCAATGCTGTGACATAGACCCATATGTGTGTGTGTGTGTGTGTGTGTGTGTGTGTGTGTGTGTGTGTGTGTGTGTGTGTGTGTGTGTATATATATATATATATATATATATATATATATATATATATATATATATAATATACATATATATATATATATATATATGTGTGTGTGTGTGTGTGTGTGTGTTTATGTATATTAAAATGAAATAAAATGCTGTATCAGTATAGTAATAAAAGTCAGCAATATTTATTCAAAAGCCAATAGTAAGCGCTTTTGTCTCCTCAATCAAAACTGAATAAATATTGCTGACTTTTATCACTATGCATTTTATTTCATTTTATTTTTGGACTTATCTGCTTGCTGCTAGTTGAGGAGTGTTTCTATATATGTTTATACACATATGCATGCACGCGCACACACACACACACACACACACACACACACACACACACACACACATGCACGCACGCACACACACACATATATGCTTGTGTGTAACATCATTAAAGTAACAGCAATTATAACTGAAGTCGAGACTGAAAAGTTTCTCCCACATCAACAAACAGAAAACTGCTGCTACAAACTCTAAAACTAAGAACATCATAAGGTTCGGCACAAAGAAAGACTTGCAAAAACACACAAAACATTTTTTAGAGGGATTGAAGCCTTCTGCACTCCGTGCTTTTGAGACAAGGATGCTGCCACATTCCCTGTCTCTTTATAAATTCATTCCATAGTCATACTAACTCATGGAAGACCGAAAAGTTTGAAAAGAAATAAAAAGCTCACCTTCCCTCTTCAATAAGTGTAGCACAGCACTCAATTTATAACCAAGTTAGCAGTGACATTCCCACTCTTCCTGCTACCATGTTCTGAATATCTGTGCAGCAGGACTCAACAAACAGGTTTCCATTTTTATCTGTATACATCAGGCATGCATATCTGTCCACCTGGGAAAACATGGTTGACAAGCCATACTGCTTTGCCAGATGTTGGTCTGCACCTGTGTCCTTCAGGCTTTCAGATACTGGCAAAGGCATTAGCCACTCATATTGTACCTTTTTTAGGCAATGTCAAAATAACCAACCTTCCAACATAACAAAATCCTCTCTAGGTAAACTCTAGGTACTGTTGCTTAATGTTAGGAGCCTAAACAAAAAAAAACTGTACTCCCTGGAAGCATTCCTCACTTTGGAAGATGCTGATGTCTGTGCAGTCCCAGAGACATAGTTGAAAGGCTCAGAAGGCACTCAGGCTATGCAGGGCTACAGTGCCTTCCATACGTTGGGACCACAAACTGAGCATAAAAGTACCAAAAAAAGGTGTATTCATCTTCATTAAGGATAAGTACACCTTAAGACTGGTCAAACAGTATAACTCTCTTGAGCTACTCCATGTCCAATTAACTGCAGGCAAAGCCCCCTAACATATCATAGCTAGCTGGAGTCACTTGAAATACAGCCCAACACCTTAATCATGGCTGATTTTAATTACTCCACCATCAACTGGGAAACATACATGACCATAAACATGTTGGCTCAGAGGTTCTTGGACATTGTCAATGCAAGTGCTCTGGAACAGCTAGTCAGCACACCCATAAGAGGCTCAAATATCCTGGACATAGTACTCACTCACATGGGAGAATATTGCTTCCCCTATATCCATGTGATGCTCTCCCTAGTAAGATCACACCATAAATTAGTCTTGTTCAGTATCATTATAAGACCAGAAACCCCATCAAGCTCAAAAATGCTTAAGAATTTTTAAAGACAAACTGTCTCCTAATAAGTGATGTTATAAGAAGTTTGAAAGCCCGGTCAAATGCAGATAACATGGACCCCTATGCAAATGTGTACACCAGTGCCTTCTATAGCCACTTAAGCAGTTGTATAGAATCAGCTGTACCTGACTGGATTAAAACCAGGTCCCTAGTATAAACAAGCTATACAACAAGAGAAAGAAACTAATGTCCAAGAGCAAGAGGGAAGTGGCTCAGCAGAGAAAGAACTCTCTCTCTAGCTTAAACAAACAAATTAGAGATTTTGTCAGGTCCTCCAAAGCTAATTATGAAGCAAAAGTAGCATCCCTAGCTAGGGAAATCCAAAGGAATTCTTTTAATCTAAAATCTAAAAGGGAATACCCAGCTAGGCACTGAACTGGCAGCAGATGGTACCACTCATACTCAACTGGAGCTAATAGCCCACCTGCTAGCTGACAGATTTGGAGCAAACTTCACACCCTCATTTCCATTTATCCCCCTAAGTATACATGCCTTCATTCCTCAGCTTATTATCTCAAGAGATCAGGTCATCTCCGCACTCTCCAAAGCCAACAACACGGCATCAGTGTGACCAGGCAACATCCCAGGTTGCCTTTAAAACAACTTAAAACATGACTTATCAGACCTACTTGGATCCCTGTTTAACCACAACCTGAAAACTAATAACCAAAAGTTCTTATCCAACGGTGTAAATCCCCCTCTGTTCAGAAACCAAACAATAAAGAACAAGCCAAATATAAAGACAGAGAGGTAACCAAAGCTGCTCAATAATCCATTCATAAAGTGCCTGCAACTGCAACTGGGATATTCTCCAAGAACCAAGCTTAGATTTAAAAGCAAAATAATTTATTTGATAAAATTGTTGTCGGTAAGCGCTTTCACATTTGCTTCCTCAGACCGTTAACATTAAAAAAATCAGTCTGCTCCTTTTATAGTAGTCATGTGTTTCATCTTATAAAGCTTTAAAGTGATACAAACCAAGTTATTGAAAGCTTCATTAAAAAAGTTCAGTGTCTTAACACTTCTATGCTAAACAAAATAAATTCACATCTATTAAGAATTTACAAAGTACACATCATTCAATGCTTACTAAGAACTTACTGATATATAATGCTTGTTGCTAAAAAAGACATATCTTAATAATAGTAACTGCAGCCATTAGAAAAGGCATCAACTGTTGCATAAAGCTCAAAAAATGAAAATTTCTCAATCAGTATGAGCTATATATGCATTAAACTGTGTATACCATTTATGTAAAGAACTATCAAAAACATTGTAAGTATGCTAATCATACAAAACAATATTCACAAAACTGATAGAAGTCACTAATCGTTAAAATCACAAGTTGAGAAGTCACTAATTAAAAAATGCATGCATTTATAACAGATATTTTTAAAAACATTTCCTAAGGCATTTTCAAAAGCCTATCATTATATATTTACACTAAAAAAACATCTAAACATAGAATTACAAGTTGTTAATATTGTAAATAGCGCTTATTTAAGGCGTCTGGCTCTTAACACTGGTCGAATAGAAGCTCGTTCATTAAGGCCACTGCCTTTGTCTGCTCTAAGCCGGATCATCCAGTTAACGTCTACTCTCTCAGTAGTATTACGAATATTCCCTCGTCTTAATATTGGCAGGACACTATCTATAGCCATGAAAATAAACCTGAAAACTGGCTATGTTTCGGAGAATGGAGGATAGCAACAGTAATCCCTCTGCACAAAGGGGGACCATCAACTGACCCTGGGAATTATAGGCTCATAAGATTCATTATCCTCATCTGCAAGGTCATGGAAAGAATCAATATGGACCTTATTAACAAAGACATAGGTAATCTCCAAGCTCTGGACCCAACCCAGTTTGGATCCGTTAAAGGTAGATCATGCCTGTTAAACATTATTGACGTCTTTGATAAAGTCATCAAGGCCCTGAATGAGGGAGAGACAGTGCATACTGCCTATCTTGATCTAACCAAGACATTTGACACAATCTACCACTCACGTATTATAGAGAAACTCTCCCAATTGGGAATTAACCCCTACATTGCCAGATGGGTAGTCAGCAGGACACATACTGTTAAAGTGGGTGACTTCACCTCTAGTAAAATGCCAGCCACCAGTGGCATACCACAGGGTTCTGTGTTGGGCCCCTTACAGTTCAGAATTTATTTCTCAGAAGTCCAGGAAAACTTGGACCACCCATGGATGACTAAGTTCACTGACAATTGCAAATTGGGAGCAATCACTGAGTCTCCCAGTGATGTTAATATACTGCAGACAGATTTAACACAGTCAAATGATTAGTGTCAAAGCCGTGAATTAAAGTTAAATGCAAAAAAAATGCATTATCATTCCCTTTTGGAAAGCTGACATATCCCTGCTAATTACATTATAGACAGCACCCCCCCCCCAAGTGTAGATCCAATGATATGTGATCTGGGTACTCAGGTCGATAGCAACCTGAACTTTGACCACCACAAATCCACAGTAAGGAAATCCTTCTACATGACACTTCTTATAAGTAAATGCATCACACCAAGATCTAAGGATGTTTTAATTCCATTATATCTGGTCCTCGTCAGACCAATAATTGAGTACAATGCTCCCTTTTGCATGTACCTCACCAGACACCTGCAACAATTGGAGAGACCATAGAGGTTTCTCACCAAGAAATTATAGGGTAAACAAAACAAGTCTTATGTGGAAAAACTGAAAGCATTGTGTGATGTTATGAGGTAGTGCCATCTGTGCCAGGGAGAGTAGGGCAGTACATGTGTACATATTTATTTATTTATTTTCTTTACGTTTGTTGACCTGGAAAGTCTGACTATAAACAGAGCCTATTTTCAGCGGAGGGCCAGGGAGATATGCTCCAGATGCATGTCTCTGGAATTTGGCCAGAAAGAAAGTATGCATGTATATTAGGCTGCATTGTTGTAATTGATCTAAAGTGTATGTTAATCAGAGAACGCTGGAAGGGTGGAAAGTTTGAAATTGTGATACAGCTTTCAGATGCTGCCACAGATCTTAGCAAAACTCTGTGTGTGTGTATTTTACCAGACTCAGGTAACTAGAGGTGATGTCATCCTCTAACCAGCATCTGGTTTCATTGGAAATCTTACAGCAGCACTTTTGAACCTGACAGGAAAGATTTCTGCTGGATATATATCTCACACATCCACACAGACAGAGAGAGACATCATCTGGCTTTTGCTGTGGTAAGACACTCAGCACACATCAGCTTGCCCTGTTACAGTAAATAAGGAACATTAACTCTTTAGTTAATCAGGGGCATTTAATGAGAATTGCTTAGTATTGTTTTTCTACAACTGTGTGAAACTATCCAACTGTATTATTTTTTTATATCTCTGTAATTGAAACTCGGTTGTTTATTGTATTCAGTATTTTCATGTTTTATATTTTATCATCATTAAATATTTAAATACCTTTCATTATTGCTGGTCTTTTAGAGAATACTTTTAACATCTTGAGAGTACTTATGCTTGTTTTAGTGACACTGTGGCCCTGCATGAAAGCCTTGCTGCTTTGGTCACACCCTACCTTTTGAATTAGTATTGATTTTACACAGTGTAATTGTGTACCCTTTGTAAGAGCCTAAGGATAGCTGACTGGTGGCAGTTTGATTACCTCAGAGTCTGGGCAGAAAGGGGCACAGCTAACAAATCTGTGCCAGATTTTCCCAGGTGTGTATGTGTATGAAACTCAAATATCCAAGTGTGTGTGTCAGCTCCTGGGAACAGGGAGACATAGCTCCAAAGTGATCAGTGTGGAGTTTGTACGGGTCTGGAGAGAGAAAGAGAGTCCAGCCCCAGGGCTAGAGTATGCTCTCTGTGTGCTCTTAAGGGAAATTGTGCTTGGTGCAGGAGCTGCATCTGAAAATACTGTATGAATCCATCTTTGCTCTTAGTGACCGTCCCTCATCAGAATCAGTGGTGACAACTGAGTCTCTTGATCGCTGTCTCAGAGTAGGGAACCCATCACACCCTGTCACTGTATTCTGTCTCCAACGGGTTGTTAAGGCATGGCCTGTGCCTGGCTTACAGGGCAGTCTCTGACCCAGCCTTGATGGAAATGCTATACATATGCAAATCAAACTGCACAAGGGTCACTCGGTCCAGGAATCTTAACCTAGCCTCTGACATGGATAGGTCATGCTGGAGAGATAGCTATATCTCCTAGATACTGCCACTTCCCCAGAACAAGTATCCAATTCATATGTAACAGAGCCCCTCCCTGACCTCTTCAAACATAACCTAGCTCAATAGATGGATGACTGCAAATTCACTGCTGGGGTGGTGTCCGTGTCCCTCCTGGACTGAGGACGTCATTATTAACTACCATAGATGCTTATCTCTTCAAACTTCACCCACCTACCAACAACTAGGACAACTCAGGATAAATATGGCTAGGATTGTAACACCTCTAGAGCCATTACACTAGTAACCTTCTATGAGCCTATGAACCTATAAGTGCAGATATACTACAGGTTCATTTCTTTTAATTATATGCTAATCAGTTGAATGTAAGTATACAGGGATTGCTGACTGAATAGTGTTAATCCCTATCCACAATATTTGAGGTGCATAATTTTCTGTGGCATGACTCATTTGAGAAAATAAATATTTCATAAGCTACACCGCTCCTGGTTCCTAAGTTGCTTGAGAAGTTCTAACCCTCCATCCCATCTCCTATCCCCACTGCTAAGGACTGCATCATTCTTTATGGTAGAACCGACTTACCAAATGCATAAATAAGTTAATAAATATATGTTTAGCCATAAATCTCTTGGTTTATGAACTGGTTAAACAGTATTAATGTCTATAACCCCCTTGCACCCTCAGGACTGCATCCATCTCTCTATAAGGGCTCATTTGCCAAACGCATAAATAAATTCTTCCTCAGCTACAAAGCTCCTGTTTTCTTATGATGCTTACTCTATAGTGTTTGTATTGTATTTAAAATGCCTGTAGTACACTATTCTGTAATCTCACTACAAATCTGCATACTATGGTCTAATACATACATTTCTTCTCGTTGAGATATTTGTTAACTAAACTATATGTCCTTTATCCCAGTGCATTGGAATAACTACCCACTCTGTTGTTGTCCCAGTCTCAGACCACTACCAAGTATTCTGTATTTATTGCTTGCCTGGCTACTAAAATCTGTTTACTCATTTTTGTATTTTAGGTGACCTGCAAAGGACCATAAGTGAAAAGTCAAAATACAAATTACAACATTTATTTTCTATTTGCTTTGCAACATATTCATAGCCATATTTATTGTCTGAAATCTGAATCACCAAGGTTTTAAGTTTTTTTTTCTTTTTTTTTTCTTTTTGTTTAGTGAGTACAGTCAACAAACTGTCACATTTCTGTTTGTGAAGGACAATATGGAAAACCATATTGTAACTATTACTTATTCATATTTATTTCCACATTCTATGCAGCCTAAACAAATTAATGATATTTCTCAAAACTTCATACTGTAACCATATTAAGTGGGCTGTAGGGAGATGTATATAGGTTCATAGGTTTATAGGTTAGTACTAGGCTAACTGCTCTTGTGAGACATTTTAAGCCTAGCCAGTTATCCCCTGTGAGATTCAAACCCTGTATCTTGTGTTTGTAAGGCAAACACCTTAACCATTAGGCCACCCTCCCAAAAACATATGTTTTGTTTAGGGGAAAGAATAAATTATTTTCCTCACCAATGAAAAGAATTTATAAAAAAAAATAAGAAAACATAAAACTGAGGGCATAACTATAGTCATTTTTTTGTTCCAATCTTCTCCTTGAACATCAAGCCCCATCTTTTAGATCAGAGGTCTCAAACTCAAATAACCATGAGGACTGTATGAGGACTAGCACACTCAGCCAAGGGTTACAGTCTCCAAAATGAAAAGAAAGTCAGTTAGTACAGCTAGGAATAGAATGTAGTAGCTTCCCCAAACATAAAACTATGCTAATTTGAAGGTTGCTTGAGGTCTGAGGGCTGTGTGTTTTGATCCTTCTGTTAGATGTTCATTGACTTTGCAGTTCAATTCCATGGGTGAAATCCTACTGGCTTATTAACTCCTCTTGGGGTGAAATCTGAGGATCGGATCTGAACCCAACAGTTGATGATAGAATGAAAATTGGCAACATCAGATTATAACAAAATAAAAAAAGACACAAACTGTTACTATATAACCACAGTTTATTAAAAAAAGTTGAGCACTTTCATCCAAGTGACAGGACTTCTGCAGAACTGGATTAAAATCCACACACTTCTTTCTTATAACCATGTGATCAGTTTCATAGCAGAGTACCATAAAGCATCTAAAAATGGGAACTTGGACTGCTAAAATATAGCATAAAGCTTTTCTAGTGTTTTAAGGCTCAAAGCAGGTTGTTTTATGTTGCTGAATTTGTTATGCTTAAAGTAGTATTTAGCATTATTCATGTATTTGCTCAGATTATATTACATTTGTATTTGTATTTTGATAAACATTTTTAGTACATTTATCTTGCAATATTTTATGATATGATGAATTTGTGTGCATTTTTATTGTAGTCAGGTTTTTATACTTATATTTTTTGTGTATTTTTCACCTTTACATTTTTCAAGTTCCTATTTTTAGAAGCTTTATGGTACATTTTATCAGTCCAAGTTCCCATTTTTTAGACGCTTTCAGGTACTTTATTATGTAACTGATCATGTTTTTAGCTATGTAAGAAAGAAGTGTGCAGATTTTAATCTAGTTCTGAAGAAGTCCTGTCACTTGGATGAAAGCGCTCAACAGTGTTTAATAATGTATGGTTATATGGTAACATTCTGTATCTTTTTCGTATTTTATTTTACGTTTATAGTGTTTTGCAGTTTTTTTGGTTGTTATTATAACATCAGATTATATGTTTTTTTGTGTTTGGTGGTGTTGGGATTGTCTCTGATTCACTAGCAGCCTGCTATGTCTTTAGATATTGTTGGTTTGAATGATCACTCATTAATTAAACAAGGCATAATTATTCATAGTGTACCCCTCTCAGAAGGCCATGTATCTGTTGCAGCAAATGTAGATGTATGATTGTTGGTGTCCATCACAGATTCTAGTACACAGTATGAAACCCGGGCATGGATGCCCATGCTACCCCCTAAAATAAGTGAGCAGGCCTTGCCTGTCACCTCACTTCTTCCCAATCCCACTTCCTCATCCTCAAGCACTTGGGATGACTAATTGAACCTGGAATGTCTGGATCATCATCAGAGCTTTACATCACTGTTCTTGGAAGCTGGCAATTAAGTTGATATTTCCACATGTTCCTGTGCACATCAGATACCATAGATTTCATTTTCAAAAGCTTAATTGCTATGAAACTTCCATTTCAAATCTTCTATTTTAGTTGATGCACTTACCTTGGCATGTTTTTGTCTACAGAGGTTACTTTCCATGGAGTCCTAGAAAAACAGAAATGAAAATAAACTGATCAAAAGGTCTGCTGGTGGTAATACAAGGACACATTTTTTGCTGGGAGATCTGTTATAAACTGGTGATAACTAACAAGGTTTAAGAACATTATTATGTATTACACAATAAAACAAGCACATTGAAGCACTGAATGCTTGTATTAAAGCATGCTAATTTAAACAGGTAAATGTTGTCAAAACTATGTGAGATGTTAAACAACAATATTATTTTTCAGCACTGAAGTGCTAAACACTGCCAGTTAGATGAGCAATGCTATGTATGGACGTATAAATATATATATATATCTACATATATATATATATATATATATATATATATATATATATATATATATATATATATATATATATATATGTGTGTGTATGGGTCACCTTCATTTCACCTATAGATCATTTGCCCATCTCAAAACTTCGAATGTTATAACAACGAACTCAAAACCTCAAATAGTGACAACATCGAAGACTGTGAACAGTGATTTTTTTTCCCTGGGAAAAAAAATCGCTGTTCCAGCACAAAACACAAAACACAAAACACACAAACACTACAAACTGTTTCTAATGTGGGGGGCGAAGCCCCCACACCCCCTACTTAAGTATACCAACTCCGAGATCACACCACAGTGGAGGAAATAGCAAAGCTGCGAAAACGGCCCTTCAAATTCTTTCCCTGGGAAACATCCCTTCGATGTTGTCAGTCTTCGAGGTTATGGGTTCGATGTTACAACATTCGAAGTTTTGAGACTTCAGTGTTATAATATAGACCCATGGGTTCATGTCAAACCAACGGCATGTTACAATAACGAAAGTCACTACATCGAAACAAAACCATCGACAGTTCAAAACATCGACAGTACATTTATACGAAAGTACAGTGCTAACATGGGTCCTGCAAGGGGGAAGTAGTATGGGTACAGTATCATATCATATCCTTTACTTCCCCCTTGCAGGACCCATGTTAGCACTGTACTTTCGTATAAATGTACTATTGATGTTTTGAACTGTCGATGGTTTCGTTTCGATGTAGTGACTTTCGTTATTGTAACATGTCGTTGGTTTGACATGAACCCAGACCCATATATATATATATATATATATATATATATATATATATATATATATATATATATATATATCTTGGAAGAGTATTATATTAATAGAAGAACAGGTTTTGCATTAAAATGCAAATCTGAACAATAAGAGGTATGACACTCTAACATCTGGCATTTTACAATTTATGAGGACAGGCCAAAAACATGATAAAAAGCATGAATGTTATGCACATATTCAAGGCAGCTGAAAGCTAGCAGTGCTCCACTAAAACAACAGTTAGTGCTGTGGGATTGTGGCAAGACTACCCTAATGGGAGATGTGGCAATAAAAATGCAGTACATTAACAGTATGTGCTAATAACAACACTGCCTAGTGGTGGAAAGTTGATGTTTCAAACAAACTGAAGCTGTTCAACATTGTATCTGATATCGTCCTTTTCATTCATTCCTCAACTGATGAGGTACAGATGCTAGACTTGGATCTGACTTGGCTGCTTCTACCAGATCCAACAACTCTCAAGGTCCTCCCTTTATCCATAAAGGCCTACCAGCCTAACATACCTCAGATCTCATTTGCCTCCATTTAGTTTCAGATGCAGATCATACTGTCCTCGAGTTTTGGAGTTTCGTTTAGCCTGTTTTTTAAGAGTTTTCTCTCAGATTTCAGGAATTATATTTTCCAGTTCTCCTCCTTTTAGTTTCCATTTCTTTTAGCTACATTTTTTTTTTAGATACCTACTTAAAGTACAATTTCACATACTAGTTTGAGTACTTCTGTCTATTATTGCTGGTTGTTTCTTTCTAACTTCTTCTCCCTTTTTCAGTCACAGAAAAGGCTTTTCTGTCTTTAGTGTTTTAGGTGTTTTTCTGCTAGCCTCAAATAGTTGTGTTCATCATACAACATACCAGACAAGCCAACAGGGTTTAAAAATTGCGTTACCTGTCAGCATAAGCTTCCCAACCCAGATGCCCACAGGGAATACATGTATAGTTTAGGCCCTGTTCACTTGGATGCAGATTGTTCAATCTGCTTTGGATTTAACTCCAAAGCCTTAACTGATTGGTGGAATAAATTAGTTTTGAGAAGCCTTCTTCCTTCCTCCTCTACTTCTTCAATTGCTTGGACTAAAAACCCTATCAAAACATCTGACAACCATAAGTCAGATTCACCTTCCAGGGAAAAGGAGTTCTGTAAGAGGCTTCTTCATTGGAGCCCCTTTCTAAAATGCATAAGAAGTCAGATCCAACTGTTTCAAAACAGATCTCCTCAGACCTGTACTCCTCTGCTCCTATCAGATCTAGCTTCTTCATGGCTTACCTCTCCTTTCCTGAAGGGATCTCCATGTAGACACTTCAGACATCCATCCATCACATCTGTTAGATCTTCCAGAAGCTTATCAGAAGCCAATGTGGATAGGATGATGAGGAAATTTATCAGAGAGCAGATCCAGATGGGGTATTCCCAGCTCGGCCTCCCAATCATCATCAGCCTTCCTTTGTCCACCCCCCCCCCCTTGGTATCTTCTTCTCCTTTTCAACCCCACTGTTTGGGGCCCTGAGATCCTAGATCTCTGGGGGTCTATTCATCAGATCTGAAGACAGTATGTTGTTTGACACTGATGGTTTCCCTGAGTCAACCAAGTCCATGCCTTTCAGAGCTGGAAGCCTTTCAGAGCTGAAGCATTGACACTGGGTTCAGGGATTGCAGTCAACTCCAAAGCTTTCAGAGCCATCTTTTTCCCTTGGAGCTTTAGTACTGAACAGCTCAGGCCTCACTCTGTCCTTAGGTGGAGTGCTGGTGGGATTGCAGGAGCCAATGGTTTGAGAAAGCCCAGCTCCTTTGCCATCAACGTCTGTGTTCCCTAGGGGTTCTGCCTTTGAGGAGTGGATAGGGCTTTCTCTTTGTCCTGTCAAGGGATGTCCCTGCCCTCCTCAGATCAGACAATGTTGCCTCATCCATTTCTTTGCTCTGAGCCTCATCCATCCATTCCACTGGGACAGCCAGACCAACTTAGTCTCCAGTCAGTTTACCAGGACATCATCATCTCTTCTGATACTTTGGCAGAACAGCCCACTGAAGAAGTCCCTTGGAAGAGTTCATGTAAGGTGAGACAGCTAGATTCCCCCCAGGAATCTCTCTCACAGAGGACACCAGTTTTGATGAGGGGGTCTCCAAAATCTCCACCTGAAGAAGTCTCTTTTGGTGACATCCTAGCGCTCCTGAAACAAAACGATAGCTGGTCCTCCAACACCCCTTTCCTAGAGGAATTGGTGTTACTGGAGGCTTTTGGGTCTGTCCTGTCTACTTCTAGGATGACCCCCCTGGTCAATGCTCACTGAGCATGGAAGAAGTCAAACACTTTAGAGACAATTCCAAAAAAATCAGACAAGATTTTAAACCCCCCAGGACCAGGCACACTGGAGCAAGAGAGTCCTAGTTGATGTCATGGTTGTGACAGTAGGATAAAAAGTGGTAGAAGAGAGTTCCTCTCTCCATCCCCTTAACAGAGAGTCCAAGACCTTACCTAGATTTGGAAAGCATGTGTATGCTTCAGTGACCATTGCCCTCAGGTTGCTAAACTATCTTGCACATTTTACAAGGTTACAGAGAGATCTGAACAAACAGCTTGCTAAATCTCATTATGTGTTCATGCCTGCCGAGGATGAACATAGAACTTCCTCACTACTGGCCACCCTGCAGTCTATTTCAAATGCATTCATTATGTTGATCTCCTATGCAGTGGAAGGTACCTCACAGGTGGCGGGTTCAGGCATAGCCATCAGGAGCATATACCAAAAAACAAAAAAGGCAGAAACACAGCAAAAAACTGTTTGAATTGAGAAGGTTGAATGAGTTAGAAAGTAAGCTCATTCTCAATTATGGAATATTGTTTCTTAGGGGTCTCAATCTTGAGGTAAATATATGAAATTTTATTAAAATTATTATTTTTCATATTTATAAATTTATTAATGTTTGAATTAATGACACTTGTATTGTCATGCTTATTTAGTCTATTATAAAGGATATATTTCATAAAAACGTTTAGTAAAATAGTTCATTAATCAATTTTGGATAGTTTGTATTTAAAATTAGTTATTTAAAATGTTTAGGATAGCTGTGTTTAATAAAATGTGTATGTAGTATTTTAAAAATGTGTATGCAGCATTTTAAACAAGATGTAATTTTTCAATTAGTATTTAATTGGATTAATTGGGGTTTGAACCTATGTACATAAAGATGGTTGTTTGTAATTGTATATTGTCTGTTGAAGGCGAATGGCCAAGGTACCAGTGTGTTAAAGTAAAGAAAATTCAAACAGTTTTTGCTGTGTTTCTGCCTTTTTTGTTTTTTTTTTTTTTGGTATAACCATCAGGAGACCTGCCTGGATGTGACAATGTGATTTTGTAGAGACCTTTAAGTCTTCATTCATAAATGTGGCTTTTGATGGATCTTCCCTTGAGGGCTCTAAGGTAAAGGAAAAGCTCTCTATATTTGAACAAGAAGGAAATATTGTGTCTACTATGATTGTACATTTTTCAACCCCTCAAAGACCTTTCTCAAGGAATCAGCGAGGAGGTAGAAAAATGTGGTTTAGAAAATCTCAGGGTCCTTTCCAAGATTCACATGGAGAGAGATCCCCAGAGGCAGAGGGGGAACTAAAATGGAAGGTGCCACACTCATGACAGAGATGACCCTCAGAACCAAGGCTTCAGGGATTCCTTCCCGGATAAACCCTATCAGCATTTCTGAAAGGAGACCTGGCTGTTCCCCTTTGGAGGCAGTCGGGGACGTTTGCTTCTGCACCAAAGAGTCTGGCTATCTATAACAAAAGATTCTTGGGTGCAGAGACAATCATATCCAGAGGTTATACTATACCATTTTCCCTACCCCCCCCCCCCCACCAATGTGAAAAAAATCCCTGATGTTCCACCCATTCACAGGGAAGCAGTAACTCTAGAAATAAAAAATCTGCTAGAAAAAACAAGTCATCTAAGAGGTTCCTCCAGACCATAGAAGATCCGAAACATACTCAAGATTCTTCTTGGTGTCAAAATAGACAAGAGACTTGAAACCAATTCTGGATCTCAGCAAATTAAATCAATTTGTACATATTCTATGTTTTGGATGGTCACGGTTCAGTCCATTTTGCTTCTGCTGTAAAAGGATGATTAGATGTGCTTGATAGATCTTCAGGATGCATACTATCACATCAAAATGAACTTCCAGCTAGGAGCCTTCATGACTAGTTCAGAACATTTCCATTTGGTCTCACCAGAGCACCTAGTGTGTTCAACAAATGCATGGCAGTTGTAGCAGCTCACTTGAGACAGCTAGAATTCCGAGTGTTTACATATTTAGATTATTGACTCTTAACTGCCCCATCCAGGCATCGACTTCTACAGGCAAGTGACTACTTGCTCCAGCTGTACATTCATCTGGGAATCACGGTCAGCTACAACAAATCTTAACTCACACCTATGCAAAGTCTGGAGTTCATAGGTGCTCATCAGGATACAGTTAGTCAGATAGCTTCTCTCCCCTCTTCTTAAATACAGACACAGAGGTACGAAGTCAAGAAAATGATTCAAAGTTCTTCTCTTCTGGCTTGATTAGTCTTACAAGCCCTAGGATCCATGACAGTGACTATTACCTTTGTTCCTCTGGCCAGATTTCACATGCAAATTCTTCAATGGACTCTTTCAGTCCAGTGGTCCATTCTTCAACATCCATTAACAGCTCCTATTAAGATCACACAAGTGTGCAAAAGATAACTTCTTTTGTAGATTCATTCAGACAAGGTCTCTGAAGGATGTCCATTTGTTCTTCCCCTGCCCACAGCCACAGTGACAACAAATGCTTCTCAGTCGGGAGTGGGGAGCACTACTTGGGATGGACAGTCCAAGGTATGTGGTACCCAAATTTTTGCAGAAAGCATTCTGGTTGAAGAGCACAATTAGCCTTGTTGCACCCTTCTGGCCTTGCCATATTTGGTTCCCCTTCCTTTGGCTCACCTCCTGCATCCATCCTGGATACCAGATCCCACTCTAGACCTCCTGTCTCTCCTCATGGCTATGACTCATCCAGACTTAGACTCAAACTAACTGCATGGTTTCTTCGATTCCATTGATTACTAGACAGCCCAGGATCTGCTCCCCAGTCTGTCATATCTTAATTTTCTTCTCTAAAAGCTTCTACTAGAAATATTTACAAGAGTAAATGGAAAATATTAGTTTTCTGGGACCCTAGCAAGGATCTGGTTCCTTTTTCAGCACTGCTGCTGGATTCAGGCACCTAGGCAGCACAACATTTCCCTGTGGTACATTTGACTGGGGACACATGGCTGAAGTGACAGTTAAATGCAGAGAAATATGACTGTTTGCAAATTCCCTGTGGGCAAAGAGAATAATGTGTTGCCATGCCCATAACTTCAAGAACCAAAGTCACAGGGGGAAAACAATGTCCATGGTCCCCAAGGGAACATGAGACAGCAGGCGATATGGCAGGCATCAGCAGCAGGCTGGCCAGAGGGTATGTCAGTGACAGTGCTAATGCAGTGCACAATGGGCAGTACCTTTATAATCGGTGTGTGTGGACCATTACCCCCTTTACATTCTCTAGGGGACATTACCTGAAATGCATACTGGAGCATAAATGTGACTACAGTAGCCTGCAGGATTTCCTCCATGCTGCAGCACTCTTCTGCGTGTTCGACATAAGTATGTACTCTACACTGAGCACAACACTCATTACTTCTTTTGCCTCCATGGATTTGGTTATTAAAGCTGTGAGCATGGTAGTATATGCTTCTCTTTGCCCACAGGGAATTTGCAAACAGTCATATTTCTCTGCAGCTGACTGTCACTTCAGCCATGTGTCCCCACTCAGATATTCTTGAGGTTTCAGCTTTAATTTTCAGTGAAGAGACTAACATTTCAACTATTAAAGTTCAATAGGCTGCTATTTCTAACTTTCACCAGGGAAAAATAGTTCTACCTCAGCCTCTTTCAAACTATGTATGCCTTTCTAAATGGAGCCTTTTTCCTTAGACCCCCATTGAAGGATCCCACTCTTCCTTGGAATTTAACTATCATGCTTCAGGCCTTGACACAAGCTTCTTTTGAATCTTCATCCAAAGCAGAACTTAAATTATGTCTTGGAAAACCATGATATGCTGAATGTATTTCCTTTGTTTATGGTAAATAAAGTTTATCCCTGCCCAAGCCTTCTAGAGCTCATTTCATGAGGTCTATGGCAGTTTCTTCAGCCTTTTGGTCAAGAGCTGTCACATCAACAACTCCAGGTGCAATTTTCTAAACCTCCATGCCTGTTGTTTTCACAAAGACAGGCTGTCCTTGCAAAGAAACCCATATTTCTTGCCTAAGGGAGATTCTGAGTCCAACATAAACCAGGTCAATACTCTACCAGTTTTCTTTCCTAACTTTGCCAGTAAGGGAGAGTATATGCTCCACCTTTTGAATGTAGATAGGCAACTTCAATTTTACGTTCACAGAAACAAAGACTTCAGGAAAGCTGACCAGTTGTTTGTTTCCTTTTCACCTAACAGATAAGGCAAACCAGTTTCCAAAGTTACACTGACCAAATGATATGCTGAATGTATTTCCTTTGTTTATGGTAAATAAAGTTTATCCCTGCCCAAGCCTTCTAGAGCTCATTTCATGAGGTCTATGGCAGTTTCTTCAGCCTTTTGGTCAAGAGCTTCCTTAGATGATATTTGTGCAGCTGCAGCTTGGAATAAATCTCACACCTTTATTGCACATTACAAATCAGAGTTGATTTCCATGAACAGGATGGCCTTTTTCTCTGCAGTACTCTGGAATATGCTTTTTTTACTTTCTCCAAGTCTTTTGGGTTTCTAATACCATGATAGGAAAGGACCCCCATTCCTAACTCAAGGTATGACTAAAATTCATGAACTTAGTATTGTTTCAATCTTTGATGTTAGCCAGAAGTGCTCTTCGCAGCACCCGCAATGTGACCAGTATTGACTCCTTCTGCAGTACTCCAAAATATCCTTCCATGAGGGTCTCCCAAGTTTACAGTAGATGAGGACTCTGTCCCATCAGTTGATGAATGTATGAAAAGGACAACCTTGGATAAAAAAAGCTGTGTACTCACCAAAACAATCCATCTGTGTTGTCCAGTTTCATTATTCTTCAACTTCCCTCCCACTTACCCCCTTCTTTTGTACAGGAACCTCTATTCCTTGTTTGAGCTCCAGCTTCCTTTTTAGGTTCTATCTTGTTAATTTCTGTAATAGGTTGTCCCTTTATATGTAGGAGCAGCAAAGTTGATCTGAGGTATGTTAGGTTGCTGGGAAATTATGGGTAAAGGGATGAGCTTTAGAGTTCTTGGATCTGATGATCTTAGTAGACGTGGCTGAGTCACATCCGAGTTTCTGATCCAAACTTCATCAGTTGAGGAGCAATGAAAATGGACAGCACAGATGGAACATTATGGTGAGTACATACGTTTTTTTTTTTTTTTTCCGAATGGTAATCACACTCTAATGGACTTTCATGGATACTAACCTGTCATGCCAGAACCCAAATCAGGAAAACTGACATGACTTGGGTTACTTGTAAATTTATCTGCATCTGTGTGAAAGGTCATCAGCACAGCATAACCTATCATCCAGAAAGGCTAATAACATTCTAGCAGTTTCATCATGTTATGTATTTCTTTGTTAAATGGAGTGGTGCTCTGATTGATTTCACCATGGAGCTCTGGATATCAAGATGCTGAGGAACTAGTATGCATAAAACTACTGTCCAAAACAGAAAAGAGTTAAAAATTAAATTACAAGTGCCTTTTGCGGGGGATAAGTCTCCCTGTACCCATATGTGGCTGGCAAGCGCCCACTCCACCTAGAACTTATATATACCAACTCCATAGTCACATCAACTTGGAAAAGGTAGACATCTCCTAAAATAAAGGATAAAGGAATCTCTGCAGGTGCACACTGAGAAATCACACCTGCATTGGTTTTCTGTGGAAAACAATGATTGTCATTGTATTCCTCAGCATCTTGTGCTTTGGACCACTACCACTAGACTCGTCTACGGATAATTTGTAGATGGTTAGGCCAAATGTCAGATGAACAAATAAAGACAAAATAACTTGAATCTATATTCATTGACATTAGTATTATCATACAATGTGTTAGTAATTAGTACAAAAGTAGAGACAATAACTGACACAGTTATATAAACAGTTAATAACACATTCAGGAGTAAAGCAAAAAGCCTTCAGAAATGGTAAAATAAGCACAAAGCAAGCAGAGAAGACAATATTGATTTAATCCAACCTAATGGTATAAGAGAGCTAAAGGAACTTTGCACTTTTTAAATGACAGTACACATACATGTATATCATGGACTGTATATCATCCATTTTGTTTTGTTTTGTTATGTTGAAACTTGTACCTTGAAAGAATGCTTCACTAGTTTGATTTTGAGTAATGTGTAATTTATAATCTGCTGTGGCAAGCTGTTCTACACTGTAGAGAAACCAAGTGCCTCCTGCACAATAACTGGCCTAAGATAGACATTTTCTGTTTTAGGACCCCTTTATTGTGAGATCTTGGAGGACAGTGTAAAGGCAAGATGCCTAGCTTGTGAGGTAATATATGGCAGCCCTCCTGATATAGAATATGAAACATAAGATGGCCCAGGAATAAGATGGTTCCAGCTGCAACTGGAGGTCAGTTATTTGTTTGTAATTAAATGCTGTAATGCTTATAAGATAAATCTATATGTAGTAAATCACTGGTCTCAACATTGCACCTAAATGAAAGTTCAGAATTGAGCCATTGCTCTCAATTTTCCATCATCTCTGGAGTACTACCTCTTATAATGTGGAACAAATTGTCAAAATGTGAAACACTAACAAAATAGAAATAACTTCAACTAGGAAGTTCACAGCATGGTTAAAATATGATCTGATGTCAGTTTTCATTCATTCCTCAACTATTGGGTTTGGATATGATCCTTGCATCTGATTCAGCCATTACTATAGCTCATGGTAACCAAAACGTTCTCCAGCTTCTCCCTACCCACAATGCACCTACCCATAAAATACCTCAGATCTCCTTTGCCGCTTTCCCGAAGTAGACATAGTTATCAAAGCTCTCAAGTGAATGTCAAATAAGTGTCTTTAATTTATCCAACAATCTACTAATTGTCCTTTTCTTACATCACATGTAGACCATTTATATTGCCATTGTTGGTTTTTGCTACTTTTAAACCGTTTTATTTCTTATAAAACATTTTATACTTCTTTGTATAATTTCTCATACCATTGTTGGTACTTCTTTCTTTACCTCCCTTTACCCAAAAAAAAAAAAAAACTTTTTGTATCTATCTGTATCCTTTACTAGTTTTTCTCTTATCAAAATGTCAAAGAAAGGCACCTCGGGCTTTAAGAAATGTTTCAAATGTGGTCATAAGCTACCCCTGTCAGACGCACATAATTTATTTGTATATTTGCTAGGCCCTGACCACTTAAGTGTAGACTGATATGTAGAAACTTTAAGCAGTGAGCAGTAGTGGATTGAAAAAACAAGATAATTTTAAAAGGATTATTACCATCTGCATTTTCTAAAGCAATTACTGGGGCTCAATTCCTCAAATCTAAGCATAAGGAGACTTATAAAAGGTCCTCTAGACCATCCAGATTCTCTACAATGTCTTAGATGGCACCTTAAGATCCAAGTACATCAAATCCGAGGACTCTTCTAAGAACCTTTTATTTTCCTATTATTGACCCGGTGCCATCTAGGGTTCCATCTCCACTTATAGAAAGAAGACACTCCAAATCTCATTCATTAGCCTCCTCTTGTTCTTCAAGGGGTCTCACCAAAGTAGCTGTGGAGTTCTTCTGGCTCCTACCCCTTCAGGTTGGGAAGTCTTAGATCATTCTACTACTCCACTACTGGCTCCTTCTTTGATCTGTTCAACTGTTTCAGAGCTTTTATATCCAAGTTTGGCAAAACTGTCCACATTGGATCCAGGGATATTATCATCTTTGGCTACAAGAGTTTCTCTGAGTGCCCCAGCTCTGAAGAGTTCAGAACCAGATGACTCTTGGAGCCGTAGCATCCTAGCTGGATCTGAGGTGTTAGAGTAGACTCCGAAGTTGTGAAAGCTATCTCTGCCCCTCAGAGCCTTGGCACTGGACAGCTCAGTTCTGTCCTCCGCCTCAGGTGTAATGCCTTCAGGGAAGACGGAGCCAATGAGTCAGAGGCATGGCTTCTCGGCTCCATTGGCTTACTTCTCACTGGGACAGTCTGCCTTTGAGGTGCTGGAAAGAGTTTTGTCTGTTTTGGCAGGACAGACATCCCCCACCCCGTTGGAATGACTCTCAGGATCTTGTTTGCCTTTGAGCTTTGAGTCTCAACATTTGACTTTGCAGGGACAGGCAAACCAAACCCCCCAGGCTACCCAGCAGGGTATCACCATTTCTTCTGATACATCTCCAGAATATCCCACCAAAGAAGTACACAGGAAGAGATAGTGCAAAAGGAGGCACTTTGATTCCCTGCAGGAATCTGTCACTGAAGATACCAATTTTGATGAAGGGGAATGATCTCCAAGATCATCACCCAAAGATGTCTCCTCTGGAGACATCCTGGAGATCCTTAAACAAAGAGGTGGATGGTCCTCCCACAATCCTTCTCCAGAGGAAGTTGTATTGCTGAAGGCATTTGGTTCTGGCCCATCTACCTCCTGGGTGACCTCACTCACTGACAAACTCATTGACTTGATCTCTAAACAGGCGTGGAAGGAACCTGTCATGGTTGAACCAGTCCCTAAGTAACCAGATAAGATTCTGACACCACCTGAAGGAAGAGAGTTTTGGAGTAAAGAAGTATCTGTGAATGCTATAGTCATAATGGTGGCCAACAAGAAGGAACTCATGGAACATAGGTCTAATGTCCATCCCCCTAACAGGGAGTCTAGGGCTTTGGATAGGTTTGGGAAGCATATCTATGCTTCAGTGACCTTCACTCTCAGGTCACTGAACTACCTGGTACATTTTACTAGACTGCAAGGAGATTTGATAAAGGAACTCTCAAATTCTCTTTCAGGGACCACTACTGCTGAAACTCAGGCTTCTGTGGCCTCACAGTTGGCTACCCTACAATCCATTTAAAATTTGTTCATGAGGCTTATCTCTCATGCAGCTGAAGGTACCTCAAGGGCAGCAGGTTCAGGCATTTCCATTAGGAGAAGTGCCTGGATACCCTTGAGTGACTTTGTGGAGCCCTGCAAGTCTTTTTTGTCAGTGGCCCCTTTGATGGAGCTTCCTTCTTTGGCCCAAAAGTGAAGGACACACTCTTTATGTGTGAGAAAGTTGGAAAGACCCTCTCTGCTATAGGAATTCATTTTTGACCCCTGAAAGGACCTTCTCTAGGAACCAATGAGGAGAATGAAAAATGTGGTTTAAAAAATCCCAGGATCCATTCAAAGATCCCCGAGGAGATGCTTCTCCCAGAGGCAGAGGAGGGAACTTAAATGAGAGACGCCACCCACATGGCAGAGATGGCCTGCATAATCAAGGGTCTAGACATTCTTTCTCTGATAGTCCTTATGAGCAGTCCTGAAAAGAGACACGATTGTCCCCCTCTTGAGTCAATCAGGGGTCATTTATCTTTGCACCGGAGAGCTTGGCTAGATATCACAAAAGACACCTAGGTGCAGAGGATCATTTGCAGAGGTTATATGCTTCCCTTTTCCCTTCAACCTCAATCCTCAAGAAACTTCCTGGTGTTCCACCCGGACAGAGAAAATTAGCAGCACTATAGATACAAGAGCTGCTAGAAAAAAGTCATCTAAGAGGTCCCACCAGACCAAACAGAATCTGGAACTTACTCAAGATTCTTTTTAGTGCCAAAGGAAATAGGGGACTGGAGACCAATTTTGGATCTTAATAACTTGAACAAGTCATTTTAACACACACAGTTTCAGATGGTCAACATTCAATCCATTCTCCCCTTTCTGGGTAAGGATGACTGGATGTACTTGATAGACCTTCAAGATGAATACTATCACATAAAAATGAACAGACAGTCCAGAAGGTATTTATGCTTCCAGCTGGGAGCCAGTCATTACCAGTGTAGAGCCCTGCCCTTTGAACTAACCACAGCCCCTAAGGTGTTTACCAAATGCATGGTAGTAGTAGCAGCTCACTTGTGACTGCAGGGACTCCAGATGTTTCTGTCTCTAGATGACTGGCTCAGTACTGCTCCGACCAGGCATCTGCTCATAAAAGCGAGATATCAGGTACTCCAGACTTGCTCCCTCCTGGGGATTACCATAAATTACAGCAAATCCCAGTTGGAACCTTCTCAGATACTGGAATTTATAGGAACAGTTTTCAACATGGTATCACTAACAGTGTCTCTTTCTCTGCCAAGAGTTCAAACTATCAGATTACAGGTCAGCAAAGTAGTTCACAGTACCACAATTCCAGCTCATTTGATTCTTCAAGCTTTGGCATCAGTATCAGCTGCCATGATTTTAGTACCCCTAGCAAGATTTCATATGAGAATTCTCCAATGGATGCTAGCAACACAGTGGTTAATTCTTTACCTATGAATGTCAGGTCAAATAAGAATCACTCAGTCATGCAAGAAATACCTTTGTTGGCGGATTCGATTAGATCAGTTCTACAAGGCCATCCTTTCATTCTCCCATTGAACCCAAGGCCATAGTGACCATGGACACATCCCAGATTGTGTGTGGGGAAGCACTTCCTTGGCAAAACAGTATAAGACACATGGTACCTCAAAGAGGTCAATACACATATCAATGTCAGGGAAATAAGAGCCATGATCTTAGCACTGCAGGCCTTCCAAGACTATCTCTCTTCCTTTTGGGACAGTTGCAATTCAGACAGACAGTATGTCAGTAGTCTGGTACATCAACGAACAAGGGGGAACCAGGTCTTACCCCTTGTGTTGAAAAGCCCTCAGAGTGTGGCAATGGGGAAGTTCTTCCAACGGTTTTCTGATAACAGTGCAGATTCTGGGGAATGCCAGTCTGATAGTAGACAAGTTGAGCAGGTCTATTCTACTACCTCATGAATGGTTTCTCAACATGAAAATGACAGAAATTGTTTTCCATCTATGGGGCCAGCCTTGCTACAATCTAGTTGCATCTTACCTAAACAACAAATGCAGCAGCTTCTTTGCCCTGATGCCTCCACCAGGGGAATAACTGAGGGATGCTATACTCCACGATTGGCCTCTTGGTCTTTTCTATGCCTACTCTCCAACCCCCATAATTCCCAAATTCCTATAGAAAGTTGCCCGGTTGAAGAGCAAAGTAAGCCACATTGCACCTCACTGACCTCAACAGATTTTGTTCCCCTTTCTTTGACCTCATTTACTTTACCCACCTTGCATTCTGGATCTGACTCCAGACCTCCTGTATCACCCGACAGGCATAGTTCACCTGGCTATCTCAAACCTAAAGCTGACAGCATGGTTTCTCTACTTCCATTAATAATCAGACAAATTATTCTCTCATCCCCTGTCCATCATATACTTTTGTCTTCACATAAAGCTTCTTCAAAAGAACTTTACAGAAGAAAATGGAAGAGACTTGTTATTTGGGTTCATCAAAAACATATTGACCTTTTTACAGCCCTGTACAAAGTGTCCTTCAGTTTTTAGCAAAAAGTTTCAATGAGGAAGCTAGCTCCTCCACCATTAAAGTTCATTTGGCAACAATCTCTAACGTTCATATCAAATTTGAGAATTCTTCCCTTGCTTCATCAACATTTTGTAGGCCTTTGTAAGAGGCACTCTTCTGCTGATACCACCTTATAAAGACCCCATTCCACCATGGGAGTTGCATTTAGTACTATAGACTCTAATTCTTTCTCCCTCTGAACCATCAGCAAAATGGGATCTTAAATTTCTGGCCTGGAAAACAATCTTTGTAGTGGCTGTTACCTCAACTAGGATGTATGAGCTTCAAGCATTGTCCTCTAAACCTACCTACTTGATTTTTCATAGGGATAGCGTTGCATTATGAACAAACCTTCTTTTCTTCCTAAGGTGGTGTCAGAATCTAACATCAACCAGTTCATTGATCTGCCTGTCTTCTTTCCAGAATTTGAAAACAAAGGATAGTAGCTGTTGTATTTGTTAAATGTTCATAGACAATTATGTTTCTACTTACATAGAACTAAAGAAGTTTAATAAATCTGATCAACCGTTTATTTCCTTTGTGGAATCCAAAATAGGTAAATCAGTTACGAAAGTAACTTTGGCAAGATGGCTTACCAACTGTACATCTTTTGTCTACAATAAATTGGGTATATTATTACCAACACCTTTAACAGTCCACTCAACTAGACCCATGGCAATTTCATCAGTATTTTTATCTAGGCATTCCATGGACGATATATGTACAGCTGGAACTTGAGCAAATCCTCATACCTTTATTACTCATTGCAAACTAGATCTGGTCTCGAGTGGAAGAGCAAAATTTGGTTTAGTTGTGCTCAGGAATGTCCTTCCTTATAGTCCACCTGGGATTTCAGGTAGCTGGTGACTCTGTTCCAATAGTTGAGGAATAAATGAAAATTGACAATATCAAACAAAAAAAGTTATGTACTTTCCATAATGTTCCATCTGTGTTGTCCATTTTTATTCTTCCTCAACTCCCCACCCACCAACCCCTATCCTTTGTCACGGTAGACTTCTGGAAGAATGAGAGTTCCTAAGGGCACCCCTGTGCCTTAATTTGATATCCAGATAATGGCTTCCTCTGTCACAGATATTTTATTAATATTTCTTATTTTATTTCATATGGCAAGCAGGAACTGAGGTATGTTAGACTTTTTGCATTGTGGGTAGGTAGGTGCTTGAGAGGTTTTGGCTACTATGAGCTATAGTAACAGCCAAGTCATATCTGAGGATTGGATCCAAACCCAATAGTTGAGGAAGAATGACAATGGACAACACATATGGAACATTATGGTAAGCACATAACTTTTTTATGTTATATTTATAGAAGTTTCTTTTGATAAATTAATATGATTCAATATTATTTACCATAGATATTAGTTAAAAATTAACAATGAAAGTGTAATAGACCCCTTCTAATATGGTACAGCAAAGAACATTATCTTTTTAAGACTCAAAATGAGGAATGTTTCTCAAAATGAGGATCCCAAGCCCTATGCTCCAGGGATCTAAACCTGGTTATCACAATGAACAAAACATGCTGGAGGGATAGGTTCCTGACCCAGAGACTCCCCATACTCTGGAATAGACTGCCCATACATGTCAAGCTGAGTGCCTCTTTGGTCCTCTTCAAAAGGAACCTTGATGATTGGATGGGAGATAGAAAATTCACCCCGGAGATCACGTCAGACAGAGGACCAGGAAAGTAAATATTCTGGGAAGAAATAGCCAAAGAATTGTTAAGGCTAGGATTGTATAGGGTGATAGCTTAGTACCAGCCTATGAACCTATGAACCTATGAGAAACACTTACGAGGTACAGACTGAGCCATATGCTCAGCATGCTTGATCATGTCATTTGGATGCCAGAGTAGGTTTGATATCTTTCATGTCATTCAGCGATTATCTGAAAGGTTTTAAGTATTATTGACTTTGTTTTATTAAAATTATTACTAGGTTGCTAATACTTGGCAAACAAAACATTCTGTTAAACTTAGTCTGTTCCTCATCTGTTGAACCTCTAATCAAGCTTTAGCTTCCTTGAGCTGTTTGAGCTGCATAAAAAAACAAAGACTGTACTGCTGACTCAAGCCAGTATATAGAGATGTTAAAGATCCCAAGTTCTTCTGAAAACTAATCTGACTGCTTAGCAGAGGCTGGCTGAGTCACAGCAGGGTATTATTTGTAAATTTCTTTACAAAATTCATACTTGTAAAAGTGTTGGCAGATGAAGACATTGGTATCAAATGTGCACTACATTCCACTTTTGCCACCCACAACACATGCAACATTGGACACAAGTAATGATTTTTCACTAAATTTTGGGCACAGTAAGGGAGTAACAGAAGAAAAAAATCTGAATAAAAAAAATGTCCAATCAGAGTGCAGTAATGTATCTCAAGATTGAAGCCATCTTACACATTTAACTAAGAAAAGTGTAACAAGCCACTCTGATGGGGTAGATGGATAAAGCCATGACTATGGCCCAGTCAGCACAGGTTTGATTAGTGACTCAGGCAAATGACATAGTGGCAAGGATGTATTTAGTTATTTGCTTATTTATTTATTTACTTATTTATATTTATTTGACATTTAATGACCAGGAAAGTCCAATGGATCAAAGACCCATTTTCAGTGGAGGCCCGAGGGGGAAGACCCCTAAAACATAATGTAACAAGTAGGGGAAAAAAATTACAGGTAGAAGTTGAACTACTAAATATAATAGACACAGTTATCAATTTCGGGCTTAAGTAAAAAAAGAAACAAATGCTGAAAGGTCAAATACAATGCAAATATAATTAGCCTGTTTACATTTGACTTACAAGAGGATAGGGATGTAGTTAAGACAGTTTGGTGTAGGAGTTGACACAAAGGTGAAAAAGGACTGTGGCTAAGACATGGTGATTTGGAGGTATGGGAGTAGAAAGGATAGCAGTGAGTGGAAGATCAAGATAAATTTTTTGCACAGCAACAGAAAGGGAAAGGAAAATGTAGTGGCAGAGATCGGGACTAGCGGTTATCATAGAATTAAGGTGGTTTTGGATGATTTATGCAGCTACAGATGGGATTATTAAGATAGTAAGGCTTTTGTTTAGTTTTAAAGGTATGTAAGGAGTCTAGTTGAGTGATGAGAGGGGCAGGTTGTTCCAGAGTTTAGTAATCTTATAAGAATATAGGCTCTGTCCAGCTCTCTTGTTGGGTTTGGACGTACATAGAAGCTGCTTATGTGAGGAACAAATGTTACATGCTGGGACATAGGTTTGTAGGATAGGTTGGAGTTATGGGCAGTTGGAAGGTTTGTAAATGAGTTTATGGGCAAGAGTGAGTTGTGTGTAGTGTAAGTAGTGAGGGAATTTGAGCCAGTTTAATTCTGAGATGGCTTGACAATGATGTGATCGGTTGGACATGCCTGAGACAAATTTTGCTATTTTGTAATAGCATGATTCATGTTTCTTTATCAGTGATGTGTGGAGATTTGTGAAAATGGGACTCCCATAGAGGAGGGATGGAATTAGTAAAGTGTTTGCAAGTTTTATTTTTATAGGTTTATCTAGGTATAGTTTGTGACGGTTGAGTTTGCCTAGTTTGAAGTGAGCCTTTTTTATAGTATTCAGAATATGGGATTTAAAGGTGAGTTTGTCATCAATTGTTATTCCTAGTAGTTTTGCTGTTTTGACCTGTTGTATTACTCTGTTATTCTGAGGGAGAAGTTTGAAGTCAGAGCCTAGTGCTTTTGAGGAAAATAATAGGAACTTTGATTGCTTGGGGTTCAGTAATAGTTGGGCATCAGTTAACCATGCTTCAGTGGATGTGAAAGTGGTTTGTGTGATCCTTTGTAGGTTGGATAAGTTACTTGAAGTGGAGATTATGGTGGAGTCATCGGTGTACTGGATAAGGTAGCTTTGTTGGCATGCTTTATGGAGATCATTTATGAATATATTAAAGAGAACTGGCCCTAGGATTGAGCCTTGGGAAACTCCTGCGTTATTGCCAAGATAGTCTGAGAGTTTAGTTTGCCATTTTACAGCTTGCTTCCTATTTTGTAGATAGCTTGAAAACCAAGTAAGTGCATTAGGGGAGGATTCTAGTTTTTGAACTAATTTGGTGTGTGACGCTGTGCCAAAAGCCTTAGATAGATCTAATAGGATCACAGAAGTAATACTGTCTGTGTCCAAGTCTTTAAAAACAGTATCTGTGAATGATAGTAGGACTGTAATGGTGCTGTGGGCTGGGCAAAATCCATGCTGCATGTTGGATAATAGGTTGTGGTTTAGGAGGTATTTTAGGAGTTGGGCATGTACACATTTTTCTAAGACTTTTGATAATGGGGTGCGAATAGAAATAGGTCTGTAGTTTGAGAGATCAAAGGTGTTGCCACCTTTGGGTGGTGGGGTGATAACTGATTTTTCCATAGTAGGGGAGCATATGACTCTGTGATGGATCAATTTAATAGTATGCTTACAGGGTAGCCAATTACAGAGGCTCCAAGTTGTAGAAATTCTGGAGGTAAATTAGCAATGGAGAGAGAGCAGAGTTTTAGTTTTTTTGAGGAGTTTAAGTACTAGTGAGGTTTGTATTGGCTGTATAGAAAAAGGTGGGGCTGAGAGAGTGCTGCTAAGTTGATCTGTTGGATTTTGGGGAGAAGAGCTGATGTTTTCTTGGATGGGGCTGGTGGTGGTTTGGAAGTTGTTATTATGGATAGCTGTTCAAGAGGGGTTATTGATAAGGTTTTGAATGGTGGAGATAAAGTGTGTGTTGAACATTTGGGCAATTTGCTGTGGGTCATCATCTGGTGAAGGGGATGGGTTTTGCATGGTAGCAGGGGTAAGTAGTCCAGAACTGTTTTGGATTATGACTTTGGCTGGATAGTTCTACAGAGAAATATTTTTTTTATCATTCATAACTAGCTTTTTGCCTTGGTTACAGAGCTGCTTATAGATAAGTTAATGATTTGGGTTTTTACATTTTTGCCATTGTTTCCAGGCTTTATGTCTTGATAGGAGGGCTCATCTAGTTTTGTTTGTTAGCCAAAGAATGTAGTTGATTTTTTATTCTTTTAGGAAGTATAGGGGCTAGGCTACTGAGTGTGTCAAGGAAGAGTTTATTGAAATAGTCTACGTCGTCGTCTAGAGGAAGAGTTTTTAAGGGGGACCAGTTGTGGGATTTTAAAGAGTCTATGAAAGTGTCAAGACTGAATTTGGTAAGATTTCTTGATGTGCTATAATTATGGGCTTTAGGAATATGTAAGTGGCATATATGGGTAAAAGCTGGCCGATGATCACTTAAAGTGTTGGGGAGGGTACCACTATTTGAGAAGTTGCGTGGATAAGTTACAAGGATCCAGTCTATGATAGTTTCAGTTTGGGGTGTAGGGGAGTGAGTTGGGGCTGTAATGAGCTGTGTAAAGCTTTGTAGGTTTATGCTATTTAGAGGGGAGTCTGAGATTAAGGTCTGACAGTTTATGTTGGTGTCACCAAGAATTATTTTTTCATAGGGGATGTTATGGTTTACCCAGGATAGAAAGTCTTCTAGAGTTGGAATATTGGTTCCAGCAGGAATACAGAGAATGATGATACATATCTTTTTGTTTCTATTTATGTGAAAGAATGTTATGCTCTAGGCTGTTAAAAGAGGGAACTGTTTTTTGTAGAGGGGTAAGATTGTAGGAGTCACAGTATATTAGTGCTATGCCTCCACCTTTTTTATTGATTCTATCTCTGCAAATCATAGTCTACCATGATGAGAGGAGTTCTTTGTCAGCTATGTGAGGTTTTAGCCAGGTTTCTGTTTCTTCTATGATGTCTGGGGAGTTATGAGCTAACCAGGCTTGACATTCAGTAATTTTATTACAGATACTACATATGTTTATTGTGATTATGTATAGATCTTGGTTAGTGACTGTTTGGTTGGGGGATGCTTTGTTTGTGGGTCCTGGGTTTGGGTGTATATCACCACATTTTGATAGTTCAAGAAGTAGATGTATTGTTATATGGGTAGTTTGAGTTATAACAGGAGGTTTTTGTACAGAGTAGTTAGCTAATTTAAGTCTGGTAATCTTTGGGGTGGGTGTAGGTTTTGTTAGATGTGTTGCATACAAATAGGGCGGGTGAGATGTTTGAATAGCTGGGTATGTTTGGTAAGAGTAGAGTACTTAGGTTACAGGATGTTACGGGTGGAGTGAGTATACAGCCATTGAGGGATGTGGCTTGATACAGTGTGAAGAATGTTGTAATGGTGATGGTTGACAAAATATAATACTGCAAAGTGTTGAACATATTGTTATGGCTGTAGGTGCAGATATATGTAGAGTGCATATAATTGTCAAGTTTGAGGCTGTAGATAGTATTGTGAGAGTTGGATAGGTTGAGATGAGGGAGTGGTGGGAATTAAGAATTAATCCCATGAGAGGAAGGTGGTGACAAAAGCATCTCCTGTGACAATATCTGGTGCAGACTGGGATGTCATATGGTTAAAGGTGTGGCCCAAAGCAGAGGTGGGGGCATGGCTGAGCTGGTGCAGAGGCAGGGTAGTATACTGCAGTATCCCCCATTGCATGCCTGTCCCTTGCACATAACCTCAGGTACTGAGAAGGAGGGAGGGTAGGAGGAATACTTGTAGGTCACAAAGAATAAAAACAGCTAACTCATTTCCAGGACAATCCCCTGGACAAGCTTAGGATCTCCACTGGCCTTGGCAAATATTAGTGATATCCCAGGGGAGAACTGGAGTAGCTGGTAGACCCAACAATGGAAGTGAGACACTGGGATGAGTGTCCAGATGATGAAGGGAAGCAAAAAAAGAAATGTGTCACAAAGTGCTTTCATACCCAGAATACAAAAAGAAATTGTTTTTCTTGCATTTGCTGTGATATTTTTCTAAAATGGCATAAGAGTGATACATTTTACTAATCAACAATCGTACACTTTACTATCAGGTGGGAAGATAATTTAGTGCATGTTTTTCTTGCTGTTTATGGGTAATAATATTTTAGGTTGGTGAGATCAGTGCCCCAAATTATTAAACAAGGTAAACAGTAGTTCATGTTTTCAATGGTAAGGTAATGTAATGAAACTCTGTTACATAGCAGTTCAGTCTGCTTTGTATGACAGCTAACAAAATTAACATTTGTTAGCAATGGCTCTTTAAAGCAGTGCGGTGCAGTAGCCCTTTATCATGTAAACTTGGGTACTTACGTATTATCGCAACCAAATTCGGAGGAGGAGAAACAGCTCTTTTGGAAGCCATACTCATGGCAATAAATGTAGTCAAAGTTTGTAAGGATGACAATCTAACACTCTTCACTATAACTTTATACCTTTCCAGCTTTCTGCCTGCTAACTATAGCTAGCTTTTCTGTTTCTGTTGAGGGTAGTTGGCCGGACAATGATGGAACCATGAGTGTCATGACACCATACTGACTTGTACTCATTAATCTATGGTACCTGTTTGAACCAACAACTGTTTTTACTCCATGACATCAGTTAGACAGGATTTTACATGTTTGTAGAAACTCCTGCCTCGTTACTTCCGAACACTGGTGTTGAATTGAGTCAGCCTAAGCATGCCTGTCAAGCGTGCACAGTTCTACATGAAGTCTACCTTTCCTAGTCTATAGATACTGTGACACCTAAAAACTGCATTTGTGGTCCAAACAATTAAGGACATCAGTCACCACAGTAATGACAAATGTGTCAGGTCCCAATTTCATATCCTTTATGATTTTTATGTCAATGCAAACGTGTATTTGCTCTCATTAAGTTTTATAACGGCATTCTTTAAAAAGTGGTCTCCTGTTTCAGACATTTCTCCCATGCAGTTTTTGGCTTGCTGTGGAATTGTTTAAGAAAGCAGGTGAGAAATGTCTCCAAAGACCTTCACACCACAGCAAAACTATATGAGGGTGTCATCAACCAGTACTCAAAGCAGTTGGGCTAAAAACATTTACAGAACGCACTTTGAAATGGATTATAGTTAACACACATACATTTTCAGATACCACCTGGTACTATTACTATTTCAGGTACTGAGTGTGGAATCTGGTTGCGATAACACATAAGTACCTAAACTTGCAAACAGTTATATGTGAATTGGTAACCTCAACTCTCTCTCTATTAAAGCATAGTAAAGACAAGAAAAAGTAAATGCCCCAAACACCTTGGTATGAAAATTGAATTATGGAGGAAATTTTCAAACTTCTTTTGGAAAGAAAGTTCTTCGGCTTCCATGTCCAGCTGTGCCTGTGTCTTTGGGCACTGGCAGCATCTCTCCTCTGAGTCTTGGTCCATGTTCTCCTTATCATCCGTATCATTGTATTCCTCATTCTCATTGCCAAAGGGCAGCCGCAAGCCTGCAGAAACAAACAAGAGTGGCTTTAGCAGGGTTGTGTATGTATTTATCCTATTACTTTAAGGTACTAACCTATGTCCTGTGTCTTTTTAGACATTTATTGATATTGTCTTAGCACTCACGAGGTGCATTGATATATGGTTACTATGTGCTGTCAGTAAACCTTAAAAAATTTAGTGCTATATTACAATTATCTCATCTACCTTTCTGTTAGAGGTTTAGGTAAACAATAGTATTCAAATGATGTAAGTCATTATATTGCCCCTTTGGGTTCTGAAATAAAAAAAAACATCTCTTGGTTTGTTTCTAGGAAGGGAAAGTAATATCAAAGTACTGCGTATAAAGTATTACACCAGCCGCTTGGGAATGCCAAATGCCAGGTATGTTTATACTCTTCTACAGACAACTTCTTCATTCATGTTCATATTCATGCTTTAACATTTGACAAAAGACTGGGATAACAACTTTCCTTAGAGGTTAGGATCATGTGCTACAAATCAGCTTATAAAGTCCAGTAATGATGTCAAGACTTAAATTTCATATAGTCTGGTCGTATGCTATGTGACTTCACGCAAATGCATTACCTTGTCCTGTCATCTCTAAAAATAAGAACCTTTAGCAAGCAGGCCTTACTTAAATATTGAAGTCTAAAAAATGCATGAATATGTACATACATGTGGATAGAAAAACATTCCAGTAAACAATTTAGTAAAGTATTTTAATGTATGTATCTTCAATTAGTCAAATGTAAAGCCAAAACACGTGTGCCCTTCCATTCCTCAGATGTAGACTTATTGCTGATATACATCTTTGGGTGATATATTTTATTAACAAATAAAGTATTTTTTTGTATGAGAAAAATAAAATAGACTTTATGACTTACTTACATTTAAGGATATTTACTACAATCAGATGTCAATTACTGTTTAATTAAACAATTCATTTTTCCTTTATCCTTCTTTATTGTGGAGAATATTGTTATAGTTTTCAGTTTTGCCTTAGATCTTAGTACTTAAGTGGCACTTTCCTATGTAAGAAATGAGCTTTAGCAGAAATAGAGCCTGCAAGTCTTACAGCTTATTTCTGAGTTATTTATAGCACTTTTATTGTCTCCATATAATTTGCTAGCTAGTTTCACTGTGTGTGAGGTATTTATTTATTTATTTATTTATTTATTTACTTATTTATTTATTTAGTTATATCTGTTGACCGGGAGTGACGTAGGTCCATTTTCAGCGAAGGCCCGGGGAGAAAAGCTCCACAGTTAAAATAAACAGACAGTGGTTACATTGGATTACTTAGCGATTAATAATTTACATAGCAATTACTTACAACATATTTACAGATGAAGAACATAGTACATCAGTAGACAACTAGAATCTTTATCTATGAAGTACATAACAGACATTAACAAATGTTACAAGAAGAAGTTCCTGCTGTATAATAAGTACTGGCTTATGAGCATCTGAACTTGCTATAGTCAAGGTAGTTAGTGGAGTGGAAAGAAAGGTAGTGGTTGGATGGGGTGGGTGATATTAGAGTGGGAGTTGCAAGGGCATAGCCGGCATGTTTTAGGTGCACTTTTAGTAAAGTGTTGAAGTGGGTGCATGATGGTATGGAGGTATGGAGGTAATTGTGGGTGGGAAGGAGTTCCATAATTTGGCTATGGTGCAAGAGTTATTGGCTTTAGTGATCTGCAAGTGATTTTTGTTGCTAGATCTTAGTGGTCTGGTGGTGCAATAGGGTTGGAGTAGATTCTGGAGGGATGGGACATTTAGTGGATGGTTTAATAATTTGTGAGCGAGTGAGAGTTGATATCATTGAAGGAGGTGAGGGAGTTCAAGCCAGCACAGTTCAGCAAATGAGAGACAGTGGTGACTACGGAAGGATGCCCCTGTGGTGAATTTGGCGATTTTGTTGTAGCAGTTCTCTAGCTTGTTTAGATTGCATTGCCTTAGGTTGGTATATACTGGAGAGGCATAAAGTAGGGTGGAGATAAGGTGGGAATTTACTACTGAAAACTTTGCTGCTTTGGTGAGAAGTTGCTTATTTCGGTATAGCGTTCCTAATTTTTTGTGGACTTTTTTTATGGTCATGGATATGCGAATGTCAAATTTTAGTTTATTGTCTATTTCCACTCCTAGCAATTTGGTGTGTTCAGTTGGGTATATAGTGCCGTTGTCTTTTGCTGTGATGTTAAAGTGAGAGTTGTTTTGAGTATGTTTGGTGGGTTGGAAGATGAGCAGTTTAGTTTTGTTTGGGTTGAGTATTAATTGGGCATCGGATATCCAAGTTTCATGGGTTCATAGGTTGGTACTGGGCTATATGTCTGAAGGCATATATTAGCCCAGCCACATTGTGCGGTATTCACCACCCCTTTAGTAATTCCCTAGACCCTTGTACTAGTAGCTAGTACCCTTGGCCCCTATCTAGTAGTGCTGTTGGTGTGATCCCCGGTGTGAACTTTCTGTTTCAACAGAGGAAAAGGCTTCCTGTGTAACTTTTTGCAGTTTGGGTAGGGAATGATGGATGAGTCATCTGCATATTGTATGAGTGTGCCATGTTTGCTGGCAGAGGCTAGATTATTGGTGAAAACAGAGAAGAGTAGGGGTCCAAGGATGGATCCTTGGGGAACCCCTATGGAGACAGGTAGTTGGGGAGATATGTCATTCTGCCATACAACGGATTGTTGGCTGTCAGACAGGTAACTCTGAAACCAGTTGGTGACTGATTGTGAGAAGGATAGGTTATTGAGGACAGAGATAAGTTGTTTGTGTGGGACCATGTCAAATGCTTTAGATAGATCTAGGAAAGTAGCAGAGGAGAGACAGCCATTGTTTTTATGCTGAAGGATAGTGGATAGGCAGTGGTGGTGCTATGGTTTGGTCCGAAACCATGCTGAGTATTGGAAAGGAGGTTGTTAGTAAGGAGGTAGTCTGAGACCCGAGAGTGTATGCATCTCTCTAGTATTTTGGAGAGTGGAGAGAGAATAGCTATGGGGCGGTAATTGGTTAGTTCTGTGGAGGGTCCGCCTTTGTGGAGGGGAATTATATGTGATACCGGGCTGGACTTGAGAAGTTGGCTGGAGTTCGGAGACGGAGTCAGACATGGTTGAGGAGGCCTGGTGCATTCTATGTCTCAATTGGCTCAGACACTGTGTTGTAACTGTTGTTAAATATATGTATTTGTTTCTGTATTTTTGTTGCACATTAAGACTGGAGGAATACAATTTTGCTCAGGTGTGCATTTCTGTGTATGGTCTGAATGACAATAAAGTTACTTTGACTTTGACTTATTGTTCCTATTAGGAGGGTAAAACGTCAATATTTGAAGATGTACATAGTTTTGTGTGTTAGTATTAAGTTAATAGGTTTTGGGTATACTGGAGGTGTATTTGTTTTTTGTTTTTTTTTTAATGAGGGCTTTCATTAAAACAAAATGTTTTATAAGATGTGACATAGGCTCTAATGGATATGACAAGAAAGAACTATATAAAAGATCAACCTCCCAAACATTAGTTTTTGCATGTAACACAAAAGCTGGAACTAGATACTTAACAAAAATGCTGTTACAGATGAAAGATGGGAATAGTAACTTTTTAGCATGACTCTTTCTATATTCCCTGGGATTTAGAAAAGTCTGTGTAGGCTTTGCAAAAAGCCTACACAGAGTTTACATGTTTGCCAAAGGCAAGCGTCCAGTCTGGTGGACCCCAGCCATAAACAAGCTCTACAACAAAAGAAGGAAGCTACTACAAGATAGAGCAAAATCCTTGAAAGGTAAGACACCTTTGATCATTATAAGTAAAAAACTAAGAGCTCTCATAAAATCATCAAAGGCAAATTTTGAGAGAAAAATCGCCAAGGACTCTAAAGACAATCATAAGGCCTTCTTTAGCTATGTTAGAAACCTAGGAGGAAACTCCCAGATATGCTCAGAATTAGTTCAAAATGATGTGAAAATTACTGAACCTACACACATTGCTAACATACTGGCTGACAGGTTCAGTGCAAACTTCTCCCCTCCCCAAAGGAGAGATATCTATTCCAGAGGATTGTAGCCCCAAACATCTCCAAAGCCCAGGTGAGAACTGCCCTCACTAAGGCAAAAACACAGCATCCATGGGACGGATGGTGTCCCCGGCTGTGTGCTTCATGAACTCAACGAGGAATTAAACCCACAGTTATGACAGCTGTTTAATCTTAGCCTCACCTCAGGATACGTACCCAAGGAGTGGCGCACGGCGACTGTGGTCCCACTTCATAAGGGCGGTGCCTCCACAGACCCTGGAAATTACCGCCCCATTAGCTTGACAAGCCTTATCTGCAAAGCCATGGAGAGGATCATAATGGAACTCATAAATAAAGACATAGGGAACTTGCAGACTTTGGATCCAACCCAGTTTGGCTTTGTCAAAGGCAGATCCTGCCTCTTAAACCTGGTTGACTTTTTCGAGACAGTCACCAAGGCCATTGATGAGGGAAAGGCAGTCCATACAGCCTACCTCGACCTGGCAAAGGCCTTCGACACAATACCCCACTCAGGTATCATCGAAAAACTCATCAGCTTGAATGTAAACCCATACATCACAAGATGGGTTGCAAACTGGCTAAGCGACAGAACCCACAGGGTCAGAGTTGCTGGAGCCATGTCAGACTCAAAGCCTGTCACAAGTGGTGTCCCACAGGGCTCAGTCCTGGGTCCACTCTTGTTCGGCATCTATTTTCTGAAGTACAAGCAAACACAGGAGGGTTATGGCTGACAAAGTTTGCAGATGACTGCAAACTGGGCGCCATAGTCGAAAACACATCTGACACAGATATCCTCCAGAAGGGCCTCACAGAAACGGATAACTGGTGCCAGAGCCATGGCCTGAAGTTAAACGCCAAAAAATGCATAGTCATACCCTTCGGGAAAAACAAGGTTACCCCTAGCTACCATATAGGTGACAATCCACTGAGCACAGAAAAAGTCATCAGGGATCTGGGGACCCAAGTTGACAGTAGTCTTTCGTTTGACACTCATGTTGCTAAAGTAGTTAGGAAAACCTTCTATATCGCCCACCTGATCATGAAGGGATTCACATCTAGATCAAGGGAGGTCATCGTCCCCCTGTACTCATCACTCATTAGACCTATGATTGAGTACAATGCCCCGTTCGGAATGTATCTGACCAGACACCTGATGCAGCCTGAAAGGCCCCAAAAGTTCCTCACCAAAAGGATAAAGGGTCTCAAAAATATCTCTTATGCTGCCCGACTGAAAGAACTCCAGCTTTATTCAGTCTCATACCGCTTGCTCAGAGGTGACCTGTGCCTGACATATAAGGCCATGTCAAACCCAGATTTGATGAATATGCTTCACCTCAAAAAATCTAGATCCCTCAGAACCACAAGGGCGGGAGACTTAAACCTTGACACGGTTATAAATAGAACGTGCTGGAGGGACAGATTCATCACCCAGAGACTCCCTATGCTGTGGAACAAAATCCCGGTACATGTGAGGCAGAGCACCTCGCTGGCCTTGTTCAAGAGGAATCTTGACCAATGGATGGGAGATCGCAGATATACCCCAGGGATTACTTCAGTGTCACTGCTTGACAGAGGCACAGAAAAATGATAGGCATAGTTTTTATTCAAACTAAAGGGGTGGCGAAAGCCACATAACTATGGGCTAGGCTTATAAATGCCCTTGGGCAGATAGCCTAGTATGAACCTATGAACCTATGAACCTATGAACAATTGTGAACAGCAGTGGTGATTACATATTCATGCACTGTGTTTAAATATGAACAGTGTTGCTGGCCAGGAAACCATATAAAGCAACACAGATAGTGAACTTGTTTACAATAGAGCAAACTGAGTTAGCGGAATTGTGTGGAAAGCCACAATGATTACCAGAGTTTAACATATAGCAATGGATATGGTGCAAACACAGTACAGTACAGTGCATATGGTGCAGAGTATTGTGAAATCCTGCTCCAGGTGTTCTGTACAAAAGTTGTGTAAATGATCTGTAAGGGTAGATGGACTGCCATTTAAAATAAACAGTCAGGAGAAGGGTGTGTAATGAATAGGGGCACACATGAATTGTAGGAATGAACACAAGGAAAGAGGACAGGTGAAACATTGTAATGTACATCAGATAAGGGCATGTAAATGGAAGACAGTTGTAGCATGAACATTAATCACATATCAACATAGAGTATGGAGTGCACAGTAAAAATGCAAGCTATGTGACTGTCAGACAAGGTGACATAACAATGGAGAAATTGTTTTGTGAGATAAGCATCCTGACATGAACAATGGAGAGGACATCCATCAGGGATGTTATATACAATCAGGGTTGGGTGCATATTGTGAAGCTGTGCAAGCTGATTTGCCTGACTATGAGTGTAATGTCAGTAGTGGTCTCCAACAAGTGGGACACAATTACAGGCTCATGGACAACAGTAAAAGAAGCTCTCACAATCATGGCCAATATCAGAATAATACCACCATTAAGCCCATGTCTCTGATGCAACGTATGTGATTTTGAGTGATAATACCTGGTTCTGCATGAACACACTTGTACAACTACTATGACATGTCAGCAACCTATGAGGGTAAGCAAGTACACTGTCCTGACACTGTAATATTTGCTGGATGTGATATGATGGACACTGCTATACCTGTATGTGACATTATGATCACTACAGGCTATTTGACTGGTGTGCATGGCAGATCACAATGCACACTGTCACAAATGTTACCCATGCCATAAATGTTATCAGACAGTTATGTATGTACTGTGTGCATCACCAGAACAGGTATCACACATGCATCTTGTGTAAAACCTTGATGGGTGTTCCTTACCATCAGTCAGTAATGTATATGCAATAAAAAGAATACTTAGGTATGGCCAACAAGATGTGTGGCAGCTCACTGTGGCAAAGGTAGTACACTTACACATCACTGGAAAATGCGTAGGGAGGTACATGAAGAAGGGTGTATTGTACTCACTTATTGGTCTGAGGAAGGCTGTGAACTATGGAGGTATTATGGCCTTTGATGTGGATGTCCTTCACAAACTCAGTAGTTTGTGTTACATACAAGGGAGTAGTCAGCACTGTGGCCACATGCTGGTGGACATTCCACATACCATCTGCCCAAGGACAAAGGTCACATACCATCTGGTCTACTTATGGAGTGTGATGTCTATTTTATCCTTAGGTTGTGCATTTGTTTTCATAATGTAACAAATCCCCCTATGTTATTATTTCATCTCATGTGTTGTCATGGCTGTGGCAGCAATCTTTAGTAACCATTTACCCATTTTTGCATACTAGGCTCGCTTAAGCCTAGCTGTACCTAAACGCCTACACTCCTTGCGAGTGAGCGCTGCAGTAGATAAGGGATGTACTCTTCGGTTCATCTCTGATAGAACCTCTGCAACGCTTGAATCAGTACCTTGGATTCTCTGCTCATGCACTCTTACATAGTACCCTAATAGCTGTATCACTTACTCTACTGTTAGTAAGTCCAACTACATACTTTTAATTTAGCTTTACAAATAGTTTAACCTCCCTATATCCCCGCAATGACTTGCATATAATATATTACTCTGGTGAGTTACCAGCTGGTCACATGACTGTTGCTACTCATAATATCTATTGTTTAGAGTCTATCAAGTAGATCCAGGTATACATTTTGCTTGATTTATTTCTAGCTCACTATTGATAGTTTTTATGTATTTTCCCGCTCTTAATGTTATCAGGGTTAGTTTTAGACAAGCTGTTTCAACAGGGTTAGATTGCTAGATAATTTTACTGTTAGACTGCTGATAATATTGCTGTTGTACCTTTGTTAATCCTTACCAATTTGGCTGTGTTTTGTACCTGTTCAATTTAACATCTATGCTAAGACTGTTATTCTTCTCTCCCCCTAGAAGTTAATAGCACCATCCCTACTGAATCTTGTCCAGCTTTAAGCCCTACTGCTGTTGGATCATCCTGGCCCTGACTACAGTGACTGAAAATCTGCCTACCTCCCATATTGATCTACAGTCAAGGAACTGAAAGTAGGTCTTGGGCTTCGCTTTCTGCCTCTTTAGCCTCTGTATAGGTCCACCTTCAGAGTCCATTACTCTGCCTGCGTTTGTGTGCCTAGCAGCCAGTACCTCTCCTCTCTTATCCCCCAAAACCCCCCTCACTCTCACCTTTTCCTGCCCTCATTTTTCTTTCTTTTTTTCATTCCCTTGTCCTGTTTGTATTTTCCCCATTCTCCTCTCATTTACCTATACCAGCCACTAGGTGGCGCTCTACTCTCTCTTTCTTCTTTGCTTCCTCCTATTTCCCCTGATTAGCCCTCCTCAGTCTACTCTGCTAATTTGGTTTTCCATCCCTCTACCTCCATTTTCTTCCTTACCGACTGCCTATTCTCCTTACCACCTGTGCTGATATCTCTCCAGTAACCTGCCCTACTCTCTTCCATTACACCTCACTCATCTCCTCCTAAATCCTCAGTACTCTTTTCTGTCATACTCCTCCTTACCTTTCTCCTATCCCCTCTGGTATCTGGTTCCTATCTTACCCCTTCCCTATTGACACTCGCTGCTCCTATAGTCTCACCTGCTTTTCTGATTGTCTCCTGGCTATACCTCAGTTGTTTCTAGGTCCACTTCTGTTCACCCTCTTTATAAACGATCTTCAGACTGCTATACCACAAGCTACCTGCATACAATATGCAGATGATTCTACTCTTATCTGCTCCGCACCTTCTTCTGCTGAACTGACCTCCTTAACACAAAATACCTTTAACAAAGTAGAAACTTGGTTTTCTAAACGGTTTCTCCTACTAAATGCAAAAAAAACTAAACTCCTCCTCTTCTCCCCCACCTCTCGGTCCCCCCCTTTAAACTTTACCATTTCTTCTAATAATGGCACTATCATCTCGCCTGATCCAACTACTAAACTTCTTGGAATAACCATTGACAATCATCTTTCCTTCGATCAGCACATAAACAACACCATCAAGGTTGTTAACAAAAAATTGGATCCCTATATCGTATTAAACCTTTTCTAACCCCAGCAACAAGAACCAAATGTGCTCAAACCCATCTCCTATCTACTCTCCTATATGCTTCTCCCATTTATACCAACCTCAAGAAAAACAATCTTAACAAACTTGAAACTTGCTATAATAACATAGCACGTTTAGCCACTAGTAACCCCTTTAGGACTCACCACTGTATAAATCTAAAGCAACTTGGCTGGCTCGAATTTCAAAACTACCTAAAAATTCCTCAACTCACTATAGCTCACAACATATTACACCTACCTGACAACACCCCTATACTCTCTCAACTCCTAATCCCGTATAATAATCTGAACTCGCTCCTCTAGTAAACTTATGACTAAATCAATAAAGGCAAACAACACAGCAGGTTGTTCTCTTTTCACTAACACTATAGGTAAATGCTGGAAGCTCTTACCTTGTGACATAACTTTGACTACATCCCTGCCTCAATTCAAACAGAAAATTAAACTGTACTACCTAAATCATTGGCTTTGTTCCTGCAGTACACCAGGCTAACCTTTTCTTTCTCATACTACATCTCTCCTTCACTCTTCCTATTAGTATCTGTCTTATTTCTTCTCCTTTTACAGTACTAATCGACCTAGGTACATTCTATGTAAAATTGCTAATATGGTATTAACTGCTCATCGAAATGTGCTTCTCCTGAATCTATCTTGCATTCTGTGTGATGTTATGATTTTCTAATTTGTTACTTATAAACATTTGTAATATTTTGTAATGTACTTAGTATTTAGTGGAGCTTTTCTCCTCGGGCCTCTGCTGAAAATGGACATGTATCCAGCCAGACTAGCCCGGTCAACAAATGTAAAATAAATAAAATAAAATAAAATACTGTCTGAAGTCAATGATTGCCCACAGCCTGCAGTCCAACAGACAGCTGTTTGCACACAGGGTGTGTATGCCATTTGTGATGTCTGTGACTTAAATAATGGACAGGAAACGGCCTAGCAGATAGCCCTGATGTACAGACCTGATCAGTGGACACACGATATAGATCACTTCAAACACTTCAAAATATGTAGATGCCATGTGTGTGATCCAGTGATCTACCCACTTGGTGATATAGGTGTTTCTGGCCACATCTGACAGTGTTGAGTGAATACCTCAGTGTGGATTTCCATCAAATGCCTTGGCCTGGTCAGTTTCCACAGGATGATAGTGCTGTTGTCATCCATACCCTAAGTTACCTCTTTGAGGACATCTAATAGATGTAACAGACATGGGTATAGCATTAACAACTCACATAGGTCTGTTGCACACAGCCAGGATATTACTAGTGTCTATTTAAAAATGGCCCATGATGACATGTTGGTCTACCTCACAGATGAGATGAATCGGGAGATGTCTATACATGTATGCATCAGGTGCTGTCCTCCCCTAATTCAGATGAATGCATGTCGATACACACACTTCTATGGGAACATAATCTGTGTGGAGGTTGTGTTGAAGTGTGTATCCAACTTTGTCAGGAGGGTGTATGTGTTGCGTCACATTATAGGTGATCTATGATGTTGTCACACCCTACTGATTCTGTGTGATGGGTCTGGATGAAGGTGAGATAGTGCATACTGCCTATCTTGATCTGGCCTAGGGTTTTGGCACACTCTCACACTCAGGTATCATTGAGAAACTCTGCCAGCTGGAAATTAGCCCTTACATCACATGATGGTCAACCAACTGGCCCATTGACAGAACACATACTGTGAAAGTTGGTGAATCAACCTCTACCAGTAGAGCTGTCACCACTGACGTACCCCAAGGAATCTGTGCTTGGTACTTTACTGTTTAGAATCTATTTCTTGACAGTTCAGGCTAAAGTATATGGCCTTTGGCTTAGTAAGTTTGCCGATTCTTGCATATTGGGTGCAATCATTGAGTGATGACAACATACTACAGGAGGGGCTAACACAGACAAGTGGCTGGTGCCAAATCCACACAGTCTACAAATAAATGCAAAAACATGTCTTCAATTTGGCCTTCTGCAAACTGGAATTCCCTGCAATTACAGCAACGCGAGGCTCATTGCTAAAATTAGGAAAGTTAGTATTGAGTGTAGGAAACACACCTACTTTTTAGCTGACTCTGTGGCAGCAGGCATTGACACATTTATTTTTGAGCCTAGAGGATATAGGGTTTGAATCCAGATGTATGTAATACTTTTAAATAACTAGTGAGAATGCAATGAAATGCTACATTCACCATGTGTAACTGTCTGCTGACATAGCACAGCGTGTTTAAGCAGGATTGGTCTACCTCACTATGCTGTGAAGCATTTGATGATGTTACTGATGGCTGATATAGAGACATTTTGACAACACATAATAGAAAAAAAAGAGATAAAACTATTACCGCCATATATGACATGCAATGCAGTATCACAATTATAAACTATTTTATCTGAGCTATTATATTTAAGTATACATCCTAAAAACTGTTATGGATTGGATCAAAGCAATTCTTGCAATGTGCATATATTGCACATATGCTTTGTCCAAGTATGCAGATTACAGTTAACAGCAGGTCATTTATGCCAATTGTATATAGTTTAATTTATGTAATAATATTAAAGAAATGCAGTATTGTATTGTTGTTACTTGGGGTATTTGAACCCACAACCTCTGATTACAGTCTTACACTTGACTCCTACACATGGTATGTGCTACAGACTCATGCATGATTACTTGCTTTTACAGTTAGGATATGCATGCTCACTTTGTTACTACTGTATAGAAAACAATCTAGCATTAACTTTTAATGCTACAATAATACTTCTCTTGTGCTGCATACATACCACTTGCTTCCCTCAGTCTCTTCAGATGATTAGGATGACCCTGCCTATTCAACTGGATTTCTACATTAGCAGTGAAACGAAAAGAAAAGGATGGAAGAGCATTATGCATACCAGTTTCTCTATTATAAATTCTCTTTATTAGCATACATACACAACTGTGGGATGTCACTAGTTTGAAACTCATCAAACCACTGGATGAGTGTATTCCTCTTGTACCCTTGTAGGTCACTGAAGTGCTGCCTACACTGTTTACCAGTGAGTGAGATGCCAGTCGCACTGGATACAGCCTTGGCCAAACTACTCCAAACCTCACACTTGTACTGGGAGCCAGAATAGTCTCTCTGCAGAAGTCTTTGGCTGTGATGCTTTACCAAGAGTCCAATAAATATTCTGGACTCCTGAATACCGCACCTATGTATGCTAAATTGGGCAACTAAAGTACAGCAATGGCAAATAACGATTTTCCTCCATTTCCTGTTATCACATTTATTGGTGGTGTTCAAACTTGTACAAAGATGCCAACCACATTTGCATGATGCTAAGCAGTGCCATGCAGGTGGGAAATCATTTTTTAAATTGGAAGGTTAATTTGACATTGACATTAGTTTGATGGGTGCCTGCTCATGGAACTGTTAGGTGATTTAACTTTGTAGATATGCGCTGAGGCCATAAATTTCATAAAGTGACACATTTTTGGTTTGGTTTATACACTGATAAAATTTAGTTTTACAATGTGGAATTCAAACCTATGCATAAGTGACAAAACATTTTCATCCATAGAAGTGATTTCCCATTTTTGCCACAGAAGAAGTGCTAAACCTATGCATAAGGGACAAAACATTTTCATCCACAGAAGTGATTTCTCATTTTTGCCATAGAAGAAGTGCTTCTCAGACATAGTCATGAATCATTCATAAATACAGATGACAGTTTGAGGTGTTAACCATGTATGTATGTGACCTGACAAGATCCTTATATATAGATTCATTTCTGTATGTGCCTTATTTAAGTGTGAAGGCCATCCAAGTCCAGATAGCAGACTTATATGTACAGAAATATAGCAGACAGTATACCTCAGTTATACATCTGAATCTTCAAAATACAGTGAGGGTGTCTTATCCTTCATACACGTAATTCATATGAATTGCATTATGTATGATTATGTCTAAAGTGTTATAAGTGAGATTGACTATAATGTGAAATGGAATAACAGTAGAAATGTCTGGAATTTCCTCTGTTAGAACCCAGGACCACATGTATGGCAGCCCTACACTTACACCTGTTGCCACAAGAATGCCAAAATAACTCTTGTATATTTTTGTGTTCAGTACTATTAAGTAAACTGTCACAACAGTAAAAATATGTGGCACATCCTGTATTAGAACCCAGGACCATCTGTGTTACAGTCCTACACCTACACCTTCTGCCACAGGAATACTTAAATGACAGTTGCATAATTCCCTAGTCATTCTTAAGTTCTGTGCATTAGCGGCACTAAATGATGCTTAACATGTTTGTTCAGTGCCCAACAGAATTAATATAATGTATCAGTTTTACACTGTTGACTGGTTCCTGTTTACAGGTGTTCAATGGTTGCAGATTTTGGGGAAGCTTGCTATCGTGCAAAGTGTGCACCCCATTTCTGCAGGTGTTCTGTCTGCTTCCTTTGTGGGCCACTAGTCCAGGCTTGCCCACTGCTAAGAGTACTGCAAACAAGATAAACACAGCTAAACTTGACATTCATTGTGTTTCTCTGTTTCCCTTGTTTGCAGTAAGCCATGCACTATGCTAACTGTGGTATTAAAAAAAAAGAAAAACACAAAAAGGTAAAATTAAGTGAAACAAGGAAAAGAGTTTTATTAAATAAGCAACACTATAAAATTTCTGTTGGTAATCATGAAATATTTTTTATATAGGTCCGGATTTGAACTTTCACTCCAATGGACCTTCAAAACACAATAAAGGTGTCTTATCCCTCTTTGCCACACAAGCAGCTTTGCAGCAGAGAACTAAAATCATTGTGCATACAGCCAATTGATACATCATCCACAGTACTAACAAAATATATGACAGTTGTTTGTACATGTAATAATTTCAGTAGTGCACTGTGATTACACAACCATTTATGACTATTGCTTGCACAAATGCAGCTCTGTCTTTCTGTCTGCATTTGCTGCCCATTCTTGTGTTACCTGACCAGTAATCTGAGACATGCAGTATGTAAAACATTCTGTATCATTATCATTAAACTGTGTGAGGATATTAAATGGCAATAATATACAGTTGTCAACCAATGAAGGGGAGATTGGATGTTACTGAAGAGAAACTGTGCAATGTGTGCTGCTTACTTTAAAAACTTGATTCAATTACTTCTAGACTTTGCAGGTCTAACTTGGCTGACATACCCACTGGAGGTAGGGGTGCCTAATTTGCTGTTGTGTTTTCTTTCTCCCTACCAGTAATCATTCACAGTTGCAATCCATTAGCCACAAACACAGAGGAAGTGCATGTATTCTGTATACATCTGATACACAGACCCAAGTATTTGGGATTCAGCTATTGTAATTCGTTCACACCTCATTTGCATCTTCACCATGACCACAGCCCTAATTCTATACCATGAAAAGGGAACCGTGTAGTTAGGGAACCTAAAAGCAAGGAGACTTGTTTATGTAGATAACACAAAAGAAGATATTACTTTGGGATTTATCTGTACAAAAGACTACTAATCTTGATAAGGTATGCTTGCATACTACATATGCTGAAATGTCAGTAAGAAAAATTTGTTAATATATATGCATTAGCAAATGCTACTTTTATCTGTATGTGTTTCTTAAAGGGGTACTAATGGTGTGGGAATTTGTCAGGGCATTTCACTTTCTCAGATGCATAGCTGTATTAACTGTCATCACAAGTGCTAATGTTACAACCGTTTTTCTCTGTACACTATTCTATTGCTATTTCTGTGAAATATAAATGTCCTAAATTTTCAATGACAACAGGAGTATTAGCCTTCTAGGATGGACCATACACACCTCTAGGTGAGTGCTGGCCACATGTACACATGACTGGTGATAACTTAAAATGGAATGTTCTGTGGTAAATCTGAACACATTTCAGGGATAGTTTATTTGATAGCACTTTTAGCAATTCTTTGATAATCTGATAGAAAAATGCATCATTTGTCTGTCATTTTAGGGGATAGAAGAGCACAGTAGCATTTCTGTTTTGACATAGACAAGATTTTGCTATTGTTATTCTCCTTGTTTTGGATCTAACCTTGCTTTGTGTGTGATTGTAATATGTTACAGCCAAACAATTCCTGTTTTTTACATTTAAATATCTTTACTGTTTTATGTTTCTCAGTGGGTAATAGTGAAGTACTACATTTTATGTGTTATATCAAAACAGGACTTTTATTTATGTGATGGTTATGTATATTATCCTTTTTTATATTTTATGTCACCTAGGACTATGGCACACAGGCATCCCAACCCCCAAAAATGTCCCTTCAGTGACCCTGAAAATGAAATAATTGTGGAAGCATTTAGGCATCATGATGCCTTTCTGCTTAAGAGGTAACATGGGGATGTGCCTGGCAGAATGCAAATTTGGCAGCAGATAGTGCTGATGTGAATGCAGTAGGTGGCAAGAGTAGGTCATATGATCAGGTGCACTATAGGGTACTGGCATGATTTCTTCAGCATGAAGGAGAGCAGCTGCAGTGGCATGTGAATGGGTGGCTACCAGGGTGGTCTGCTACACAGCCACCACTAACAGCAAATGAAGAGTTCCTGTTCACTTTCAGTGATCTAGACAGCTCACCGGAAAGTGCACACCAGCATGTCATTGATGCTTGTTTCAGGGAGGACAAGTATGTCCCAGGAGGATCTTCCAGATAGGCTTACCTATCTCCGTTGTTAAATACTTCTTAGATAGTAAAATATTGTCAGCAGTACTTAAGTTCTGTTTAACTTTAAATTAATTTGGAGGGGGCAGTTGTAGATTGATACAGTTAACAACACATTCTGGTTGATTACACATGGGCCTGAGATGGATGTATCATCCAATTTCTTGTTAAAAGTATTCTTAATGAACATATAAAGGGCAAAATGTTTTAACCGCTGTGTTACTGTTCATTCAGATGATGGTGTCCTTATCTTTTGCTTTACTTCTTCCAGAAACATTCAGCATAGGGTGCCTACAATCATCTGCATATAGTAAGCCACACATTTTTATATCAGTACTGATGATCAGATCAAAGAAATATTTAGTTTGTGATGTGGGTGTCAGGACTGTTGTGTGTATTGCTGTACTGTTTGTCTGTTAGCATATATTGGACTATAGTGGTGTAGGCATTAATGTTTTCCTGTGTTTGATGCTTAGTATTACAGGTGATGCTGACAGTGGAAGTGTGGGATTTCTACCACCTGATGTCAGAGTATCAGCAGATTCTGATGATGATGATGGCCAGACAGAGGCACAGTGCAGGGTGCAGAGGTTGAATATGACACTGAGGTTGCAATTCAGATGTCCTCTGTAATCCCATCAGAAACAGCCAGTAGGCCTACACCAACCCATTCCAGTCAGCCCTCAGATATTGGAAAGGTGGAGGGTGAGATACTTGAACAGAGCAGTGTGATTACTGCAGCTTCAGTGCCTGTTGACTCTGGCCATAGCCAAAGTGTGGGCAAAGTGCCCACACTTTGTAAACACTTTGGCTATTGCCAAAGTGTGGGCAAAGTGCCATACAGGAGGGTAGTTAGGGGTGTTGGGAGGAGACCTGTTGTCCACCCTCCACCTGATACAGGTGTGTCTTTAATGCCACTCAATGTGTGTTTAGAGCTCTCATGGAGGTGCAGTCATGTTCTAATAGGTCCTCCAGAGAAATGCTTAAGGTTGTAGATGTAGCACAGGTTGATATGTGTGACTGCCTCAACCATGTTGCCGAATCAGTGGACTGGATGAATGACACATTGGAATGAGTTATGTCTACAATAGAATGTCAGCTGGGAGGGGGACGGCATCCATGTGAGGTCAGGGACATCATCTGATGTTAGCAATGTGGCCACGCCCGATCACACTTCCATAGTGGCACTGCTTCCACAGCTGCATAAGTGGTTGAGTTATGCACACCCAGATGTAGCAGGCCATGGGGTCATGGTCCTTGGCATCCTTGTGAAGGGAGCTTGTCCAGCAGACATCAGTCACGTTCAAGCAACAGCGATGCATCTGACCATAGGCATGAACATGCCAGTGCAACTCCTGGGAAGAGCCAGTTCTCATGGTCAGGTACGACAACAATGAACTGCCACATCTACCATACACAGCTCACACCTGTCTGATATACCAAGATATAGAACTAGAACAGATCTTCGCTGTGTTCCTGCAGACACTCACACACCAATTTCACCTGCAGGGCTCATACACACACAACAATTAGATGATTCAGCCGTGAAGCTTAAAACTCATTCTGTCTCACTCTGTCTCACTGGCCATTTGTTGCTTTATCCAAATGTCTGCTTGCTTTTCTTTCTTACTCACACACAGTCACTTACCTTTAGTGTCAGCCTAGCCTTCCTGCCCCCCCCCCACACACACACACACACAAAAACACCATAAGTGTGCCATATCCCCGTTTTCTATCATTTGGATTCAGGGATACAAAACATTTCTGTTGGATGCTCAGGGTGCATAGCTGACTTACTGCTTAGCATACCTGTGTTTATGATGTTGTTATGCCAATTGTACTTTTAACATATTTCAGTCTTAAAAAGTTAGACAGTTGATAGAATCAAAACAGTTTTGGCATCCATTTTTTAATAATCCTCTGAGGTTTGTGCAGTCAGAAACTGAAATGTGTCTGATTACTTTCTAACGGCTCTCTTTTATGACTTTCCAGTAGAAAAATATCAGGCCAAACTGAGGACATTCGGTAACCGTCAGTACATTTGAGAGGTGTGAATGTGTGAATCTTTGATGCCTGTGGCCTATTACTTGATACAGGAGACATGTATTTGCTTAAGTCTCTGCTGTCATATGTTAAAGTCATTGCTGTACAAATCACCCACCTTTTACTTGCTTACATTATTAAGTAACAGCATACAAGGATATGCCATTCATTCCTGTTATTACCCAGTTCAGTTTTTAACAATCCAGGTTCAACATTTACTTTGTAAATCCAGCAGTTGCTACAGTGTTAGTTCAGGGCTGATTGTCTGATGCTAGAAATACACAGCCATTACATGGGTAGGTAAAGGATGTGAGCATTACCTGGCATCAATGTTACCATATGAATGTGCTTAGGATAAAGGTTTTAGCCCCATAAGTAGTGAGTAGGTGTGCTATGCTTTGCCTCTTAACCATTGCAAGGGCATATTGAGTATGCCTGCATCTGTCTACACCCATAGCAGCTGCTGGTTCCCCTCTGACTCTTCATCTGCTTGTGGCTGTGGTGACCTTGCCATTGGTGGAGAGATGGGTGCCCCTTCCCTTTCTTTATCCTGCTGAAGCTGCTTTCTCAGAATGATGTTTTGAAGCATGGCACAGACAGTGAAGATTTCAGTAAATGTACATAGATTCAACTGCAGGGCTCTCCCAAATGTATCTAGGCACTGTTACTGTGACTTCAGCAGCCCAAGCACATGGTCTATGATATTTCTGGTTTGAGTGTGTGGTGCTCTTCAGCGGGTGTGTATGCACTTCTGATGGGCGTCATCAGCCACAATTCCACTGCATAACCTGCATCCCCAGTAAATGACCCTGTGGGATATCACCCCTAGTGAACATCTGATACAGTTAGGAGGTGTGCCAGATATGTAAGTCATGGTAACTGCCTGAGTGGCCAGCACACACATACAAGATGATTCTGTTAGTATTACACATGACTTGGCAGTTAATAGAGTGGAAGCCCTTTCTGTTTATGTAGAGCCTTCCCTGTTCCCTTGGTGGTACTTTAATTTCTCTATGTGTACAATCTATGGCAACCAGTACTTCAGGGTAGTGTGCTACAGGATAGAACTCCTGAATATTTGTGGCTCTGTCCTCAGGAGTTCAGGGAAAATACATGTGGTCACTGGCATACTGAAGCATAGCATTCAGGAATTGATGGAGGATCCTGAATGCTGATACGTGTGACACCCTCAGCATATTACCTGTTGGTCTGTGAAAGGTTGCTGTAGTTAAAATTCTAAGTGCTGCACATACCTTTGTCTCCACTGAGATGGGTTGCCCTCACTTTGCCTTGGGTATGAGTTAAGGATGACAGAGGTTGCAGAGTTCCTGGAGTGTGTCTCTATCTACCCTGTAGTGCTCTACAATTTCCACATCATGCAGAATGTGATAAGTTACCTGGGACCTGAAAACACTTCTCCCTGATATATTAGCAGCAGCAGCATAGACTTTGGCCTGTTGCACATACACATGAATTTAAGCAACAGCAGCCCCTAACATTCTTCATGTGTAGACTTCTTTCCATGGCTGTATTCCAACAGGTTTTTGAATTCCCATGGAAAACCAGCACTGAGTCTACACAGTTGTTTTATAGCTTGTTGAATAGAGCCTCCATCTGCTTATGCTGTAATTAGAATGCCACAGTGTTTACCATGGTTGCTTGGCTCTACACACCATGTAGAGCCACTTCTTGAATACAAAGCCATATGCTACCATGCGAGCATCGTGCCGGTCTTAGTGGACCATGTAGGGTTTAGTAAATATGCCCTATTATCTTTAAATGTTAATGGTCTCATCGATATATGCAAAAAAGAAAAAATAGTGAACTATATTAAAAAAGTAGAGTGCAAACATCTATGCTACAGGAGACTCATTTGGAAAGAAATTAATGTCTAAATTTGATAAGCAAATGATTTTAGGAAGGTTACTAAGCGGAATACCTGGGACAAAGGAAAAGAGGAGTATTCATATTAATTGCAAGAGGAGCTCCAGTATTGATATAGGAGGATAAAAAGATAATAATGGTAGATTTTTAGTTCTAAGGGGCTACTAGGAAGGGAGGAGGATTACACTGGCAAGTATTTAGATTCCAACTTTCATCAAGCAATATTACTTATAGGTGTGGGCTGTAATTTGATTTCCAGCAGTAAAGATGTATCTGGTGAACTCAGAATGGAAAATATAACAAATGAGGGTATATTTTTTTGAAGAAATTTATGAAAGTATTTGGCATGGAAGATATGAATTCAGTAGTAGAAGTGAATTTATATATTATTCCTCAAGATACAAAAACTCTGAGCTAGACCGAACTTACATTTCACAGGAACATGTGCATTTAACTGAAAATTTAGATACACACCCAATAACTATTTCAGATCAAGTGCCAATAATAAATAAATTTAAAAAATGCAGGCTATAAATAAATATTAGACACTGGCACTTTCCCACCTATCTGTTGAAAAGACAGGAATTTAAGGAATGGGTAGTGGAAATTCTTCGAGAGTTATTAGATAAGACAGAAATTTCTTCTGAAAATATAGCTAGGGAGTGGTATAAACTTAAAGCGACATTTAAAAATAGGGTGGAAATAAAAAAGGGAGATATGGTTATGAAGTAACAAGAATTATTTAGACGGACTGACAAATGTTAAAGTATTGCAGAATAGGAGGAATCCCACAGAACAAGAAGAGGATAAACTGCAGAATGCTAAACAGAAAATAAGGGATTACCTCGATAATATTCAAGAGTTTAGAAAGATTGTTGTTAAGCAACTGTTTTTTTATAATAACTCCAGAGTACAAAAACTTTTAGCACAACAGCAGGGAACAGAAAGTAGCAAGAGTTGTCATCAAGCTTAGGGAGCCTATAACAAGGAAGATAATAAAAGATCCTGTAGAGGTACTAGAAATATTTCAGAAATTTCATGAAAGTCTGTATAAAGCAAGAAATATGGAAATCAAGAAAAGGTACAAATGGAAATGTTTATGGAAGAATTAAAAATTTCAAGGCTTGAGGTAGAGTAGTCTCAATTGCTAACAGTGAGGGTAGGAGGGGATGAGATAAAAATGGTGATGTATAACCAATCTACAGGAAAATCCCCAGGAATAGATTGTATTCCTGTAGGAGTTTGGACCCATCAGATCCAGCTTCTCATAGGTCCAGTTCAATCCTAAGCCATGATTATAAACTGTTTGTGTCTATAATGACTAAAAGAATGGCAAAAGTGATGTGAAACGGTATATATGGATCAGTGTGGTTTTGTGAAAGGGAGGCAAACATTTGATAACATTAACAAAACATTGATGATCGAGAGGGAAGCAGAATGTAAGAAAATACCACTATTGTTGGTGGATCTTGACGCAAAAGACAGTACTTGACAGAGTAAGCTGGGAGTTTATGAGCAGGCAATGGAAGTATTTGTATTACCTGATAAAATTTTAAGGTTGATTAGAAAGATATATGAGGGAATAGAGGTGAAAATTAATGTGCATGGGTTCCTCTCTGATAATTTCTGTTTGAGCAGAGGAACCAGGATGGGGTGTCCTCTTTCCCCTTTCTTATTTGCATTATGTTAAGGACCATTGGCAAAGAAAATAAGAGACTCAGAAATTAATTCAAGGATATAATTGGTATTGTCCTCAAGAAAAGTTGGCTCTATTTGCAGATGATATTATTTTATACATGTTAAAAGCAGAACATTACATTTCTGTGTTGTGTTTATTTTGAAGCAGTTTCAGATCTTTTCAAGATAGAAAATTAATGAGGCTAAAACAAAGGCAATAGCTATAAATTATGTAGGCACACACACATTTGCTCAGCAATATTCATATTTATGGGGACATGATAAAATGAAGTACTTAGGAGTACAGATTAAAATGATTCTGATGTGGCAGCTAAGGATATGTGGGAAGAGACTAAACAAAAGATGATACAAAAACTGAGAAATGTAAATGTCTGTTATATGACTGTGGATAGCAAGATACAAGCATATATAAAGTGTTTGTACACCCTTTAGTTTTATACACAGGTCAGGTATATTTTTATCAACCAGAGGAGAAGCTGTGGATAGCAATTAATAAATAGCTAAAGGATTTTATCTGGGAGGGGAAGTTGGCAACAGTCAAGTGGAATAAGCTGATTCTACCATTAGAAGAAGGCAGTTTTGGATTACCTGATTTGAAGGGGTATTTCAGGGCTACACAGTTAATGCTGATATACATGCCACAAGCAGAAACCTATAATTCAAGGCAGAAAGGGATGATGATGAAAAAGGGGGAAGCTCAAGAAACAATGAGAGACTGGGATTTTGGATGCAGATCCTTAAGGAGAATAATAACCATACAGAATATTATATTCATAAAGTAGCAGAAAGTATTCTAAGAAGTAGGCCAACACGGGAATGGAGAAAGCAGACTCTACCAATAGGGATGACTGCAATTAGGGATACAGAGAATAGGCAAGAGGGGGCTGGAATTTATTGCATAAAACTGGCAAAAGAATCAAGGTATTGGGAGCACATAATTACAGAGGGAAAGGTAATAGAATGGGAAGAGGCCAAGAAATTATTTGGACTGCAGTTTAGAGACTGCCTTCTCTATCAAGGATTAATATCAGAGTATAGGCAAAGAGAAAGGAATAGTTGGGTCCTAAGCAAAAGACCAGCACTGGTAGAGTTTTTAGTAGAATCTAGAATAGAAACTGCTTTTAAAAAGGAATAATTTGTAAAGTATACAAAATATTGCATGATAACTCTAAGAATCGATCAGAGATAGGACTGGGAAGACAGGTTGGATAAGCAATTCACAAAGAAACAATAGGGGATATATGTATGTCTCCTAAATATGAAACAAAGTCTAGAAGATTTAGGATCTTTACTTGGAAGTGCTTACATAGGCATTTTTATACTCCAAGTAGACTCCAAAGAATTCTAAATAGCAAATGTTGGTGGTGTGATGGGGAAGAAAGAGGCAATTGGGAAAACTTTTTGGAGAGTATAATGAGTTGGCAGACATTAAAGATTCCCTGCAGACTACTCTGTCAGATAAACTGCATGAGCAAATTGGTTTAATAAGGAAATGATTTTTTGAGCTATGATACAGAATCAGAACTGCCTAGACATAGTAAGGCCTTCCTGAGTCTAATTATGGTGCCTGCCAAAAAAGCAATTACTAGAAAATGGAAATCAAAGCCTAAAACAATTGTACTAGAAGTAGTTAACATAGTAAACAAGATACAACAATTGGAACTGTGATCTTTATAAGAGTGGAATGAGGTTTAAAAGAAGTCAGGATTTGAGTAGGTTATGCAATGTTTGGCTGACAATGACTGGATACATTATAAGTGATGGTTTGTGATGTATAATGTTTGCAAGTAAAATTATGTCAATATGTTTTTCTTTTTCATTTATATAAATGTATTATTGCCTATGTCATACATGATAAGTTAGTAAAGATGTTTTTTGTTTAAAAAAAGAAGAATGAATTAAGGGAATAGCACATAGGATTCTGTCAAATAAATCAGTAACAGGAATCTGTTTGCATTTCTTCAGAAAGGAAGAAATCACAGCTGTCAAATTACACAGGATATTTTCAGGGGCAATAGAAACTCACCATAAAAAATCAGGACAAAGCCATACAAAATGGGGCAGACAAAGGCCCTAAAATAGAGACAGATTTTGATTACAGCTGTTATAAACTTAAAAAAGTTGCTAGAATAACATACTTTGTATCAGCATGCATTTTTTGAAGAATATGAAGTCTGAAACTCAAATGTTTGTGAATATTTAGTGACTTTGTTCCTCACTGATTTGCCTGAAAACCACAAATTTAATGAGGAACAAACCAAACATATGAGGCAAATATCTGAACCGTTGAAATGTATGTTCCTTTCTAAGAGGACTGTCTTAGTAGACATTTCAAATTACAGAATAGTTAACATGAATTGGGGGTGACTTTTACAACTAGATGGGACATGTGTCAGGGCAGGGATTGAGCAGCTGCCTCTCTTTGTAAACTTCAGTACCTTGAATGATATAGATATGTCCATTTTCTGCCTTTCTGTTCTTTGATGTCAGGTCATGCTTTGAGACAGGCAACAGACAGAAGGGTTCTGACACTGCTGAAGGGTCAGGGACATGCAATTAAGGCTAAGGCAGTAAGTTGAAAAGTGATATTAAGATGCTTTCCATAACAATTAATTTCCATATTTAGCAATACATAAACCCCAGCTGGTGTGTGTGTGTGTGTGTGTGTGTGTGTGTGTGTGTGTGTGTGTGTGTGTGTGTGTGTGTGTGTGTGTGTGTGTGTGTGTGTAAAGAAGGACATAGTAAACAATGTGCTGTTCGAATAAAATTACAGTATATACCAGTGGCAACAACTCTAGGAGTAGGAAGAATGTCCCAAGCTGCAATACTTCAAAATATATTGCTGAAAAAGTTTCAGAACTGTTTGTACCCCAATAAAAGGAAATATAACCTATGCCTAGATACTTCAACCTCAAAGTAGGCCATATTTAGCTAGGGTGGTGTTGGAGTGTTAATTTCCCTGGAGATCCATGAAAGTTAAGGCCGTTATACACCCTACTCCACCTACATTTATCTCAGGAATTTGTGCAGTGTCCAAATAGTTCAAAGAAATATTTTGTTGCACTGTCATTTCATAGAGTTGTATTTTTTCTTTCACCCTTTGTTTTCCATCTGTCTACATCTATAAAACACAGTTTCATCTTTGCACAGACATAAATTCATAATGCACTGTTTACTATAGTTAGTCAGTTAGATGATTGCAATTTATCTGTCCGTCTGGTGTGCGGATTAAGGCTGTCAGCTGTTAAAGGATTCTCTCCCTAAGCGTAATCTGCCCTAAGTGACATAACCAGGCAGTGCTTTCAAATTGGCCATGAAAATAATCAATTACAGGTAGTGAGTTTACCTGGTTATTAACTATATTAAAATATATACATTTCAAGTAGGCAAGACAGCAACACATGAAATATTTACTCCTCAAATAAGCTGTAAAGTAGGAACAACATCATTTATCTCTATCTCATGAAATGTGGAAATCAGAAAACGATTATGTAACAAGATGTATACTGTCATACTAGGAAGGCAGGCAGCAAAATTATGTGTATATGTATTTAAAACAATATGAAAACTGAGTAGTTTGAAAGTTGCTGAATCAAATGTATTAATGCAGCCATTTCTACCACTTTTACACTTCATCATATACCACTGCCAAAGTATAGTTAGACTCACTTTTTTGACAATAATCACTGAGGTAAAGCTCAGAATCTTCCATTTGCTGTTGCCAGCGAACCAGATAGTAGGTGATGTTCCCATGTCGATGTGTTGGTGGCTTCCACCTCACCACCAGCTGTGAGGAAGATGCAAGATGCACAGCGGTCACATCCAGGGGGACTGTAGGTGCTAAAATGAGAAAACAAATGTGAGAATGAACATTTGTGGTAAACATTTGATGTATGGCTGTCTAATAGGGACAGATTCAAAAACAGTTTGTGTTTTTTCCCCATTTTTTCTTGTAGTTGACATACAGTGCATGCTTATTCTTTCTTATATGTATTCTTTGAAGCATTTCAAAAAGAATGTAAAAATTCTCTAAGCAACTGATTTTTAGCAGCAGATGTTTTAAATCAGCCCTATTTTGTCAGAAACAAAATTTGGCAGTGAATCCTGTTTAGCCACATATTTTGAATTCCGCTTGTCTGCATCATGGAACCTTGAGTATAAGAGACTTTCTTTCTATCTCTAAAGCTGAATAATCATGAAGATAGGATCGTTAGAGATTAGGGTGTGGGCGGGGGGGGGAGCTGACCCCCCTGCAAAACAGCTTTTTTTTGCCTTATAAAAGTTGATGTTTCTTGGAGTTGACTTTAGTTATGCAATATTTTCCATTCCAGTCATAAAACCATTGATATTCATCAATCATTTGTTGACCAGGGTAGGGCACTGATACCAGATGGATCATTTTCAGGCTCAGCCCTGGAAAAGTAAGTAAAAAGTAATAGCAAGCAAAGACGTAGTTTACAATACAGATGAGTACAAAAACGATATTACCTACTTCCCAGAAATCTTAATGCTTAATGCACCATACACTTATAACTTTGACATACTATACAGTTTTGTTATTTTTATGTGCTTGTAATAACTTATGCTTTTATTTCTGTAATACCCTGCATTACTTTTGATGTGATTCATTAATGGTATTGTGAAATTGTTTGTAATAACTTCTGCTGACTTATTTCTCTATTACCCTGTATTAGTGCTGATGTGACTGTTACTTGTATTGTTTCTGTATGTATGTATGTAAATGAAGCTTTTCTTGCCGGGCCTCCATTGAAAAAGGTCTCATACTGGCCCAATGGACTTTCCCAGTTAACAAACTGCAAATAAATAAAATATTAAGCATGTTAAAATATTAGAACATCATGAAGTTTGTCTAACAAGGTGGAAGGCTAATTAATACAATATCCAGCAAGCAAAAGCTTTGTAACCATGTAGTAGAAGTTTGTTTAACAAAGAAGGAATTTATCTAATATCAAGTGACATATAGTTCTATTCGCATAATTATTGAAGGTAATTTGGACTATAGTGACAGACAGATTGATAAGTTAAATGGTGGACGATGTTAGCGAAGAATAAAGAGTCCAATTGGGCATCCTGGACTTGGAAAAAGGATATGACAAGGTCCCAAGAAAGCTGATTTGGGCAGTCTTGCATTGGACTGAATTTCTTGATACACAGAAGTAGTGCAGGCTATGTCCAAGGACCCAATGAAACAAGTGCGAACAGTATTCTGACTCACCGAGGTGTAGCCAGTGGGTGTGCATCAGGGTTCAGCTCTGAACTCACTGCTGTTCATACTGGTGATGGTCTACATTAACAAACAGGTTGGGGGGGGGCAGATTAAGAGGCTGCTGCATGCAGATGATATGGCATTACAAGTAGGCTCTGAACAAGAAGTTCTACAAATGATAGGAAAATGATATGCACAATTGAAAGAACGTGTAATGAAACTGAATACAGAGAAGACAACTGCCATGGCAGCAAATGTGGAAAAACAGAAGACACTGAAAACTGAGACATAAGGAAAAATAGTGGAAGAGGTGAACAGGATCAAGTATCTGAGAGGAGTGGTTTGAGGAGATCAAAGCTAGAATCAAAGGGCTGCAGCTTAATGGAACACAGTCACTGTACCCTGGGTGCTGAATGCTGAATCCACCCAGTTAAATCTGTCTTAGTGTTTGCTCCTATTTCTGCTTCTACTTTTTTATCAGAAGTAGTGTGTAAGAGAAAAACACAGAAGAAGCTGAAAAGTAAGATGTGTAATACAGTCATATGGCCATATTACTGAATAGTTCAGAAACCTAGGCAGTAATGGCAGAGCAGTCAAAGAAGCTAGAGGTGATGGAGATGAAGTGCCTGAGATGGGTGGTAAAATGCACACTGTGAGACAGAAAAAGAAATCAGGACATCAGAGCAGAAGCCAAAGCAACTCCAATTGCAGAGAAGGAGTACAGATTATGGCGGTTTGGGCATATATACAAGAAAATAGAAGACAATCTAATGAAAAGATTTCACAGAGACAGGAAGAAGACAAGAGGAAACAAGTGCATCCAGTAAAGAGATTTATGGATTCCATGAGGAAAGAGCTGCAACAGCCAGGCATGACCATGGAAGAAGATAGAGTGGTACTGAATTGAGAAAGATGAAGACAGTTGACTCAGCGCCCCAAACCCATGTAGAAAATTGGAAATAGGGAACTGATAATGATGACAATTATGATGAATGTATGGAGGAGGACAGAGTAAGTGTAATAGAGGTATGGAACAAAGTCATGTCTTGTGGGAAAAAAATTATAAGCACCTCTTGTGTGTAAAGATTCCTTGAGCTGATGGCTAAAATTGACAGAATAATATGATTTCTCTTAAGTTACCAATACAGCGAAGCCATGGTCAGTGGAGTGGAATTTTGTGAGTGGTGTTTGAATCTTCACTATAACGAAGGTGAAGGCAGGGGCAGAATACCTCTCAACTGTACAGATTTTCGCAGAAATCCCAAATTTTGACCTCATATTTTTGGTCTGATTTTCATAAAATTGTGGTTTTCTGGCAAATCAGTGGCAAATCATTAAAGATTCAAGTTAGAAAATAATGACTTGAGTTTCAGACTTCATACCCTTCTGAAAATTCATGTTAATGCAAAACCTGTTATTCTATCAACTTCCTAAGTTTGTAAGACCATTATTTAAAAATTATCCCTGTTTTGGGCCTTTGTCCCACTTTTATTTATGGCTTTGTCCAGATTTCTTGCTGTAAGAGGTTGAGGGGTATGAGGGGCAGGGTTAGGGCCTCTTAAAGGAAATTCTCTAATTTCTGAGATCCTGACAAAGGCACATATCAGCACAATGTCTAACCCCCCCCCCCCCCATAGAGCTCTCACCTCTGTACTGCGGATACTCAGTAACAAATGGACTCCAGGTACATTTTGGGAGACTTGATGGTCAGCAGACACAGATGCAAATAAAGATAGATAGATAGATAGATAGATAGATAGATAGATAGATAGATAGATAGATAGATAGATAGATAGAGAGATAGATAGATTAATAGATAGATTTAAATACAGATATAGATATAGATACGAGGGGAAAATCAAGAAGGGTAATTCCTAGAAAGATAAAAACTCTCTTATCAAACTAAATGTGAAACTAAGAGAGCTAATTAGGTAAATGAAAGCCAACTATGAGGTTAAGATAGCTTCCCAATAAAAAAATAACCATAAGTTATTTTTCAGCTATGTCAGAAACCTCAAAGGCAGCACACAGCAATGTGCTGAAGTGGTGGTTAATGGTGCCAGATTCACTGAGCCTGGTGAAATAACAAACTTGTTAGCAGACAAATTCAGTTCCAGCTTTACCCCCCCTCACCCTCAACCATCCTCCAACAAATACCCTCAAGCATAACCCCTCCAACTGGTTGTGCTCACAAAAGCCAAGAATGTAGCCTCAATGTGCTCTGATAACATCACAGGATCCCTCCTGAACAGTCTGAAATATGACTTTTCAGGACCTTTAGAGTCAATATTTAATAGTCTATAGTTTTAAAACAGGCTTTGTGCCATAAGAATGGAGGACTGCAACAGTCATGCCCCTTCATAAGTAAGGACCATCAACAGATACCGGAAACTACAGACTCTGTAGTCTGACAAGTCTTATTTGCAATGTCATGGAAAGAATTATCATGGAAATTATCAGCAAGGACATAGCAGACCTACAGACACTCAATCCATCATAGTTTGGCTTTGTCAAAGGAAGATCATACTTACTGAATCTGGTGGATTTCTTCAAAAGAGTCACTAAGGTAATAGATGAGGGGAAAGCAGTTTATACCGCCTACCTAGATCTGGCTAAAGCATTTGATACAATATCACACTCAGGCATTGTCAACAAACTTATGGAGCTTGGCATTAACTCTTTTATAACACCCTGGATAGCTAGCTGGCTTCTGGAGAGGACCCAATGGTTAGGATTGGTGAGGCCATCACCACAAAGAGGCCAGTCATCAGTGGAGTCCCTCAGGGCTCTGTGCTTGGCCTACTCCTCTTCGGCGTCTACTTCTCAGAGGTCAAAGCCAATGTCAGAGGCCTCTGGCTGACCAAGTTCACAGATGATTGCAAACTGGGAGCAGTTATTGAAGCTCCTCAAGAGGAGAACCCCCTTCAGGAAGGTCTAACACAGACAAATGCTTGGTGCCAAAGCTATGGCTTAAAACTCAATGCCAAGAAATGCATTATAGTGCCTTTTGGTAAGTCAGCCACCTCAAATAACTACATCATCATAAAACATCTAAACGTTGATTCACTGGTCAGGGATCTGAGGATGCATGTAGAGAATGACCTAACCTTCAACCAAAATGTGTCCAAAGGAGTAAGAAAATCATTCTATGTTGCTCAATTTATAAACAAGGGCATAGCATCTAGATCCAGAGAGGTATCATACCACCATACTGAGCCCTCATCAGAGTCATCATAGAGTAAAATGCTTCCTTTGGTATGTGCCTGACTAGACACATGCAGAAAATGGAGCATCCACAAAGGGTCTTTACAAAAAGAATACAGGGAGTAAACAGAATGTCCTGTGCTAATCACCCTATTGCCCTGTCTCTTTAGTCTGTATCATACATACTGCTTTGACATAATCATTTCCTAGCATGCAAGGCATCCCTGGACCCTGTTGTGATGAAACGTTTGCACATCTGTAAACAAACAGCATCATACTACTAGATCAAAATACCTACATTTTGCTTGCAACATAAATAGGATATTCTGGAAAGACAGATATGTTTCACATACAATTCCCGTTCTCTGGAACATCCATATGAAGCAGAGTTCCTGCGTAACCGTTAAGTGTAACTTGGACAATGGATGGTTAATCAGAAATTCACCCCAGCCTGGCCCCTATATCTCAAATGGACAAAGGCAGTCAGTAAATCACCCCTATATAAATCAAAATTTTGCGGCACATTTGGGTTGCACAGCTAGGCTTATAAGGGCCTTAGTGGTCATTAGCCTAGTACAGACTAATGAGCCTATGATCCTATAAATTAAAAAAGAACAAGCGCACATGCTCCCTCCTCAAAATTCTCTCATCCAACATGTCAAAAAAAATTACAAACTATAAAAAATTAACCCAAAAATTACCCCTCCCCTGTAAAAAATGACTGTTCAGATAATATGCCCTAAATGAGAACCAAAAGCTTGTGCTGAAAGCTATTAATAAAACCTACCTAATTTTACAGTCATTACTCTGCAATAAAAAGAAATAGAACAAAACTGTAGCATTTTGAAATGAATAGGGAAAATAAACAACTATGTAAAAATGCTGAAACAGAAAAGGGAAACAACTATGTGGGGAGTCTTATGTTAGCTAAATGAAATAGACTGTAGTGTAGTTAAAGCACCCACCATGAAACTTGTTCCCTAATCTTGCAGTAGCACGTATTTCATTCATCTAATACCAGATCCTCACATGTTCCACATACATACAGGACATAGATTAGGACACATTTTCTGTGATATCCCCATTAGAGAGGTGTAACTGCCACTGCACTTAAGATCCTGTTTAGGTCCCCTTTGGTCAGGATGTTCTGGGAGTAGGCCACTCTGGTGTTATGGGGAGAGGGGGGTGAAAAGAAATATGGCTGCTTTTATTGACAAGTTGTGAGGCAGTACTGGCTCTTACTGGAGAATATACACGAAGTTATAAGCTTTTGGTGACTAGGCTGTGTATGGGTACTGGGGCTGAAGTTCACTGGAATAGTGTGTCTTGCTTTTATGTTGGTCCATTTGCTTAACTGGTTATGAGTTCATATCTGAATCCTTCCTCATATAGTAGTAATTTTACTTAAATTAAAATTAGGACTGGAAAAGCTTAATAAAATTAGATATGCATTATGTCATGAGCTACTCAAGGAAGAATTCCAGATAAAAAACTTTCCCACTTTGGAGAGAGGGGGTACCATTTATTGTTTGATAGAGAGACTGTGCCGCTATCATCTGTAAGATGATTTTGTGTAAAGCATCTTGTAAACTTTAGTAGTAAAAGTCTATTTGACTGTGATTTACAATTACTTATAATATGAATGCATTTTTAAGAACATCAGTGACCTTTGCAGGCTTATTAAATGATGCTGTATCTTTAAATACAAAATACAAGGGCACATAACTAAATTTTGCTATCAGAAAATGTACCTTAATGGAGCTGAATAAGATAAGTTCATGGATAAGGTACCCTATCATGGCTTACTTCTCCCACCCATTTGGGAAAAGAAGAGGTGCAGGTGTATGTGTAACAAAGTCATTCTATCTAGGAATTAAAGAGAGTTTCTCTGATGAAGTGATGAGGTGGACAGATTCCCAGATCACAGGAACATGGATACTGGCGGTCATTCTACATCTGTCTCCAGCTTCCCTGTGAGAGAAGTTAAAGACAATGAACTATGATTCTTATCCAGGTGTGAATGCTGACTGCAGATGAAGAACCTATGTTGCCTTCTTTCTGTGACTCATCTATGCATATAAAAAAGAGCTGATATAGAAAAATTCACTAATTACATTTGCAGACCTTCAGTACTTATATTTGCAAGGCAAATAGCTCGAAATGGTCTAGCTTTACCTTATACTCAATCTACTGGTAACAGAAAACCCAATCCCTAAGCCATTACATTTCTGCTTTATCTTAAATGGTTTATATTTCTAGGCTTGTTTGATATATATGGTACAGATAATTCTTTAGCATAATCTTAGCATCTAACACTGTTGAGATCATATCTAGGACACCTGGAAGGTGGTATTTATGGAGAAATGTAGGGATTATTTAGCTTGGGAATGGAGAGTGTTCACAAGCAGTAAATATGTCAGGAGTGATCAGAGTTACTCCAACAAGTAAAGGAAAAGACTTATACATTTTATTGTGGAAATTTTAGAAGTTTGTAACCAGAAACACAGATTTTGCTCTGACGTATTTTCAGCAGTATTATCAGGATGATCCTAAAGTGAAATTAGCAATCTCACCTTGGTTAAGGCTAAACAAGACCAGGTGCTTAATTTCAAAGATAAGTTATGAAACAAAGGGGTGATCTGACAGTATCTCTAAATCATTATAACATTTTATGTAAGTTTTTAATCTGATCGATATCCTAGCCCATTCACCCAATCCACAATATGCCCTTAACCCAAGATATGCAACACATAGGCCTATAAGTCGGTTGTTTAAGCTCCAAGTAGAAGAATGGGATTATAGTGCTCATATCAGTTCAGGATCTTACAGAAATATTGATCAAAGCTTAGAATGGGAAGTTTCTTAGAACAGATGCCTATCTGGCAGAGATTCAGGAAAAGTTTATGACAACTTTTCTGCAAATGCTTACAAATCTCATGAACTAAATTGTATGTAGGGGGCCCTCTACCTAACTTTTGGAAGGCAGTTACAATAATTATTAAAGCAGAGACAGTCCTCATAATTCTTTTAAAATTGAAAAGTCAAAAATAGAGTGTAGATTCATTGCCCAACACACAACACAAAAACACCATGAAGACCATACTCACCGACAAGTTAGATAAATACAGAACTAATCTGTCGTAAGTAAGTCTCAGTTCTGAGATAACCCCTGACAGCTGAATGGTCACAGCTATTTAAATAGTTAATCTTAGGTGACTTCAAGTCTAGTGTAACTGTTGAAAGGTTCATAGGAAGAGCACAAAGGTCATGTAAATATCATATCCAATGAGTACATCTTCATGCCTTTACTGAAAAAGGGTTATGAGACAGCAGTGTCCCTTTTTCTCTTTTTGTTAACCTCCTATATATAGGTATATGTTAAAGCTCTTTAACATTCCAAGGCAAGAAGAGCTTAGGTAGGCAAGGGAAACATGTTTGCCTAGTATACAGTTGACTTGCAGGGACAATTTGATGTATATTACTAACTCCTTAAGGACTTTTGAAGAGTATCAGTCTTCAAGGCAAATATGGTAGGTCAGTTATGGCCCCCATTTCAAATTATCTCTTTCAGTTTCTATTTCACTGGCAGAGACACTAAATGGCACATGGCTTGGCTTAGTTTGCAGCCAATAGGTCTCTTCGTGTTAGCCTTCTTTCTCAGTCAGCATAAATTAATTACCTAATTAATCCAAAAGATATTATTATTTGCAATGATGATGGACAGGTTGACAGATGAGATCAGACACGAGTCCCCATGGACTATGATGTTTGCAGATGACATTGTGATCTGTAGTGAGAGTAGGGAACAGGTGGAGGAGACCCTGGAGAGATGGAGATATGCTCTAGAGAGAAGAGGAATGAAGGTCAGCAGGACTAAGGCAGAATAGATGTGTGTGAATGAGAGGGAGGATAGAGAAATGGTGAGGATGCAGGGAATAGAGGTGGCGAAGGTGGATGAGCTTAAATACTTGGGATCAACAGTTCAGAGTAATGGTGAGTGTGAAAGAGACGTGAAGAAGAGAGTACAGGTAGGATGGAGTGGGTGGAGAAGAGTGTCAGGAGTGATTTGTGACAGATGAGTAACAGTAAGAGTGAAAGGGAAGGTCTGCAAGAGGGTAGTGAGACCAGCTATGTTATATAGGTTGGAGACAGTGGCATTGACAAAAAGGCAGGAGTCAGAGCTTGACATGGCAGAGTTGAAGATGTTAAGATTTGCACTGGGTGTGACGAGGATGGACAGGATTAGGAATAAGTATATTAGAGGGTCAGCCCAGGTTGGAAGGTTTGGAGACAAAGCCAGAGAGGCAAGATTACGTTGGTTTGGACATGTGCTGAGGAGGGATGCTGAATATATTCTGAAAAAGATGCTAAGGATGAAGCTGCCAGGTAACAGGAAAAGAGGAAGGCCTAAGATAAGGTTTATGGATGTGGTGAGAGAGGACATGCAGGTGGTTGATGTGACAGAGCAAGATGCAGAGGACAGGAAGAAATGGAAACAGTTGATCTGCTGTGGCGACCCCTAACGGGAGCAGCCAAAAGAAGAAGAAGAAGAAAGAAGATATATGTGTGTGTGTGTGTGTGTGTGTGTGTGTGTGTGTGTGTGTGTGTGTGTGTGTGTATGTGTGTGTGTAGAAGTTTACGTTGGGGGGGCTTGTTCCCCATTTTGGGGTGTGCAGGGGGCTTGCCTTTTTGCAAAAAAAAAGTTTAATGGAGAAGAGCGATGTTCAAGATTCGCTCTTCTCCTGTCGTTTCAGTCCTTTTTTGGGGCCTATCAGCACTTGTCATTTCAAGTGTTGAAATTTCAGTAGGCAGCTGTTGTCCCTTGTTTAGTATATGCCTAAATCCAGATCTGTATTCTGGTGTTCTTTCATTTCTCTTCCCATTACTTTTTTAAATGTATACATTTCTGCATTTGCTAATGGATTGAGGCTTAAATAAGTTTAAAATAAGTGTTTGCAACCTCTACAATGTATTTAAGCAATTTTCAGATTTAATTTTTTGTTAACTATAGTAAAGACGCCCTTTTGGGGTCTGTGGACTTAAGAAGGATGTATCTGGGCCATTAAAAATGCAACTCTTTGCCCACTCCCCCCCAAAAATGATTTTGCTCATTTCAGTTCCATGTGATATTAGAACAGCATTCCATAACATAAATATTAATCTTATATATTTTTTAAAGTTGTTAGTATGAGAGGTTTTCTATAAGCAAACATTTTTTGAAGGACATGAATTTTGCAACTCATGTCTATTACTTTATAGTGACTACAACCCATAATAGATGAAGAAAAAACACAAATTGTACAAGGAAAAGACCAAAAATATGAGTCTAAATTAGAGACATCTGAGAGCTATGCCCTCTGCACAGACACACACTCCCACTTGTGACCAGGAATTGCACAACTTGTATGACTGTGTATTTCAGTTATCTGACTTAAAAACAAATAAATCAGTAAATGCATGCATCACGGCCCAGAACTGTATCTCAGCTTGTTGCTGTCAAAACAATCCAGTGTAGCAATTGCAGTCCACTCTACTGTCCTAGCTTCTTAGCCCAAGATTCAGAGACAAAGGCCCAAAAACAGGAATAGATTTTAATTGCTCATAGAGATAAGGTGGTGCAGTGGTACAGCAGTTAGCACTGTCACCTTATAGCAAGGAGCTCTCTGGTTTGATTCTCAGCTTGACCGCCTTTTGTGAAGAGTCTGCATTTCCTCCCTGCATTCTCGTGGTTTCCTGTGGGTACTCCAGTTTTCTCCCACATTCCAAAGACATGCGCCTGGAGTGTTTCTCTCCGGGCCTCCACTAGAAATGGGCTCTGTTCCAGTCAGACTTTCCCAGTAAACAAATATTAAATTAAATAAATATTGTTCTTATATACTTAGCAGCTAAAGTAATATACTTTGCATTCTTCTTATTTTGGAGTTTCCCATTTAGGGGTCACCACAGCAGAACAACGGTCCACAGAATGATTGACAGTGGAGTTTTACGCTGTTGAGTTGCCAGCCCTGTGCCCAACCTTCCACAGAAGGCACACACACACACTCACACCTAAGGCCAATTTAGAGTGTCTAAACCACTTACAGCATGCCTTTGGAAGGAAACCAGAGCACCTGGTGAAAATCCACACGACCACAGCAGGGACATGCAGACTCCACACAGAAGGCACCCCAGCCGAGAATTGAAGCAGGGAACCTCTTGCTGTGAGGCGGCAATGCTAACCACTGCACCACCATGGCCACCCAGCGTAATATACTTTGCCTTAGCAATCATTTTTTTTTTTGTAAAGGATATGATGTCTGAAACTCACATCTGCCATAGTTTAGAGTCTGCAATGCACAAACCATTTGTGATTAAAGCATAGTTTTAGCAGGACTAGACCAAAATATCTCTGAAATTGTTTTTCTCAAGAATTGTAACACAAAGCCAAAAATAATTAGGGGACAAACAACCCAAAAGTGTCACAGGAACACTGTCTAGTTTATGTGACTTACTCAAAGTCACACAGTAGGCAAATAAAGATGGAAGGAACCAAACCTTAAATGCTTCACTACAGGAAAAGGTTTCTTAAGAACTCAAGCCTCACTCATCTTTGCTAACTGCTAGACAGGTTTACTTAAGTTAAAAAGTTGACAGTACAACAGATCTTAGTTCAACATGCATTTTCTCAACAGTAAGATGCATGAAATTCTAATGAGTGGCATTATTGACTGATTGTAATTCTAAGTGATTTATCAGTTAAAGAAAAAAATGAGACACAGAGCAAAATATGAGGCAAAATCAGGGACATTGTGTAAAACTGGGGACTGTTGAGAGGCAGAGCTATGCCCTCTGCTGAGCACACTCACACACACTCTCACGCTTCCACTTACTTACTCTCGCACAGTCATGCACACAAACACACACTCACTAACTTACACAAACACCACGTGTGCACACTCACACACACACACACACACACACACACACACACACACACACGCACACGCACATGTATATACACAGGCATTAGAGGTCATCTATACAGACCAGTATATAGATACACATGAAGAATATTTTGCCAGGCACCCACAGTAAAATAATTTGCCTTGTGTATTATGTTAGGTGCCTAGTTTTAAATGATGGTATGCCATTGTTTGAAAGCTTTTAGACCATGTGTTGTTAAAATGGGTTCCTATTAGAACGACAAAAACGCATTCTGTCGAATGTGTTTTCGTCGACACAAAGAGGGAACAGGCAAAACAGCAAAGTGGCTGTTCAGCGAATTCTTTCCCTGGGAAAGAAGTCGATTGACCGATTCATTGCTTTGCCCTGTTCTGCACTGTTGTGTGGTCCCTTGTCCGGTATAGCTCCTGAGCGTGAATGTGCAACAGTTACTGACCTTAGGGTTAGGGTGCGGGTTAAGGTAAGTGCATATGTATGAAAGTGTTTACTGTTTTTTATTTTTTTTTTTGCATTAGATGTATGGTTGAGTTAAGTGTGTATGTGTCTTCAGCTGTTTACTTTTGTTTTGGGGGGGTAGAATTAGGGTTAAGGCAAGTGTGTATGTGTTTGGAACTGTTTATGTAAATGTGCAAGAGTTACTGACTCTAGGGTTAGAGTGCGGGTTAAGGTAAGTGCATATGTTTTAAAATGTTTACTTTTTTTTTTCCGTTAGATGTATGGTTGGGTTACTTGCATATGTGTTTTCAGTTGTTTACTGTTTTTTTTTTTGGGGGGGGTACAATTAGGGTTAAGGTACGCGTGTATGTGTTTGGAACTGTTTTTTTTTTTTTTTTTTTGGGTTGGAACAGCGATTTCTTTCCCTAGGAAAGAAATCACTGTTCTGTGGTGTCGATATTTTCAGCTTTCACTGAAAAAGTGTTGATAAAACATCGTTCACTGTTTTAAGCATTCGATGTTTCAATATAGACCCATTAAAAGGAAGAGCAGAGAATCAATGTGGAAGCTGCTTTTAAAATGAAGCACCAGAATGCCGTGAGCACTCAGTGCTACATGGGTTTGCAGTAAACTCTGGTGTTTTCGTAACAGAGTTCTTAATTAGCCCTGACTGTGTGTAAACACACAATGACTTCACCTTTAACTCACAAAAGAAAGTAAAATCAATGATGAGAGCAGACATCACAAAATGGGATGCCTACTACTGAACGTTTAACAGTGGCTTCCAACGTTGGTATGATCTGCACGATTTCCAGATTATTAGTGTACCTCTCTGGAGAAAACAGTAAAGTGTGATGTTTTCACAGCATAGTATCCATACGGGTTAGTAGCATACAAGAACATGAATCTATTTACCATGTCATTCCACCTTAAAGCTATAATCCTTCTAACAATCTTACCCAAAGGCTTTGTTCTTATATAGACCACTTCACTCTTGGCACCACGGCTACGACCCTCCTCAGCTGTTGTCAGAGTAAGGGCTTGTACCATCACAGCATACTGGGTCCAGGGTTTGAGATTCTTCATTTCAACTGAGGGGTCAAGGTGATTTAACGGTTGGTCAACATCCACCATATTCCAGCTATTGGCTCCACAGGTATCTTGCCCAAGGTATCTTGTGACATTCTGAAATGGGCTATAACGGAAGGAAAGTTTAATACAAACCTGAAACATTAACACAGTAAATACATTTACCGCTGCATATTTTGAATTTCAGTTCTTTTTTTCTGATTTAACCATATTTAATGCTTATAAAAGTTACCAGATAAGTCACACATCTTACATTTATGGTACGTACTGTTGCTCAACGGCTGTACCTTCACTTTGCCAACTTAAAGCAAGAACCAACACAAAATATGAAAATAAATCATTCTTCTATACTTCTATAAGCTTACTCTCAAAAATACAAAGAAAAGAAACCAACAAATATTTTTTTTTTCTTTTCAAGTGTAGCAAACTGCTTGCTACAAATGAAGCAAGCAGTTGCTGCAGTTTATAGTACAAACAGTGCAGTACAGTGATCAAGTTTAACCACAAATCCAATACTGGCTTTTAAAAGCCACTTTACACTAAAGAGCCATCAAGATTGGATAGCCAATTGCTGCCACTAACACTTTGTGCCTAAGGGCAGTTCTCCCCTTTTCCCCACCCTAACTATGCTGACTTTACGTACACATTTGCATGTTTTTCTTTCTTTCTTGCCCATCTTTTGTAGTTGTATTACAAGTGAACACAGATAAAACAGCCTGTATAAATTGTTGGTTCCCTCAATAGAATTTTTTATTTTTTATTTTTATCTTACATTTGTTGACCGGGCTAGTCCAACTGGATACATGTCCATTTTCAGTACAGGCCTGGGGAAAAAAGCTCCACAATCACAATATTATTTGCAGTAAGAGACATTTTACAAAAATTGAGGTACATTACAGTTTTTTACCATACACTGGATTTTTGCTTACAAATTTAGTACATATCAGGTATAGTTAGTCATACAAAGGAAATCTCAAGTAAAACTTTTAACTGAAGAGACACACACACTCTTTTTAGGTAACAGGAAAGTAACTAGCACATACAGATAAGATGATTAATACCCAAAGATAAGTGAGGTAGTTAGTCAGGGATAGCACAGGGGGATAACCATTGTGATTTAAGGTATGGTTTCAGTTTGCTTTTAAATAGGGTGATTGAGGAAAGTGAGGTTAGGTCACTGGGAAGAGAGTTCCAGGTTTTGCCCACAGTATTACAGAACAGAGAGTCACCAGCCAAATTGTTAGTTTTACCTATTTGCACAAGTTGTTTATTAGATGAGCGTAGGGTCTTTAGGTTGCTATAGGGAGTGATAAGATTTGTAAGTATTGGTGTGTTAGTAGGTTGATACAGGATCATTTGGGCAACTGTTAGTTGGTTAAATAGTAGAAAATGTGGCAACTCTAACCATCCTAGCTGTTTAATATTGTGACAATGATGGGTTCTGTAGGTAGACCCAGTTACAAATCTGGCAATGTTATTGTAGGAGATGGCCATCTTGTTCAAGTTGCTTTTGCATAGTTTAGTATATATAGGGGAGGCGTAAAGTAGGGTAGAGATTAAGTGGGTAAGGGCAGTAGTGGACCTGGCTAGTGGGGTCAGAAAGGGTTTGATCCTATAGAGGGAATCTAGTTTTCTGTTGACTATTTTTATAGTACTGTTTATATGGGAATCAAAGGTAAGGTTGTTATCTATTGGTACCCCAAGTAGTTTTGTAGTAGGATCAGGAGGGATGATAGTACCATTAATGATGTGACAGTAAAATTAAGTAGGGAGGCTCTACAAGTGGGAGTAAATAGTAGTAGTTTTGTTTTTTTGGGGTTCAAGATAAGACATTGGTGTAGAAGCCATTTTTCAACTGTATTAAACATGTTTTGGGTGAGTGAGCAACCTGGGTGTAGAAGTTTATTGATGTCTGACCAGAATTTTTGTGGTTTGTTTTGGTGGATTTGTTGGAGCTGAAAGCAAAAATTACTTTTGTCCAACTGTATGGCTTTTTTCGTTTTGTTTCTTAGCTGTCTAAACTTTAATTGATCTGCAGGGCTTTCAGTAGTGCACCATTTTGCCCAGACTTTGTTTCTAAGGAGGATTTTTTGTTTAGTAGCTTTAGAAAACCATGGTTTAACCCTAGTTCTAATTGTACGAGTTGGTGCATGGTGGTCAAGAAAAGTTAAGAATTTAGAATTAAAGTAAATAACTGCTTCTTCCAATGGTAGGTGTTTCAGGGGAGACCAATCACATGCTTTACATTCTTTTTGAAAGGTGTCAGGGTTGAAATCTTTGTTGGATCTTATTGTCCTATTGGTGGTTGGGTTTGGAATGTCACTCTTATTTCTAATTAAGACGGTAAGAGAATGGTCACTTGTGTCTTCGGGGAGGGTTTCTACTATGTAATTTTGGTGATGACTATTTATGAGGATCCAATCAAGGGTGCTTTCCTTGTTATTAACTTTATTGGTCCTTGTTGGGGATGTAATGGTTTTAATAAAACCATAAAGGTTAATATGGGTAGAAGACTGTTCTGTGGTACAACTCTTCCAACTGATATTAAAGTCACTGAGTACTATGGTTTCTTGTGGAAAGCCAACTAAGGATATCCTCTAGGGTGTTAGTGTTATTGCCTGGGGGAAGATAAACACAGATGATATAGATAGATTTACATTTATTAAGCTGAATCTTGGAAATAAGGATTTCTGCATTACTGGCTAGGGGTGGTTTAGAGTCTATGGAGGCCACCTGTAAACCAGATTTATATAGAATAGCTACTCCCCCACCCTTTTTAGCTTTACAGTCTAGTCTCAAGATATTATATCTGGGTGGAATAATGTCATTGTCTTGTGTTGGTGCCTTGAGCCATGTTTCAGTGAGACATAGGATGTCAAATGAATCTACATGCATGAGAGCATGTAGGTGGGTAACCTTATTGTTTATGCTCCGAATATTAAGATGGGCTATTAAGAGTGAGTTAGAGGATCTAGTAAGCAATTGTAAGTTAGCAGGGGTTGTAATGTGGGGCTCTATAGTTGTAATAGAGTTTGGGCCTGGATTTGGGTGGATATCACCATCTATTAAGGAGTGAACTTGTAGTCTCAGTGCAGATTTTAGAAGTTTACATATTAGGTTCTGGTGTTTCCTATCTTTTGAGTTATTACATTTAATGTCAGTCACTCTATGATATTTAACTGGTAGGTAGTTTGATGTGCTGGGTATGTTTTTATGGCTATGAGAGACTACAAGTGTGGGTGTGGAGGTTTGTCTTATGAGGTATTGAAATCCTAGGCAGTTAAGGTGTTCATCGAGTGTAAATAGATAAGCTATGGATAGGAAAGTTAGGAGTGAGAATAAGAGTAGGAACTTAAGGAGTGGTGAGGTAGATGGCATATTGGAAGTGTTATATACAGGTTATTGTGTATGTATATATATATATATATATATATATATATATATATATATATGGATATAACAGGACAAAGCTATTTCACTTTTGACTACTAATTCAACTGCTCACCTCTGGACTCCTGTCTAACCTTCTACTCATTTCACACAAAATCTGCCCAAATGATACACTGGTATTACTCTCCCAGACCACAGGGTAATATTAGACTATCAGTCTGCAAACTATTACAAGCCTAGCCAATATCCATAGGTCAGACTCAAACTCTGCACTTTGTATCTGTAAGGTAAGACCTTAACTATTATGCCAACCCCAATTTCCCTATATGTTATCCACAGTAATCTTGGAAGCTGAGGATGGAGGGTGGCTAATTTTCTTAGAGACTCCTCAGCACAAAAATAGTACTATTGCCCTATTGCCTCAAAAAGTCAGATGGCTCAGTAATGCTTTCTAGAAGGGGTGCCAAATGTATCTGCTCATGGTACTTATATATCTGTGTGCTCCACCTGTATGGTCATAATTACCAACCTGCAGTTATGCATTCCTTTCTCACAAGTCCCATACTCAGCAAAAAATAGACCCCTCAGTAACTTTTAAATTAAATTCATATATCTGCTCAGAAGTATTCCTACAAGTGCTCTGTCATGTCAAAAGAAGACAGAAAACAATGAAGTAGCAGCACCAGAATATAACAGACTGAGTACAGGACAAAAAATATACAAAAATGATTGGTCAGCAAAGGTTAAAGGATCTATATCATATTATCATAAAATCAAAATGTTGAACGGCACAACAATGAAAGTGAAGTTGGAATACATATTTAGCGAGAGTGTGGGGGGCTGAGCACCCACAATACCAAATTCGAGTTTCGGCATTTTCGCTCTTCTCAATGTTCAACATTTTGCATCTACGATGTAATGATATAGATGCAGATTAAAATAAGAAAGGCTGTACCTCATGGACGACTATGAAATGCAGTAGGACTTCCTCCCTGGTCTTCAGGTTACTGCTAAATGGAAAGCTTTGATTTTAACTATTTATTACAAAATGTATCTCCTGCATGGCTAATAATAAAGACAGAAAATAGTGTCTCCATACAGCTACTTGTTGGCCTTTTTGTCAGATTGTTATATATCAACAGCTCAAGGCATTCTTCCTTTTCAGGAAAAAAGGGATAAGAATGTCTTTGTTTCTGGAGTATAACTGTTTTCAGAAGCCATACACCAAGAGGGGCTCATGTAAATTAAAGCATACATATTTTCAGAAAATTCCTCACAGCTATGTCTGACGTCATTAAAATTCATGATAAACTAAATATGGGGAAGCTTCATAGGTTAATGAGTTCTTACTAAGCTTACAGATAAGGAGGTCACTGAGAAGCTCATCCCTGTTAGCCAGCACTGGAGGAGACAAACAATGCTCTGCACTAAGTAGATTTTCCACACATGTCCCAGTTGAAAATTTGTGATCACCTATCTAGCCATTCAGACTAGTTTTAACATTTGCTAGAAAAGTACACTACTGGATATGTAAAGGCAGCCTATTGCAGAACAGGGAATATATTGAGTTACACATCTGCCATGCCATCTGGTGTTGTTGTTGTGGTAGTATAGGTTTAGTCCTCTAGAGTGCGTATTTTTCTAGCACTTTTTCTATTTAGGTGAAGAAGCTCAAAGAGTGCTGTGCCATTTATCTCATGGAAAGCTAAGCAGAGATGATGCCTCAGGAGTCTGTATGATACTGAGTAGAGGAACATGGCTTTTAGTCTCAGATTATCTTAAAATAATATTTTTTAATTTACTTAAGCTGCTTAGTGAGCTACAAGTCAAAGGAGGCAATCTACTCAAGGATGGGCCTAATAAGGAGGATCATAGTTGGACTATAAATTCTTTGGATCTTGAACAGAAAACACAGAGGTCAAGCTGTACAAGGTAGAAGGATTTTCTAAATCCTACAGAAACATTATGGTCAAATGAGAGTCTGTTTTCAAAAAGGTACCCAATACCCAGATGACTGTGAAAAATTTAACATGAAAATGATCTATATGTTAAGCAGAACTAACGCTAGATTTAATAAAGGAAAATAAACTGGATTTCTTGGAATTGAGGGCAAGCCCACGATTAACACACCAAGTGTTTGTTTGGTTAGCCATTGCAGAAGAAATTGAGTTTAACAAGGGCATTTCATAACTACCACCAATTCGCAATCATCATCAAACTTGGTTAGACATAGTCCATTTACATCAGCTTTCATACCAGAGAAGTACATAGCAAAGAGGATTAGGCCTAGAACAGAGCCCAGCAGTGATGCTTTTCTTTCTGCAGCAAACCTATTTGACCTTAATGATATGGGGTTATGTCAAATAACTAATTACCTATCCAGTGAACACCATAAGGTTTTGTTGGCAGAGTAGGCCAAAGGCCTTGGCAAATTCCATGTAGGCATCAAGGACTCTTATGAATGGTCCCATTATCCCTTTCAAAAAACTCAGGCATGTTGAGCAGGTGTGATCTTCCTTTTACAAAGCTTAACTGGTATGGATGTAACATCTCATATATTGTTTATTAGGTCAGGTAGCATATATTCTATAGCCTTGTAAATAACAGTGAGACTAATGGATCTGTAATTACAGGGAACAGCAAAGTGGCCACTTAATGCAAGGGCAGCACAACAGCTGTATCTGATGTTGTCATTTTCATTAATTCCTCAAAAAATGGGTCTCGGATCTGACCATCTGATCTGACTCGGCCGCTTTTCTATAGATTCTAGGATCTGACTCTCAAGCTCCTTCCTTTACCCATACTGCCCCTGACCACTGTATTACCTCAGATCTCATTTGCTGCTCTAATGATTCAGTCAGTATTGCGTTCTCTTGAGCTCAACAGTTTTGTTTTTTTGGAATAGTGAGTAAAAACTTTAGAGTTTAACTTCTTTTTTTTTTATTTATCATCTTTTATAGCATCCTCTCTTTACCCTACTAAGCTAGTTTTACCTTTTTTATAAATCTCTTTACCATCCTTTGGTATTCTTTCTTACCATCGCTGGCCATTTTTCACTTTTCCTGTAACTCCTCTGTAAGGTATTACTATTACCACTGTTGGTATAACTTCTGTTTTCTCTCTGTACTTTATATATATATATATATATATATATATATATATATATATATATATATATAAAAATGTTTCTTTAAATTCTCTTTCTTGACTGGTTTTGCTGTTAGGCATAATTCTTGCAATGGCTGAAAAGCCTACTGGATTTAAGAGGTGCACTTACTGTGAGCATAAGATGCCAACTCTGATGCCCACAGGGAGTGCATTTATTGCTTAGGCCCTTTTCACTTAGATACTTCTTGTACCATTTGTGCTGGTTTCAAAACCAGAGCCATCACTGATCGACGAGACAAATTAGTGCTTAAGAGCCTTATCCCTGCTTCTGCACTTTCTTCTGCTGTGCCTACTTCAGAGGCTCAAACTGCCTCTCAGAAATCAAAATCCTTGGAGCCCAGACAGCATAAAAATTGTCTCTTGTCAGGTCTTCCAAATCTACCCCAACATCTGAGCCTCCAGCTAAGATCTCCAAACACACAGATTTGAAATGTTAAGATCCAATGCCTTCAACCTCAAAGTCTCCTTGGCTACAAAGCTCTTGTTTTTCTCCAGAACCAGTTTCTCTAAGACTGAGGTCTCCTTTCCTACAAGAGACCCCAAGAAAGTCTTCTTGACCTCCTTCCACTTACTGTTCGATCAGGTCCTCCCAAAGTCTTTCTGAAGCAGCTGTGGATAGGATAATGAGAAAATTTCTCAGAACACAGACCTAGATAGGGTCTTACTGACTCCATCGCCGATCAGATCCATGAGCCTTAATCCTCCATCACATACCATCACTGCTTCTTCTCTGATATGCTTCTGTTTCAGCAACCTCAGATAAGAGATCTCCAAGAGTTGAAATATCAGATTCGAAGATGCCTCTATCTTTGACTCTGACTACTTCTCTGATCCATTCAGCTCTGACTCCCTTGAGCAGGATGTGTCACAGAGCTGAAGTGCTGGCATCAGATCAGAGAGAATGATCTCAACTGCAGAGCCATCACTTCCCCTCGGGGCCTTGGTGTTAGACAACTTGGCTCCAACTCCTCCCTCAAAGCGGAGAGTTGGGGAGCTCCCTGTTTTGTCTGATCTGATAGTTTTGGCTCCAGTTAGATTGACCTTGCCTTATCCTGACCCTCTGCCTTCCAGGTGGCGGAGAAGCTTGTCTCCCACCTGAGAACTGTTTTGACTTTTACCTCGTTGGATCCAATCCCTGTTCTCACTTTAGATCCTGTTTCTGAGTCTGTTTATCCTACTCCACAGGGACAACCAGCCTGTAAGAGCTTCCAGGCAGTTTTAATTAGGGAACTCCCTGCCTCTTCTGATACCTCTCCAGAGTAAGCCAATGAAGAGGTCCCCAGAAAGAGGTTGTACAAAAGGAAGCACTTAGATTCCCCTCAGGAATCTTTGACAGATGACACTGATTTTGATGAAAGGGAATGGTCCCCTAGATCTCCACCAGAAGATGTCTCCTTTGGAGACATTCTAGAAATTCTACACCACAATGGTGGGTTGGTCTTCTAAAACCCCTACCCAGAAGGAGTCAGTGTTCCTAGAAGACTTCAGGTCTGGCCCATCTACGTCTTGGGTTACCCCACTGGTGGATGAGCTTATAGATCTTGTGCCCCACTAGGCATGGAAGGAATCGGACACCATAGAACTAATTCCAAGCTATCTGGATAAGATTCTTGGAGCACCTAAAGCCAGACAGTATTTGAGTAGGGGAATCCCCATAGATGCCATGGTTGTTGCTGCAGTCACCTGAAATGAGCTGGCCAAACAAAGCTCCTCTGTCTGTCTCCCTAATAGAGAATCTAGGGTGTTGAACAGGTACAGGAAGTGAGTTTACACCTCAGTGACCTATGCTTTATGGTCACTAAACTACATGGCACACTTCACTAGCTTACAGAGGGACTTAGGTCCATGTCGGTGGAGGAAGAGAAGACTTGTTCCTCATGACTGGGCACCCTACAATCTATACTGAATGTGTCCATGAGGTTAATCTCTCATGCAGATATTAGATCATGGGCTGCGGGTACAGGCATAGCCATTAAGAGACATGCCTGAATGTGATTGTGTGATTTTGCTGAGGCCTTTAAAGCATTATTCCTCAATACTGCCTTTGATGAATCTTCTCTGTTTGGGGCCAGTATTAAAGAGACACTTTCCCACAGTGAGCAAGATGGAAAGACCTTTTCTGCTGTAGGAATCCATTCTTCTACCCCGCAAAGACCCTTTTCTATAAATCAACATGGTGGTAGAAAAATGGGGTTCTGAAAATCTCAAGGGCCATTTCAAGAATCATACAGAGATTTTCCTCCCAGATGCAGACAGGGAAATAATAACAATGAAAGATGCCACCCACATGGCAGAGGGAGTCCGCAAAACCAAGAGTTCTGAGATTCCTTCTTGGACAGACTCTGTCAGTACTTCTAAAGAGTTGGCCAACTGTTCTTCTCTGGAGGCAGTTGGGAGGAGCTTATCTTTACACCTAAATGCCTGTAAGCCATCACAAAAGATTTGTGGGTGCAAAGGGTCATATCCAGAGGATATTTCATTTCCTTTATACAAGTTCCCTCAATGAAAAGAAAACATCTCCCCAGTGTTCCACCTAATCAGTGGGATTTAGCAGCTCTAGAGATTCAAAAGCTGACAGACAAAAAGTTCATCCAAGAGGTCCCACCAGACCAAAGAGGATCCAGAATTTATTCAAGGTTTTTTTTAGTGCCAAAGAAAACAGGGAGCCTAAGACCTATCTTGGATCTCAATTATCTGAAGTAGTTTGTAAAAACTCCAGTTTGCAACTGGTCATGTTTCAGTCCATTCTGCCTCTGTTAAAGAAGGATGACTAGTTGTTCTCTATAGATCTTCAGGAAGCATGCTATCACATCAAGATGAACAGACACTCTCGAAAATACCTACCCTTCTGGCTGAGAGCCAGTCATTATCAGGTCAGAACTCTGCCCTTCAGTCTCACCACAGCCCCTAAGGTGTTCACCAAGTGCATGGCAGTAGTAGCAGCTCATCTAAGACTACATGGATTCAGGGTGTTTCCTTATTTAGACTACTGGCTCCTCACCACACCAACCAGGCATCTCCTAGAAAAAGCCAGGGATTGCTTACACCAATTATCTCAATCCCTGGGAATCGACATTTCAAAGTCCCACCATCAACAAGTTCAAGTCTTGGATTTTAAGGGGCTCATCTAGATGCAGTCAATCACCAATCTGTCTTACCACAAAACAGAATTCTTGCTTTGAGATTGCATGTCAGACAGTTTTTTCACTCCTCCACTCCAGCAAAAGTGATTCCCAAAGCCATAGGATCAAAGGCTGCTGTGATTACCTTAATACCTACTGCTCATCTTCACATGCAAATTCTCCAGTGTACTCTGGCGGTACAATGGTCCTTTCTTCGACAACCTTTGCAACATCCTATAAAACTATCTCAGATTTGCAAGCACTCCTTACTGTGATGGATTCAGTCTGATGAGATTTGTCAAGGACGTCCCTTTATTCTTCCTGTCCCAAATACAACATTGAAAATGGATGCCTTACAATTGGGGTATGGGGTCCACTTCTTGGGATGGACTGTTTAAGGCACACAGTCCCTAGAAGAGACCAAATTGCATATAAATGTCTTAGAGATGAGAACAGTCTCTTTAGGACTGCAAGCCTTTCACAACTCTCTTCCTCTTGGGAAATTGCTATCCAAATGGACAATGTGTCAGAAGTCTGGTTTATCAACAATCAAGGGGGTACCAGATCTTACCCACTTTTCCAAGAAGCAATGAGAGTCTGGCAGTGGGAAATCTCCTCCAACCACTTTCTTGTAGTGATGCACATACCTGAGGAATCCAACATTCTAGCAGACAAGCTCAGAAAATCTATCCTGATGCCTCACGAGTGGCCTATCAATCAATCAGTGGCAAACATGATATTCCATGAATGGGGTCAATCTTGCTGTGATCTATTCACCTCTCCCTTCAACAACAAATGCAGCAGGTTCTTTGCCCTAATTCCACACAGGGCAGTCACTGAGAGATGCTCTAGTCGACATTTGTCCTTCCAGTGTTCTATATGCTTATCCTCCCCTGCCTCTAATCCCCAAACCCCTTCAGAAAGCACTCCAGTTGAAGAGCAAATAATCCTCATTGCCTACTTCTGGCCTTGGCAAGTGTGGTTCCCCTTTCTATGGTCTCACCTGCTATGTCCTCCTTGGACACTGGACCCCAGTCCAGACCTCCTTTAACATCCATCAGGGATGACTCATCTGGACATTGTAGGCCTCAGGTTGATTGCATGGTTCCTCCAATTCCAATAATGGCTAGACATTCCATGTTATCCCCTCCTGTTCACCAAATTTTATTTTCATCTCAGAAGACCTCTCCAAGGAAGATTTATAAGAGTAAATGGAAGAGGTTTCCTTTTTCCCTCAGCAGAGAGAATTGTATCCTTTCACCACTCCAATCCCTGCAGTTTTAGATTTTATTGCCTCTATTTTTCAAAGTGATGCTAGTTTCTCCACCATCAAAGCTTAGCTGGCAGCTATCTCTAACTACCACATCAGAGATAGTGCTTCTCCTTTAGCTTCCTCCAAGTTATGTAAGGCATTTCTTAAAGGTTAAAATTTTCTGAAAAAGTTCTGGTGTATAATTAAAGTGTAATGAATGCAGTACGTTTGGTGTCTCTTTTGGATTGCTGCCATTCAGTTTTGATTTTTATTAGTTTATCTTTGGACCTTTTGTTTGTAATTTCTTAAAGGTACCTTTTTACTTAGACCTCAGATAAAGGATCCCACTCCACCTTGGGATCATACTGTTGTATTACAAAGTTTAGTACAATCACCATTTGAGCCTCAGCCAAAGCAGATCTCAAATTTCCGTCTTGAAAAACAGTCTTTCTTGTGGCTATAACTTCTGCAAGGCAAGTCTCAGAACTCCAAGCACTCTCTTCAAAACCACCTTATTTGATTTTCCATAAAGATAGGGTTACCTTATGTACTATAACTTCCTTTTTACCCAGCGTTGCCTCTGAAACAAACATCAATCAAGTGATCAACTTGCCAATTTTCTTTTCTAAATTTGACAATAAATTAGAATACATGCTTCACCTTTTAGATGTACATAAGTAACTTCATTTTTATCTTTATAGGACTAAAGAATTTAGACAAAATTGACCAATTGTTTGTCTCCTTTTCTAATAACAAACTGGGAAGACCAGTCTCAAAACCTGGACTAGCCAAACAGATAACAGATTATATTTCTTATGTTTTTTCTTTGAGAGGTTTAACCTTGCCAAGACAACCAAAACCACACTCAAATAGGTCAATGGTGACGTCAGCTGCTTTTTGGGCCAGCCCTTCTATTGATGATATTTGTGCAGCTGCCACTTGATCTAATGCTCATACCTTTATTGCTCATTCCAAGTAAGATATCATCTCCAGGATAGGGCTGCATTCAGTTATGCAGTTTTCCAGTACATCCTTCCATGAGGGCTACCCACGGTTACCATAGCTGGAGACTCTATCCCATTTGTTGAGGAAGAAATAAAAATGACAACATTAAATATAAAAGTTATGTACTCACCATAACTCTACATCTGTGTTGTCCATTTTTATTCTTCCTTAACCCCCCCCCCACCTTCCCCATATCCATATTTTGTCCTTGGGCATGACCTGATGAGGTTTTTTGTTAGGAACCACAGTTCCTGTTTGAGTCCCTCTTCTGTTACTATTCCACTTTTTTGTAGTATTATGATTATGTTTTATATTTGGAAGACTATAATAGCAGCAAACTTGATTTGAGATGATGCAGTAGTCAGGGGCATTATGGGTAAAGAGACAAGCTCAAGAGTCAGTTCATAGAATCTAGAAAAAAATGGCCAAGTCAGATTCAAGGGTCAGATCTGAGGCCCATTTGTTGGGGAAGAATGAAAATGGGCAACACGGATGCATAGTCATGCTGAGTACATCACTTTTATTTTCCACACCATGCGGATGTTACCACTGGAGAGTTTTAAGATGAAAAATCTCTGTACAGGTTACCTCTCTGGTGTGTGGCAATAGGTGTCCTTACATGAAATCGCCCATAAGAAAAATTCTCCTATGAGAACTCTTGAAATCCAGATGTCTACGTTCCAGTCAAATAAAATCACCCAAAGTACTTGCTAAATGAGGTCTGAAAATATGACCAATCAATCTCACACAGCTGAGAAAAAAAATGAATAATTGCTTGAACATATCTAAGAACCCTGTCAGCGATGTTTGTAGCACACACTTAGTATCATACTTTTGGATAGGATATGGTTACTGAATGTCTAAGTCCAAGGAAAAGGTTTTTTTTTTGTAATATTCTTGTTGAGGGAACATCACGTCAATGTTATCAAATTCATGTACCTTTCAACTCCTGGACTGTAATTCTGCTGCTATATGACTATGTGTACTGATGTTTCTAAACTGGAAGACAAATGCAATCATGAGAACAATGTCTTCAAAGAACAAATCCAGCACTTGTCAGTGATAACCAGGTATATATTTGATGCTGGAGTAGCCTAAACAAAGAACAGAACACCTTGGTAAGTCAATCACCACACAATTAAGTAGAACAGCATTCAGTGAGAGAGAGCAGCCACCTCTCTGTATGTGATAGAAATGTATACTGCAAAATAAAGCAATGACAGCAACTGAAACACATTTCTACCCATCACATGTCTGTGGATGTCATAAAAATAGTACTGCTTCAACTAGTCAACAGGCAGAATTATTCAACTATTACATTGCCTTGTGTATAAAAAAAATAAAAAAACAAAAGCAGAGAATATGTACTCAAATGTTAACACACAAATGAGAATGAAAGACTAGCTGTTTGCCTGGAAGTCAGAGACAATTTTGTTCTCACATTCTTATGGCATGGCTAACCACATACTCATTAATATTCATCAATTGATGGGAAATATGCCAGTTAACATTCATTAGCAGGTCATACAGACATTTTATTTATTTGCATAGCCCCTTTCATCCTGTTCTGCTGAAACAGTGTGTTGTACTTTCACCTGTATGCAAGTCAACAAAAAAGGATAGAGCACAGAAACAGGAGTTATAGCTGCATACACCGCTTAACTGAACTTTATAAAAATGTTCTTCCCCATCCATACCCTTTTCTGTCAGCATTTCTGCATGAACGATTTTTCCAGTCTCTGTCTGGAACATTAAAATACCTTTGTGTCACAAAAGAAATTTTACTTTTTCTACCTCAGAAGAGCTCAAGCTAAATTTATATCAGTATCCTCACAATTTTCTATACTCATAGGAGTAGATCCTATTTTATCCATCTATCCTATCCAGCTATTGGGGCTGCAGCTACTTTTTGGATCCAACCCAGCCATCTCCCAGTGCTCTCAGCCTCAGACTCCTAAAATGTACCCTTCCATAATGCCCTGCATCTTTCCTTGCTTCAGATTTTGTTTGCTGCCATTGGAAATGGTTGATTCTTCCTTGCCAGCCAAGTACTCTCCAAAATCGTTGTCTCCTCCTTTAGTTATTAGATATTAGATATTAGCAATTATATATTATTGTGTACCTTCACTGACTGCTTCTGGTGAGCTCTTTTCCTTTTTAATACTTTTTGCCTCAACCCCTTGTGGTGTGTAGACAGCTTGCCTAATGTCTTCTTTCCTCAGCTATCAAAAAAAAAAAAAAGAAAAAGATAGTAGTAACAGTAATAATAATAGAGCTTGTTTTCTGAAATTGTTGTTGTTGTTCTTCTTCTTGTGGCTTTCCTGGAATGGATAAAAGTTTCAAAAAGTTTTCCAAGTGTGGTCATAAAATCCATCTCAAGACCATCATTATTGTTGTGAAGTTAGTTTAGGACCTGAACACTTTGATTTTTATTGTACTATTTGTCAACAGTTTGGATCCAGAGACCTGGCAAATAGAATGCATAAGCTGATTAAGGGCCTTCTACCTTCCTATTCTTGGTCTTCCCAAAGAAGGTGACAAAAGAAAGGAAAAGTATAAAAGAATGACAGGAGGATGGAGAAAATAAAAAGAGGAAGTAAGGATAGCTATGAAGAGGATGAAGAATGGAAAGGCTGTTGGTGCAGATGACATACCTGTGGAAGCGTGGAGGTGTTTAGGAGAAATGGCAGTGGAGTTTTTAACCACATTGTTTAATGAAATCTTGGAAAGTGAGAGGATGCCTGAGGAATGGAGAAAGTGTTTTGGTATTGATTTTTAAGAATAAGGGTGATGTGCAGAGCTGTAGAAACTACAGAGGGATTAAATTGATCAGTCACAGCATGAATATATGGGAAAGAGTAGTGGAAACTACATTAAGAAGGGAAGTGATGATTAGTGATCAGCAGTATGGTTTCATGCCAGGAAAGAGCACTACAGATAAGATGTTTGCTCTGAGTGTGTTGATGGGGAAGTACAGAGAAGGTCAAAAGGAGTTACATTGTGTTTTTGTAGACTTAGACAAAGCATATGACAGGGTGCCTAGAGAGGAGTTGTGGTATTGTATGAGGAAGTCGGGGGTGTCAGAGAAGTATGTAAGAGTGGTACAGGATATGTATGAGGGTAGTGTGACAGCGGTGAGGTCTGCAGTGGGAGTAACAGATGCGTTTAAGGTGGAGGTGGGATTACATCAAGGATCAGCTCTGAGCCCTTTCTTATTTGCAATGGTGATGGACAGGTTGACAGACGAGATCAGACAGGAGTCTCCGTGGACTATGATGTTTGCACATGACATTGTGATTTGCAGTGAGAGTAGGGAACAGGTGGAGAAGACCCTGTAGAGATGGAGATATCCTCTAGAGAGAAGAGGAATGAAGATCAGCAGGACTAAGACAGAATATGTGTGTGTGAATGAGAGGAAGGATAGAGGAATGGTGAGGATGCAAGGAGTAGAGGTGGCGAAGGTGGATGATTTTAATACTTGGGATCAATAGGTCAGAGTAATGCTGAGTGTGGAAGAGAGTTGAAGAAGAGAGTACAGGCAGGATGGGGTGGATGGAGAAGAGTGTCAGGAGTGATTTGTGACAGACGAGTACCAGTAAGAGTGAAAGGGAAGGTCTACAAGAGGGTAGTAAGACCGGCTATGTTATATGGGTTGGAGACAGAGGCACTGACAAAACAGCAGGAGTCAGAGCTGGACGTGGCAGAGTTAAAGATGTTAAGATTTGCACTGGGTGTGATGAGGGTGGACAGGATAAGTATATTAGAGGGTCAGCCCAAGTTGGAAGGTTTGGAGACAAAGACAGAGAGGCAAGATTACATTGGTTTGGACATGTGCTGAGGAGGGATGCTGAGTATATTGGGAAAAAGATGCGAAGGATGAAGCTACCTGGTAACAGGAAAAGAGGAAGGCCTAAGATAAGGTTTATGGATATGGTGAGAGAGGACATGCAGGTGGTTGGTGTGACAGAGTAAGATGCAGAGGACAGGAAGAAATGGAAACAGATGATCCACTGTGGCGACCCCTAACAGGAAAAGCCGAAAGAAGATGAAGTCAAAGGAGAGAAAATTGAGGGATTCGCAAACTTCATCAAATCCTTGGATTCCCCAAAAGGAAAAAGGCTGTTTTCTATCATTGCCTACTTCAGCTGCAGCAGGTAGGCCTCTCTTAGGAACTACTGTCATTTGAGACAAGTCACCTTCAGATATTTGAGAAGGCTCTCTTCTGAAAGAGAGTTATCCAAGTTACTATTATTGAGACCTCCCTCAGCTGCTTCAATCAGATCCTTTAGGTTGTTCAGAAGTACTTCGGAAGCAGATTAGGAACACACTGTATTGGCCTTTCTTAAGACTGAGACAGAGTTGGGTACCATCCCATCACCTTCTGTTTCTAAGGCTGATTGGGTTGGCCCATCCTCCCTTCTCTTAGCTCCTTCCTCAATGTCTCTGTATAGATGGATTCGGAGCCAACTCAACTCCCTGAGCCTCTACATTCAGCACTTATAATTTTTCCTTCTTTGGCCTATATCCTCTCATATCCAATCCACTCATCTTTGAGATCTTTGGGACTGAATAAGTCTCATGGCCGACTGCTCAATGCTGGCTCTTTGGCACCATCTTTGCCTATGACCCAGGCATAAAGGAGAAATTATCAAGGTATGAACAGGAAGACAATATACTGTCTGGTTTTTGGGATAGGTGTGAGACCCTTCAGCAAACTTTCAACAGGAATCAAAAGGGTTCCAAGCAGCAACTGGCCAGTGACCACAAATATTCAAAAGGATCACTGGCCACTTCATACCTCTCAACTGTACCTCATTACGAGGAATGTACCTCATTTAGGGCCTTAAAAAGCTCATGTTCCTCAAAGTTCCATGTTTTAAGGGTCTGACACACATTCAGTATTAGGATTTTTTTAAGTGAAATCCATGGTAAATAGAAATGAATCATATTAATTCATTAAAGATCTTCTTTGTAAGTAAAATCAGCATATTTTAACCACCATATGACCTTCTTAGTTGAAGTTGTTAGTAAGCCATTAGTATGTGTTCCACATTTTGCTCATTTGTTCCACATTATGAGGGCAAGTGTTCCTCATTTTGGAGATGAAAGGTTGAGAGCTATGGGCTAGCTGCTGCTTGCACATGTTATATACTAACTTTTTAATATTTTTTACATGGCTTCCATAGGTTTTTATCAGTTTTCAGACCTTTAGGATACTTTCAGCTGCTGGCTAGTGTGTAGCATAATAGCATAACACAGATTACTTAACATGATTTCTCTATTTTAACTGTAAGTGTGGATTTATCACTAATTATAGGCATTACTACAGGCATGTTAATATAAGATTCCTCTACAGTCTTTAGTATGTTTACCCTAACTCTTTTAATTGTTCACAACTGCAGACATTTCGCTGTATGACTACTTTACAGTTTACCCTAACTAAGTGATCATTGCATGGGGGATGGTTTGTCTTAAATTGCAGCCTTTATATATGATTTCCACTTTGTAACTTTCATATTCTGAAGAAGTTCCATCCACTAGTAAAGGAACAAAAGCTCTAAATACCAGATGGGTTGTGTGATGGTTTCTTAGTTTGAAGTGTGTGTGTGTGTGTGTGTGTGTGTGTGTGTGTGTGTGTGTGTGTGTGTGTGTGTGTGTGTGTGTGTGTGTGTGTGTGTGTTTATATATATATATATATATATATCTATATATATACATATATATACTAAGAAATGAACTTTGTGGCAATAACAGCATTCAAAGAATAGTAAATCACACCAACAACTCTTTTAGTACTTTAGCGCTTTAGTCTTATTCATTATGAAGACTTCTTCAGAAAGACATGTTTCATAACTGTGAGGAACCATTTTCACTTCCTTTAATACATTAGTTCTAGCAGGCCATTTAAATTAACAACAGTTCCTTTCCAATAGTAAATTGTGAACAGGCAAGGTGCTGTGTGCATTTCCATTAACATTACAATCGCAGTTACATAAGGTAAATTGGTCAGACAGTAATAGCCTTGTGGTGCCATGTGCATACTGATAGGGATCGTATGCAAAAAGGGATCGTGTGCAAAATGGGATCATGTGCAAAAGCAAAAAAAAAAAAAAAAAAAAATGTGGGAACCGGGAAGGATGAGAGTCATGCTGTGATAATTCTAATATTAACACCCAGATTGGTCCGTCCTTGATGGGACAACCCAGAAATTACGTATAGTTACTTTGCGTAACTTATGAGTCCATGCCTCCAAAGGTAAGTAAAGAAGGGTACGGACGAAGGTGGAGGAGTCAGGTACAGAGTCCTACTATGATTGGGTATTAGTGTGTGTGTAGAGAAATGTGTGGGTATGCCATCTGAGGGGGGGAGTGAGAGGAATGTGGTGTGGACTTGAGGGGGGGGCTGTTTGGGGGCCGCCCAGGACAAGGAGTGTGGAGCCGGGGTTTGATGGGTACGAGAATATGTATAATAGAGAGTCCCAGAAGACTGGGTCAGTGCAGATGGTACTGCCTGTGGGTTGGTTCAGATGGTACCACCCCTTGAATGGCTGCATGAAAATCAAGACCAGGGGGGTGTTGGTGGCATTGGTGGGGGCTAGCCTGGTGACTGGGAGCATGTGTGTAGGGGGTGGGGGGAGGCAAAAGTCAGAGAGAGAGGAAACACATTATATTCACTTGCACAGCTGTAAATCCATAAACACATTAAATTCACTTGCACAATTGTGCAAGCAGATTTAATGTGTTCCCTCTCTCCCTTACTCAACGTAAGCCTGGACATCAAATGTGCGCTTAGAAGGTATAGAGATTGAAATGTGATAGGGTTTGAAGAATTGTGCAAGTGAATATAATGTGTTTATGGATTTACAACTGTGCAAGTGAATATAATGTGTTTCCTCTCTCTCTGAATTTTGCCTCCCCCCACCCCCTACACACATGTTCCCATTCACCAGGCTAGCCCCCACCGACCCCCACCCCTCGGTCTTGCTTTTCACGCAGCCATTCAAGGGGTGGTACCATCTGCACTGACCCAGTCTTCTGGGACTCTCTGTTATACATATTCTCCTAGCCATCAAACCCCGGCTCCCACACTCCGTGTCCTGGGCGGCCCCCAAACAGCCCTCCCCTCAAATCCACACCACATTCCTCCTACTCCCCCCTCGGATGACATACCCACACATTTCTCTGCACACACACACTGATTCCCAAGCATAATAGGACTCTGTACCTGACTCCTCCACCTTCATCCGTGCCCTTCTTTACTTACCTTTGGAGGCATGGACTCATAACTTACACAAAGAAACTATACGTAATTTCGAACCAGTCTGGGTGTTACTATTAGAATTATCACAGCATGACTCTCCTCCTTCATGGTGTCCCCATTTTTTTTTTTTTTGCTTTTGCACATGATCCTTATTAGTATGCACACGGCACCACAAGGCTATTACTGTCTGACCAATTTACCTTATGTAAGTGCGATTGTAATGTTAATGAAAATTCAAACAGCACCTTGCCTGTTCACACTTTACTATTGGAAAGGAACTGTTGTTAATTTAAATGGACTGCTAGAACTAATGTATTTAAACAAAGTGAAAATGGTTGCTCACAGTTATGAAACATGTCTTTCTGAAGAAGTCTTGATAATAAATAAGACAAAAGCACTAAAGTACTACAAGAGTTGTTGTGATTTGCTATTCTTTGAATGCTGTTATTGTCACGAAGTCCATTTCTTAGTTAAAATTTCTTCTCTTCATTAATTTTTTGAGTGCGGTTAATTTTATATATATATATATATATATATATATATATATATATATATATATATATATATATACACACATAACATATGCACACATATATATATATATATATATATATATATATATATAATGGATCCCCTTTTAATACTCGGAAGACCACATCATCAAATTTCATTTTTGCGAGATGAAAATCTCAAATACGAAATACCGAAATGGTGAATTTTTCCAAGGGCAAGTAAACACTTGCCCAACATGTCCTTTTCTACACTGTAGTGTGATCCTGGAGTTGGTATATATAGTTGGGGGGGTATAGTTTTATTTAGTCCAGTATGTGTTTTGTAGAAGTTTGGGCAATTGTTTACTTGCCCTGGGAAACATTTGCCATTCAGGTATTTCGTTTTTGTGATTTACATCTCACAAAAATGAAATTCAATAAATGGCCATTCGAGTATTAGAAGTAGATTCAAATACATATACACACACACATACACACACACACACACACACACACACACACACACACACACGTGTTTATGTACGTTTGTGTGTGTGTATGTGTGTGTGTGTGTGTGTGTGTCTGTGTGTATATATATATATATATATATCCCAACTAATATTGAAACCAAAGGGTAAAAAGGTCACACAGACAAACCATTCAGTAAAAACTGCAAGAAAAAAAACAGAAAAGCCAAGCTAGAGTTCTCACTGTGTGATACCATAAACCTCCTGACCCTGTGTTTCTGAAGTATAGCAAAACTATCCACTTATGTTGAGCTGATGAGGTCGATAAAAAGGCCAAAACATGCATGTCCACAGGTATTGGGGTCTGTCTCTATTGATTTAAATGTAACCATAAAGACTTAAAATGTAAAACAGTCATGGATGTTTAGGAGCCACTTACCCGAAACTCTTAATGTCCTTACGGGATCATTTGCATATATCCCACGGGCCTCCATTATAGGGGTTTAAGGTATCACACAATGAAAACTCTAGTTTGGCTGGGTTTTTCCTGCAGTTTTTACTAAATGGTTTGTCTGTGTGACCTTTTTACCCTTTTTGCTTCACATATATATTTAAATTTATATGTTTTTATATATCTATTAGAGAGAGCTAAGTTCCCTTTCCCATCCTCCCTTATTCACTCAGAAACAGTTATCTTTGGAGTATGGTAGCTGTTCCATCCATGTATCACTGCATTTTCACAAAATCCAAACTATCTTAATCTATAAACTAAGGTATTTCTAAAACTTGCTAATACTCTTCTTCCAAGATGTACTAGGATAAGAAAAAGATACACCTTTGAGGAAGGAGTTATAAATTCTCCTACCCCCTAAAATATAAGTAAACCTCAAGATTGCATTGTTTTATTATAAAATCTACCATATCACAGCCATTTTCATTATTCTGTTTGCCACTTTTGTCATAATTCACCAAGGTCCTTTCTACAGTTATATAATTCTGTTTACCATCTCTGTCATACCTCTCATGGGTATTCCTGCTCTTAATTTGTTTTTTTTCAAACTAATATGTTAATTATTGTTGTCTCTACTATCTCTGTCATTCAGAGAGCATAATTATGCATCTGGGGTTTGCCCATGAGAAAAATATATATATAAAGTTATATTTTATGTTGCCATCTCACTGTTTCTGTGCTGTCATCTACATTTAGTTATATTGCCATATTATCTGGTTGTATGTTTTTGTCTGTGTTTTAGTTGTATTTATGTTATGTTCATTAGATTATGCAGATATGTTTAGATTTCATATGTCATAGTGAAGTTTGTTTAACATTAAATACTGCTACAGCCTTTTGTGTTGTGAATCTGCACATTGGCTTATGGGAGTATTTTCCAGACCAGCTACAAGAAGATTTGTCTGGCAGACCACCAGTAAGTTGCATTTTGAAAGGTTTTAAGTAGTTACTTCGAACATGCAGAGAATGGTAATTGATCCAAAACAGAAGACACAGTAATGAGGGATTTATGTCATAAAAACAAGCACTGAATTTCCCAAACAAACATCACTCTCAAATAAAAGCATTACTCAAATATCAAAGGATCAGAAAAAGAAAACCAGAAAAATAAACAAGCAAAAAAGCATTTGTTGCAAGGAAGCAAGCACCCCTCAACACACTGCCCATGTAAGCACTGCAAAATCTCAGTCCGTAACAATTTGATAAATGTTGAATTTCTCAAACATTTCTCCCAAATAAACTCTTCAAATATCAAATGATCAGAAAAAAAAGACACGTTACAAAGACATACATCTGGACGTTTCTTCCAGGGCCACCGCTGAAAATTGGCTTTGTTCCAAGTCAGACTTTTCCGGTAAACAAATGTTAAATAAATAAAAATACAAAATAAATTTAAAAAAAAATGAATTCAGAAAAATAACACAGAATAACATAGGTATATATGCAGTTTCCATATATCATCACACTTTACTGACAACATAAATGGGCACCCTCCTTACATTTAACTTGTTGGTAACACAACCATGAAGAAATGGCAAACATCCTGTGAGATTAATACTTCCTTTTTACCCTATTCAAGACTGGCATTTTCAAAAATTCCCTTCCTGCTTTTCAGTATCACAGAAAAAACAGCATGCTGCACTAATTACTTCAACAACCCTGCCACAATAATAATGGATTTTGGAATAAAGTGCACTTTCACTTATATGCATCAATGTTTGTATCCTCACTACACTTTATGATCTCATAATGAGCAGAAAGGGTCGCTGCACCAGAGATTATTTAGATTTCAAGCTGGAATTATAGCACGTCCTTGGATAGATCTATGGACAAAGAGAGAAAGAATAAAGCTACCATTGGTATGCTGAGGCCCACTGTTGTACCAGCTCTATCTTGTACATCTGAGACCATAACAATTGTTCTGCCCTTTGTTTAATGCTACCAACCATTCCCTACCATTTATAGAAAAGGTGCTCTCTACTGGGATATAACTTCATAATCCAACAGCTAAGAAGAAGGGCCAGAATCATAAAGGTTACCATGAGTTGTACACAATGTGTATGACTCATCGTAAACTTTTTGTGTTCAGATGCAGTCCTAACATGATGCTTTTGCATGAAGACATGCAGCACTTTGATAGTCTGTATCTGTAGTAATGCTACATGTTAATAAGGCATTTTTTTGGGGGGGGCATATGCTAATTAACCATGTGCTCCCTCCCAGAGAACTGTCTTTGTAAAACCATCTATGCATTGAACACTTAATAGAATTCCTCAGCAATGTAGATTAGCACAGGTGCTCCTTGCTGATCATGGTAGTGAACATGGCTTAAAGACCATGTTCATCCATCGTGGTACAGGTAAGTACTGGGGAGTATAGAGGTAATGTAGGGTTAGGAGGTGCATGCACAAGTGTTTACAAGGGGCTGCATGTGTAAGTGTACGTCTCCTGGGAAGTAGCAGTAAGTGGGTAGTGAGGGTTTAGATTACGTGTACGTAATCTAAGCTCTCAATACCCTCTTACTACTACCTCCCAGGAGATACACACTTACACATGCAGCCCCATGTGAACACTCGTGCATGTGTAAGTGTGTGTCTCCTGGGAGGTAGCAGTAAGAGGTGTTTGTGTGTGTGTGTGTGTGTGTGTGTGTGTGTGTGTGTGTGTGTGTGTGTGTGTGTGTGTGTGTGTGTGTGTGTGTGTGAATGTTATTGGGTGGGGGGGCTGTTTTGTCTGCATGTGTGTCAATGCTGGTGTGGCTGACATACTTTCACACACCCCTAGACCAACAAGCAGAACCTGTGAAATTGGATGGTGGGAACCATTAGCCACCAGGAATAATCCTTAACAGTTGTGGCTGAGCATCATTTAGACAGAATGAAAATCAGTGGTGGGGAGAACACTAACCTGCCAGGATAATCTTTAACAGTTGTTTCTGAGTGGTGCTTAGACACAATGGGGATTAGCCATGGGGAGAACACTAGACTGTAAGGATAACTCTTATTTCCATGCCCTAATGGCAGTTTAATAGTACGGTGACTGGCAGAAACACTACAGAGCAGGGGTTTGTTAAAAAAATAATTAAAAAATACATAGGGAAAGGGATTTCAACAATGCACCCCTGACAAGTGAAACCCCTTCATTAGCCTACTGCACTAACTGATACATTACCCACATGTTTAGGAGAATGTTCATTATGCAATGCCTGTAACATATCATCACGTATGAGTGGTAGGTGAGAAATCATACCTCCAAACCTCTTAAGCATTTGCCCTAAAATGCATTTACTGAAACATATGAAATACAAAACTCTAATGTTTGGCATAGTGGACTGACTGTAATTATCCCTTGAAATATGTGGGCAGAGGAAAGGAAGGCATTCATGGACATTCTCACAACAGGGACATGTATGGGGTATGTGGTATGTTGTGTGTGTGAAAAGGTGACTGAGGTGGGAGTTATGCCTGTGTTTACACAATGTGGCTTCTGCAGTTACCTACCACAGGAAGTACTGATCTGCACTTTGCAACAGTTAACTGTGATTCATAGATATGCAAATTATCCAATAATGAGGTCTTGGTCAAATGGGTGCAGTGTGTAAACAGGGGTCCATTGGAGATGTTAATAAATCCTAGGGTTAAAGGTTATAAACATCATTTGAAGATTTAAATCATGGTAAGTTGGGCACACATTAAATTGAGGGATTCGGTACCTTGCTTTCAGTAGTATTTGATTTAAACATTAAAAGTTTGGAGAATCTTGGTATACTTAATACGGTTTTACAAAAATAAAGTTGCTCCAAGCCATATCTGTAAATACCCGAATGTGCTGGCATTTTCACTTTTTTTATCAAAAGAGGTATATAAGTCTCAGAAGAAGAAAACATTCTTAGTCCATGCTGCTGTGATAAATGGCCTGCACATTGTCTGAACTTAGTTAATTGATCCCACCAGCTATATCTGGGCATCAGTTTTTATATTGTTATATGACATGACATTCTAGTGACCACTAAACACCTGCATGCATCAAAGGTTTAACAGTGGGAACCGCTTTTGGTATGTATTGAAAATATTGGTTGCTTGACTTCCATTCAATAAGAGTGTGTGTGTGTCTGGGAAGGAAGATAACATCCTGTATGGCTGCTTCACGGACATTTTTGAACTCTTTTGTCAAAGTCTCAGTACCACTGTGATATAGTTTTGTAAGTTACTAACATTTTGCAAAAGAATATAGTGTATTTATGGACTAATGCATCAAACAACATGCAATCTGAGCTGAATCAATGAATGAACGGAACTGTAAAATAACACTTTTTAAATGGTCTTTGTGGGTGCATGGGAAAATTCTAGAGCATATCCCATACAAAGGAAAATGCTCATTAATCTTCTTTAAAAATAAACTCCAAACTCACCACACCTCAGAGCAGGGATAAATAAGCCTCAGGAAAAAAAATGTCTATTCAATAGTTCATCCTCTGACGTCTTTGATGGAAGAGTTTGCAACTAAATGCATGGTTCCTCCTTGAATCATTGTACTAAGATATTCAGATTCAGTCCCCTGGTTATACATCATAGTAAGCTGTATACTGATCTGTCCATCATCTCTGAAACTGTTTGGCATTTGTACATGGAGATGACTTCATCTGTATAACCTTCTGCCTAAATCATGCCTGATTATAATCACATTTCTAGAATACTTAATATTTATCAAGAGAATATTTACACCACATGCAATTTAGATAGTTTTATTTTAATGAATTTCAGTTTTTTTTTTTATTTTCCATTGTCAGATAAGAGACCTGGACTGTGGGAGTTTGTTGTTATCTAATACTTAATTATATTAACTGAAGAAAAAAGCAAAAAGTTTAATATTATAATAGAAATAAACAAAGTTGAGAATAAACAAATACTCTTTTAAATAACTCAAAATACATGCACAGATAAAAGTGAAATACAAATAAAGCAAAAGTCATATAACATTTGCAATAAATCAGCAAACAGTAACTTTACAAATATCATGTGATTTTTAATGAAAGGAGTAATTTCAAGTCTTCACTCAAAAGATGCTAAAAGCTTTTCAGCTACATCCAAGTACATAATGAAGAACAAATAGGAAAAAATATGAGCCGGAAGAAGAATGTAAGGTTTTAATAGAATGAAATTTCAAAGCATTTGCCAGGGAAGGACAGTAACTCATTTTAAGATTAACTGTATGTATAATCTGAAGACATTCAACCTTCTGCAGAAGATAAAAAGTGATCATTACTTGAAACAGTTACTTTATTCTGCAGAATGAAACTATCTACCATAGCAATGGCAGAGTTTTCTGTACCACTTTTGATCTGAATTAAATGTGTACAACCCTTACACTAAGTCTTGTTGTCATGTTATAACCTGCTTGTTGTCCTCACATAAAGTACAGAATGAATGAATAAACCAATACATTGCTCATACATGTCTTGGTTACTTACGCTTCCTTGTAGTAGACGATAAAACTAATTAGATCTCTGTAATCTGGTGACTGATAGCGTTCCCACTTCAGAAAGATTCTGTTGGAGTGGGTGACATTGGAGATGAAGCGAAGCCTCTTATTTGTACCTGCAAGGGGGCAGGAACAATGGAAGAAACAGGAAAAGAAAATTAGAAACAGTTGCCCAATAAAACTTATCTTTGATATTAACATGTCATAATCAAAACTAGGATTCAAAGCAACATTGCTAATGTTGCAGTATTATTAAAAAAGTGCAAAAGGATTCCTTTCAATCATTTTAACTTAGATATAATCTCCTGTCATATTTGTTATCTGATATAACCATGCTCCATCTAGATGCACTAACGACATTATTAAGTTGCACCATTTAAGGTAACATAAACTATTAAATCACAGAACTAAATCTACTCAGAAAATGTCTAATTACTATGCAGAGTCTGGTAACTTTAGATCCAACACTGTGTAAAATGCTCTTTGTCCCCCCTGTTATGATTTGTCAATAGAACTTTGATTTTTATTATTCAAAGAATGACAGGTTGTAGCCAAGATAAAAAGACTGCTGCACACCAGATAAGTAGCAGATCGCAGAATATCATCAAAGATACACCAGAAATAGAGGTATGCCTACAGATACTATAGCACTGGGCAGCATGTAATTCCTTTATTACAGCATTATTCTAACTACACAAGAGGACTAAAGATGATAGCCTCATTTGATTCTTCATAACCTGAAACCATGGAGCAAATCCAAGACTCACACTTCAAGTGATTTGGCCCTGATCATTAACTGCCCAACATTATAAAATTAAACTTGATAGATATATGGAGTTTGAAATAGATACTGATTACACTACAGCCACAAGTAAATAAATAGAAATAAAAATAAAATAAACTGATGCATATTTACAAATCAAGAAATTTTTAATAATATGCATCTTCTATAAGGTATAAAATGAGCATTTTGAAGAAAATATTACTAAACTAACAGTCATCATATCAACAAAGTAAAAATTAAGGAAGAAAAATACTGATAGTTATCTAAAATATGTCCAGTTAAGTGGGTCTGCAGGCAGAAGTTAAATGCTGTTGGATGTGTCATAATTTTGTTGGGATTATAAGAAAATGTGCCACAGAACAGAAACAAAAAAGGAAAAAAAAATGAGATGCCATTATATAAAGTAATTCTATACAAAACACTGCATCCAGGTTTAGAGCTTGCATCTCACAGGAGACCTAACAGATTCAGTACAGAGAATCTTATGAGTCTAGGCTAAAATATTGTGGTGAAACAAAGATCTAGGTCATTACAATGATTGCATCTTATAGTAAAATGTCACAGCACAGGGAAATAATCAAATACAGGATATCACCTTTTCTCTGAAAAACTTATGCTGAAAGGAATATAATGTGACGAGATGAGGGAGGTTGAAGGGAATGCGAGAAATATAAGTCTTCACTGAAAGGGTGGTAGGAGTAGAGAACAACTTTGAAGTTACTGGTAACATGATTCAGAATTACTCAGGGTACGCAAAAGGGCATTTTAGTTAACATCAGTTCCTATCAGTTTTCTTGTTTGAAAGAACAGTTAATGAAAAATGAAAGGTTATGTGTTCGATTAGGGAAATCACTAATGCCTAATGGATATATTGCATGTGCATATATGGGTATAATAAAGGTACATTTTTTATTACATATATGTTAGTTACCTCCCTATCTCATAGTCTCAGAGGAACAAATACAACTACTGACTATCATTGCAATATGCTGGAAGTAAAATCCAAAGAAGTGAAACTGCTCTCCTATTGTACAGTCATTGTGCTGGCACCAGTGTACACTCCTGGGGGTCAGTGCACTAGTTTCCTAATGTCATCTTCTTGGTAATCTGCAATCAGATAGCCAGTAGCTTCTGCTAAGTGACTGTGCCCTAAAGACAAGCAAAGAGGGTAGCTTAATTTCCAGAGCATTTTTTAGTAAATGTCAATGTATACAAAGAACTAGTGCTTTAGTTCATCTGTAGAGCATTGCCCAACAACGTCATATCAGTTCAGTCTCACAACTCACCAGGATGTTATTTTGTTATCCTTATCCTCCTAAAAGAGGTGGGACCAGGTATTATAAAATTACACAAGAAGTATGATTCACATTCCTCTACCAAGTTCGACAAAAGCTAAATTAAGTTACAAAACGTCACACCTGACAAGTGTTGACCAGTGTTACAGCACTGCCCTAAAATGACAGGGCATGTGGTTAATGTACCACATGACAATCAGTGGGAACATAACAAATGAACAATGCCTAATTCGACAACACACATTACACAAAATCTACTTCACTGAATTGGAGTGTGTTACCAAAAATCTTATAAAAAGTATAAAATGACAAGGAATGAATAATAACATGAATCCTCAGTACTGTAGCAAAGGACACCACAAAGCCAGCTTCATCAGCAAAATTTTAATACAAAAATTGTTGTATTAAAATTTTGCTGACCAGAGCTGGCTTTATAGTGTCCTTTGCTACAATACTGAGGAGTTGTGTTTTTATTCAATGTCACCAAAAATCCTTCTTATGAAAATATATCCTGCCCTCAGGTGTTGTTACTTCAAGACAAGCCATATTTAGTCAAGTTTTTGATAAGCTGTCCTTCAAGTATGCATCAAGGGGTTTCCCCCAGCTCCAAAGTTTTACATAAAATGCTTTTTGGCAAAACAGATTTATAGAATTACATTTTACCAAATCATGTTTCATTCAACTGTAGTAGATATGCCAACCACCATCCAGAACTATTGGCATCATCCAATGCAGAGATAGATGGAGAAAGAACAACAATATTCAGAAAGGCAGAGTGGTCACAGACATTGAGTGATCAAGAGTTTAAGTTGACATGCAATCTAATGAGGATTCAAATTCACCAACAACAGCATTACCACAGGCATGCAAAGGAATATGGGTTACAAGGCCATGCACTGAACACTCCAGACCATTAAATAATGTTTTAAAACATAGTGTGGGGGGCAGTTTTTATTCCACTTGCAAAGAGTTAATTATTATTGCAAAACTTTACAAAAGTGACATGAGCTCCCCTACTGCACTATTGCAATATTCTTTATTTCAGAAGCATTCTCAAGACACATGCATACATACACACACACACACACACACACACACACACACACACACACACACACACACACGCACGCATGCACACACACACACACACACACACACACACACACACACACACACACACACACACACACACACACACACACACACACACACAGGACTGGTGTTTTCTATGGACAGTCATTCAGCAAAAGCACAACATAAAGGGATCTTGAAGAGGTAATTTTCTAAAAATGACTTAACAACTCACATGATGCTCTGTCACCATTTGTGCGATGGTTTATCTCAGCTGTGTTCTGGCGACCCTTGGTACCAGTTACTTCCTCAGCCCGGTAGATCTCAAATAAACAGAGTTTGGGGTTGAAAGCAAAGTACATCTTCCCTGTGGAAATTGACAGCTTCTTCTTGGTGTTCCAGTCCCATAGCTGCTGTAGATTTGGGTTATCCAGAACATACAATGTGTAATTCCTAAAAACAAGCCCATTGATGTTATGAGTGAGAATTAATAAGATGATAAGCATGCTACACACTACAAACACATTGTTAACTGTTGTAGGTAATTTGACTTGGTCACTGGATTAATGTCACAAGAATTGATATGGAACTGAAAGAGAGGGCAAAAATGATGCCCTGAGTACAGAATGGTGTACAACTGAAATATTATGCAGAATAAGTAAACATCAATAATTATTTCATACATGCCAATCACATAAAGTAAACATAGAGTAAGATAATTTGCTCATTTGATTAATATCACTGAATATAAGACAGCTTGATTCTACAAAATGGGACAAATGCATGTCATAGAGCTAGAGGAAGAATTTGATGTTGCAGGCATAACAAAAATGTAAATTCTGCTAGATATTAATTGGAGTATGTAATCACCAGGTTTCAGGGTGTACTGAAAGAGAAGAACAACAAATAAGAGAGTAGTGTGGTAGCAGATATCCTGCCAAATTGATATACCCCACTGCTAAACCAGTGTGTGTGTGTGTGTGTGTGTGTGTGTGTGTGTGTGTGTGTGTGTGTGTGTGTGTGTGTGTGTGTGTGCGTGCGCATCCAGGGAAAAGTATGAGGAGCCAAATTATCAAACAAAAAGAGCAAAAACACTAAGTGAGTTTTTCATCTCATTAATTATTTACAAATTTCGGATGTGTTAATGGCATGAACAATTGGAATGGAGAAGAAGTTAAAAACAACTCAGTGGACTTTGAGTAGTCAAATACCATGTTGATTATGTGAAACTCCTTGAGGAGTGTTGAAACAGTTGGTAGTAATGCTTGATAGATTACTGGTATACAGCCCTTCTTTTCAACTAACAAAATGACTTCAGAACTGCTGGACACAAATACATTGCTTTACACAACAGTGTGCCTAGAAACTAGCCAGTAAAATATATAAGGCTTAGTATTATCTCTATCACAGGAGATAGTTATTGGAAACAACCCCAAGAAAGTAACTAATGATGCGCCTAAGTGAGAGGTGATTTATCCACTATCATAGTTATTATACAAAGAGCAATTATTCTTCTAACTCATGCCCTGGTACCACTTAAATTATAGTCATAACCAATGACTAGGTGTGGTATACTGAAGATTTATCCACAGTTGGTATGGTTTACTCATGAAGGCAAAGCCCCAGAGATTAAACAAAGGCAACTGTGGGAAAATCTTTAATATACTAAACCCAGGAGTTGGTTATTGCCATTTTACAATGACATTATTTAAGAAAGAAATTACTTTTTTTAAATACAGTCTATGTATAATGGCGCCATGGTGCTCTTCCATGTTGTTTCTGTATCCCGTGGCTTTTTTGATGCGCTTTGCATGTGTACAGGACTTACATTCTATACTTACACAGCATATTAGTCCTTTGGAAAGCAAGAGATGAAGATGGGAAGATTTGTTTTTTTTTAAGAAACTGTGAAATTTGGACAGGTTAGAGATACAAGAAAGGGCAAAAATACAAGGAAGATCAGGTACATTTCTTTAGTTTTGCATAATGCACCTGATTTTCCTTGCATTTTCTATACCCTCTCTACCTACCTCTAGACCTCTTAGCTCAAAAAAAAAACTGCAAAGCCCTGGCAAATATTAATAGAAGCAAGTCTGTTGACCGGACTTTTTTCTACGCTCGATTGCAACAGGCACACTGGTTGGGCTGACCAATCGCATTTAAATATAGCTCTCATAAACTTGGAAAGTTGCTAGAATAAAAGGTGGTGTGCCAGTGAGCATTTTCTGAAGATTACAAAGTCTGAAACTCAAATGTCTGTAATGGTGACTTCACTCCTCAGAGATCTGCCAGAAAAATCATCAAAGGGAAAAAAAAAACAAAAGTATGAGGGAAAAATCTGGACATGCTCAGAAAATCTGGACAATTGAGAGGTATGGAATCATGTCTCTACAGGTATCTGTGAGAGAGAATCTTCCTAATGTATATAGTCAGACTTTTCATGCCTCTATTGTTTGCTTTATTTTGTTTTGTTTTGTTTTTGTGACTGTTTGGTTTATGTTTCCAAAGCAACAATCTAAATAATCCTGATTATGTTAAAAAGGAAGTGAAACTTGGTGTCAGCATTTGCAACAAATTCTATAATCTAATTCTTATACTTTTTATTTCATAATTCCAGTTATTAAGTTTTTTCAATTTGTCTTACGTGTAATTTCACCATACTGAATGTTATTCACCTGCCCATTATGGATCTCAGCTTAAAGTGCTTTGAAAGCTGACCTGATCCTACTTACTAAAAATTATTTACACTGGAAGAATGATACCTGCACACCAAATGTCAAAATATATCTGTGTGATATTCTTTTTATAAAGAAATAATATGGATCTGAACTAGATATATGTGGGTACATCATAGTTTGCAGTGTTGACATCCCATACTAGATTTCCTGTCTTATCCTCGTTAGCAAGTGATGGATGCAGTTTATTCTGTAAGGACTATATTCTCTCAGTACTTTTCCTTACAAGAATATTGTAATCTGATTTATCAAAGGGCCATGAAATTCCAAGTACGCCACATCTACTTTTAAATTACCCAGATTATAAACCTCTCTTCTGTATATCAGGAAGATTTGGTTGCAGGTCAGCACTTTTTTTTATCTTTGTCAAAAGCCATCTCCAACACAATTCTTCATTAACCAGAAGATTAATTGAATTGCTCCATAAACCTAGTCATATAACTTAATAGGTTAATCGGTCTAGCTTATTGGTAAGTGGTACTTTACTTCTGCTGTGTTTCTTATTTCCTTATAACAGGTAATATTCCTGCAGTTTTCCATTCTTCTGTGATGTGATCGTTCATCAAAAAAGGTCAAGAAGAGGATCATTTAGTTTGTGCTTTATCATCAACTGTAAGCTTATCAAGCCCGGGGCTATAACCTTTCTTAGGAAAATAACTTTTTTAATGTAATCTCTGTGTAAAGAAAAAAAAGAGTTACCTAGGGATAACACGCATAGTCCTAACTATGCTCTGTTTTCCAGTCATTTACACTTTCATTTAAGCTGTTAAGACTACTATCAAATCAGACTTCCATATATAAAGGTTCTGCTGATCCATTGCTTCCACAGGGCCTGTCTAACAGTTCCTCTGCCTTCACACAATTTGCCCAACATGGGTGGTAGCCCAGCATCCCTGGGAAAGGCGACTGCCTGCAACCCATTCATATCAGCCTGGGGAGCCCATTTAACCCATCCATTCTCCCTCTGACAAGGGTTGGTTGGTAGGGAGTGGAGCAGCTTCTGATCCAGCAGAGTGGCTTACCCTCTCTATAGGAATGATCTCAGTGGTGATCCTCTCAATTTGCACACAGTACTGCCTACTTGGTAACTGTACACACCCCAAGCATTGTGTGCGTGGTAGGCTTGTACCTGCAGATGCAGCAACCAGTGCTTATTCTAGGTGTCACCCAAGCGCTGAGTCAGATATGCTGTCCTCCCCAATGATGGCCAAGCTGACAACACTGCTTCTTGCCATCCACCTAGTCCGTCCTCTCCATCAACGTTGCTGCTAATCAAATATGGGTCATCTAGGTCACAGTCAGGACTTCATCTCTTTGCACCTCAGGATTGAACTACATTCCATGTTAAAGCAGTGGCAATTATTTATGTCTTTTTTCCTCTCTTTTCTGACTTTCCTTGTTTAGGTTCAAAAACACTTGCTGCTGTCCTTAACTTTGTTAACTTAATTCACTTACCTTATAGGTTCATAGGTTCATAGGTTCATAGGTTCATACTAGGCTATCTGCCCAAGGGCATTTATAAGCCTAGCCCAGAGTTTTTGTGGCTTTCGCCACCCCTTTAGTTTGAAGAAAACTATGCCCATTATTTTGCTGTGCCTCTGTCAAGCAGAGACACTGAGGTAATCCCTGGGGTATATCTGCGATCTCCCATCCATTGGTCAAGATTTCTCTTGAACACGGCCAGCGAGGTGCTCTGCCTCACATGTACCGGGATTTTGTTTCACAGCATAGGGAGTCTTTGGGTGATGAATCTGTCCCTCCAGCACGTCCTATTAATACCTTGCTGCACTGTTTCAGTTTATCTCTTTGTGAATGATGTTTTTAGAAATATCTATAGTACAAACTGAAAGCTTAAATTAACTATTTTCCCCAATCAGTTGTTTAAATGTCCTTGAAACTATAAACTTCTCAGCTGAAGTATACTAAACATACAGATTTTTCTTATCAATAGCCAGTGGGATCCCTAGAATTCTTTCTTCTTTGTAAACTGTCAGATGCCCTACAAGGGGTAAAACTTAGAGAAGAGCCCATGCCTTATTGTTACCTATTTGTTGACTAGGTAAGCCCACTGGACACAACTGTCCATTTTCAGGAGTGAATGAGGAGCACTGTCTGTTAAGTGACTTGTTTAGTGTCACATATTAGGCAAATGAAAGAAGAAATAAATCAAAGCTTGCACTGTGGGCAGAGGAAGCAGATCATTAACAGCTCGGCACTTTAGTCATATGATTGAGCAAGCAGTAGCCTCTGCCATCCTCAGGCAATTTAAAGGAAACCAGGTACAGATTCCTGAGTGGTGATGACAGGTGCCTTGTGAAATCTGGTATGGCAATGCAAACATTACCATACAAGCAGGTGGGGAACCCAGGGAGAGTTCTCTTTTCTAAAGGGATGGCATTCCAGAATGGGTTCATTGCAACAGAAAGACCCATGCTCAGGAAAGCATTGTGGATCTGAATAGTAGTTGAACATAGGTCATTTGGTTCTGAGAGATAGATGAGTATCATTCTGAAGGAATCAGTAATGGGCTTTGATGGTATCAGCTGATTAAAAATTAGTCAAGTTCAGATCTCCAAATCTAGAGTGATGGATATGGGCACCTGCAATTCTGGAGAAGCTAGCAGGGACCCGTGGGTTCTTTTTCATTTGTAAAAGGTAAGGTACCCCGGTGTTAGATCTGAGAGTGGCGCCATTTTCTTGGAAAGTATCATTTTTCAGAACAGCAGTTAACTGTGATTCATTCAAGCTTGAGAGATATTTGAGCCCTATTCTGATGGGTGATAGCCTCAATCACCCTCAGCTAATCAAAAGTGAGTCAATTTCAGATACCAGAATGCAGTGAGTAAGTGACAACAACATTATATTATCCATAGTAGTGATATAAATTCTTAGGGAAAAGCCAGTAGGGTTCATAAGGAAGATTCTCTTTTCTTTGTAAGGGACACTATATCCTGAAGTGAGTTTACCCTTTGTGGAAAGCATAAAAGTTCAGATCAGCAGTTGTCCATGTGTCAGTAAGCCTTGAGAGATAGGTTAGTATGATTCCAAAGGGATGAGAAATGGCCCCCTTTGTCCTCAGCTGGTCAAAAGGTAGTCAGTCACAAATTCTAGATACCAGAGTAGTGGGGATAAACACTTTATGGTTTCCAGTGCAGTGATCAAAATGATATCTCAGTGGCCAGCAGTATCGTCTGCGTGAGTTCTTTCATTTAATTAATTTAAGTACATTAAAACATTTTTCTTCAGCCCTTAAAGTGACCATCACATCCCTTTCCTTCTTCTTCCTCTCATTTGTTGCATTCACCTTGATTATCCATATATGCTCTATAATCTCTTTGGACTTTTCACATCACCATGACCATCTACTCTTCAGACATCCCGTTGGAGAAGATTCTCCAAATTTGTGATTAAGCATATTCTTTCTTTCTTCCTTTTTATAGTCTTATGCTATAATTTGTCATATTTATTTACTTTTTTGCTTTGTTAACTGGGTAAGTGAACTGGGCCAGGAACTATTTTCAGCCACAACCCTGTCCAAGTATGCAAAGACACTGCATTCAGTAGACTGCATAATCATCAATTACAAATAAAATACAGACACATTTAATACATAATGAAATGCATTGTGCAGACGTCAACAGGACATTGTGATAGCAGAGGAAATGAGACTTTTTTTACTCAGAAGTATAATGCTTCAACACTGATAAAAATAAAATAACTTAAAAGTCTGTGAAACAAGAATTACAAAGCAAAATCAGGAGAAGTTTTGCTGTTGAATGGAATCTTAGCTAATCCAGTAATACTAAATGAAGAGAATAAAAAACAAAAGCAAGAACTGAATTTGCAACATGGAAAGCATAGCTAATTGTGTAAAGTATGTGAAACTGTTGTAGAAATAAAGCTTGTCCATGTATTAAACAACATCTTTAAAATAGTTGCATTTATTGTCAGTCTATACGTGGTATTTCATTCTTTTTCTAAAAATACTCAGGTCAGTGATGTTTCTGATTTTCACTGAGATGCATTTCTAAAAAGGTAGATGCCATATTAGAAAAACATCATTCAGTAACTGATATAGTAGTCCTAGCAAATGAGCTTACTGTAGTGTTCATCGCTTTGAAATTAACATTTTCTATGTAGGTTTATAGTGTTCATCATGAGCAACAGTACTTAGTGTTGGTTCCTATAAGCAAATACAGTCACCTTCTTTAAATGAAGACAGTTATGGCTTCACACTTTGGAGGAAACATAATATACTGCCCATAATCTAAAAAAAATGTGCTTTATCAGCATCACATTTAACAAAACTTCAAACCCTGAGTTACTATGAATTATCCTGGTTAGGCTGTAGGTTTCTGTAAATAATTCTAAGGTGTTATTTGTATCTTCAGACCCTTTTCTCCGCTTCACAAATGCATGTTACAGCCGTGTCCTGGATTTACACTGCCACCACATTATGTGATTCTAAATTACATATCACTGAGATTGTAGTTATATGTTTGAGTTAAGCAGTTTCTGAGTTTATGACCATGTTTTTGAGTTAAGTACGACCTGTATCTAACATATATAGCATTGGTTCCCACAGCGTCCACTAGACGATATTGATACCCTTAGCCAGACCAAAGCACACAGGTCAAGCATGAGAACAAAGATAGGTTATATGTAATGGGGTCTTCCATGGGGAAAAAAAAGACTAAAGAAATAAATAAATACAAATGACGTAAATGAGTACGTTTGGCCACCTATTCTTATTCAAGATTGCCACAGTATAAATATCTGAAATAAGAAAACCATTGTCGTTTCCTGTTTCAGTATTTCGTCATAAAAATTGATATTAACTTAAAATACATAAATGTATAGAAAATTAGCCTTATTAAATAATGTTAAATCAAATAACCAAGTCCAGAAAATGAAGTCTCCTACCCATCCACCATTGTGTCTCCACGAATCAGCTGTAGGTTTGTGAAGAAGTTCAGGCTGACCAGTGCAACAGAATGCTTTATCTTTAGGAACCCAGTGACAATCTCAATCTGTCCCAGACTTGCCCGTAACTCTGACGTCAGGTTCTCTAGTATGCAAAGAAATGGAGGGGGATTGTTAGAAAGTAACCATGTACTGTTAAAGGAAAGCATCACAATGTCCATTTCATCCACTTACTACAAGATCTTCAGATATTATACTTCTCATATAATTCAGTCACTAATGTATAAGTTTTTACAAAATTAGCTGAAACATATCAGATCAACTTCTAGGGATAAGAAATTACAAAATAAACAGAAAGAATTAACAGAATTGTATAATTAATATTCTAAACCTCAAGCCCTTGACTCAGCCAGGGGTCCTTAGTGATACAAGTACATCAGGGAGAAGATATTCCCATATTAAAATCAGTTCATGTATTTTTATTAACTGGAAAATTTCAGATGGAATGAGTCCACTTTCAGATAAGGCTATTAGAGCAAGTAAATAACAAGGAAAAACAGAAGGACGAATGCCTATAATGTGTCGTAATCAGGTAGAACATTAAAATAGAATGATAGATTCAAGTGTCATATCAACAAAACTGTATAATAAAATATAAATTGTGTTATGGTATAAAACCATGCAGTTGTCAGAGACAGTAATAGTCAGCAGTGCAGCAACAAGGTGTGAAGTATGTTAGAGGAATAAGATAAGTGATTTTTCAACTCATATAGGACAGAATTACTAGCCCATGTTAACAGGTATAAGAGGGAACTATTGGTAAATATACTAAAAACATCATTTACTGCCAAGAACAACACAGGAATCATTCAAAGGAACAAAATAACCAACAATATAGCATGTCTGTGTCACCTTAAAGGTTTACAGGGATCAAGAAAAAAAAAGACAGCAATCCCAAACTGCCTATAAGTGAATAATAGGATATTTTCCCTACTGTCCTTACACCACCTGTTAATAAGTCAACAAAATAAAAAAAATACATGCATAAATAATGCAACAGTAAAAAGGCACTATTCTCAAATGGTAAAAGTGAATGCCATAAATAAGAGGATAGTAAAAAAAAACAGAGTATAGTAGTAAGTATTATTACAGATAAAATTATCATAGGTGCAACACAAGATGTAAGGGTGCTGGCAGAAAAAAAATACTTGTAAGATGCATTGAATAGTAACAACAAACTCACCCAGGCACACATATGAAAGCAAACTTTTGGACTTTTTAGGACATACAGCATGCAAATTGAGCATCAGTCTTCCCCAGTCCTCTAGTAGGTTACCTTCCCTCTCAGATGTACACTTAAACATTTGCATTAAGGTCTTGACATCATCAACTAGCCTTATTTTCTGGAGGAAGTAACTGGACCTTATTGTCTGTGACCTGAGCTGGGGCCTTCCTAGTTGTGCCCTCAACCTTCAGTTATGGTCCAGAGTTCCTCCTGCAAATCTTAACACCCTTTTGCTCTGCAAACACCTTGCATCTGTGAGGTTAAGACCTTAACTATTAGGCCAATCCTCCTTGGGTAAAAGTCTGTACATTCCTCTTGTGCTCTTGTATGGGTACTAAAGTGCCATTCATGATGGCTAAGCCAGACTTGTATAGCCACAGTATTTTGTTGAATGCTCTGTTCCAAAATTCCATTGTTCTGAAACAAGGTTTCAGTATGTAGCTCTAACCCAGTTTTTTTTTTCAGAGCTTTGCAGAAAGGGAGTACTTTCAGTTACCCTTCCAAAGTTCACCATACCAGAGAGCTTATTAGCCAGTTCCCTTACATCTCCACCAAGTGTGACACGGTGCTGCTTATTTTGATATGGTAATAAGACTGATCATTTTTATTCAATTCACTCTTAACAGAACTGATTCAACCCACAAAGGGTTATGCTTCTTTGTACAGTGCATCTAATATTATTCTTTGAAACAACAGGAGCAATATGTTTTGTTGCAAAATTTCTGGAAAGTGAAATAATTCACAGGTTCAGTTGTTAAGAAGTGGTACTCACCATTTTAGACAACAGCACAGAAAACTGTGTTCATAGATTCATAGGTTCATACTAGGCTATCTGCCCTAGGGCATTTATAAGCCTAGCCAGAGTGTGTTTGGCTTTCGCCACCCATTTTAAATTAATTTTGCTATGCCCTTTTTCGAGGTTAGTATACTGCGCCTCTGTCTAACAGTGACACAGAAGTGATACCCGGGGTAAACCTACGATCTCCCATCCACTCATCAAGATTCCTCTTGAAGAGAGTCAATGAGGGACTCTGCCTAACCTGGACTGGATTTTATTTCAGAGTGAAGGGAGCCTCTGGGTTATGAATCTGTCCCTCCAGCATGTCCTACTTATTTCAGTGCTGAGGTTCAAGTCTCTCGAGCGCGTAGCCCGATGGGATTTGGATTTTCTGAGGTGCAGCATGTCCATTAATTCCGGGTTGGACATGGTTTTATACTTCAGGCACAGATCGCCTCTGAGCAGGTGGTATGTCACTGAGTAGAGCTGGAATTTCCTTAACCGGGCAGCATATGGCATCTGTTTGAGCCCTATGATCCTCTTGGTAAGGTACTTTTGGGGTCTTTCCAGTTGCTGCAGGTGTCTGGTAAGGTACATCCCAAAAGGGGCATTGTACTCAATTATGGGCCTGATGAGGGATGTGTAAAGAGGCACCATGACCTCCCCTGATCTAGATGTGAATCCCTTCATGATTAGGTGGGCTATATAAAATGTTTTTCTAACCACTTTGGCCACGGGGTTGTCAAATGAGAGATTGCTATCAACTTGGGTCCCCAGGTCCCTAATTACTTCTTCTGTACTTAATGGATTACCACCTATGTGGTAATTTGTGGGCACTTTGTTTTGCCAAAGGGGATGACTATACACTTTTGGCGTTTAGCTTGAGGCCATGGCTCTGGCACCAGTTGTCTGTTTCTATGAGGCCCTTTTGGAGGATGCTTGTGTTGGCTGGAGAGTCGATTATGGTGCCCAGTTTGCAGTCATCTGCGAACTTAGTCAGCCACAGTCCTTCCGTGTTGGCCTGTACCTCCGAGAAATATATACCGAACAAGAGAGGTCCCAGGACTGAGCCTTGTGGGATGCCACTTGTAACTGGTTTGGAGTCTGACATGGCTCCAGCAATTCTAACCATGTGGGTTCTGTCCTTGAGCCAGTTTGCAACCCATTTAGTGGCATAGGGGTTTATATTTAAGCTGGTGAGCTTATCTATAATGCCCGAGTGGGGTATTGTATCGAAGGCTTTTGCGAGGTCCAGGTAGGCTGTGTGGACCACCTTCCCCTCGTCAATGGCCTTGTTGACTGTTTCAAAGAAATCAACCAGGTTTAAGAGGCAGGATCTGCCCTTAACAAAGTCGAACTGGGTAGGATCCAGTGTCTGTAGGTCCCCAGTATCTTTATTTATGAGGTCCATGATGATCCTTTCCATAGCTTTGCAGACTAAGCTAATCAGGCTTATGGGGCGATAGTTTCCAGGATCCGTTGAGGCACCACCTTTGTGGAGAGGGACCACTGTTGCTGTACGCCACTCTTTGGGTACATATCCTGTAGTAAGGCTAAGATTGAACAGTAGTTTTATGTTTGGGTTTAGCTCTTCTTGGAGTTCATGTTGGACGCAGCCTGGGACACCGTCTGGTCCCATTGATGATGTGTTTTTTGCTTTGGAGAGGGCAGCTCTTACCTGAGCATCTGAGATGTCAGTGGGGCAGCACTCTGCTGGGATAAATATTTGCCCTTTTGGTGGGGAGGGGGGGAGAAGTTTGCACTGAACCTGTCAGCTAGGATGTTGGCAATGACTGTGGGTTTGGTGTATTTTTTGTCATTTTGGACTAATTCTGAGCATATCTGGGAATTCCCACCCAGGTTCCTAACATAACTAAAGAAAGCCTTGTAATTATCTTTAGTGTCCTGTGCAATTTTTCTCTCGAAGCTGGCCTTAGACGATTTTATGAGTGCCCGTAGTTTTTTGCTAATACTGATCAGAAATGCCTTCCCTTTTTGGGATTTTGCTCTATCATGTAGTAGCTTCCTCCTTCTATTGTATAGTTTGTTTATGGCTGGGGTCCACCAGACAGGACGTCTGCCTTTGGAGGATTGGGTCTTGGTTTTATTTGGGATTGCATGATCCATGCGTTCCTGAAGGTGTTCATAGAATGCGTTTATAAAGGATTCTGTGGTCTGGGCCGTATTTTCCACAGGCCAGGGGGCTTTGAAGGATTCCACCTCAGTTTTGAGGAGTGTGAAATTTTCTTTAGAGAAGTTTTTCACTGTGGTTTTTAGGGCAGGGGGTGGAGTCGGGCTGTAAATATCCAGTGAGATTAGTTTATGGTCTGATCTTACCAGTGAGGGATACACTTCTGGTCTGGAGCATAGAGTCTCCATGTTGGTGATGATCAGGTCCAGTATGTTTTTCCCTCTTGTGGGAGTGGTAACAAGTTGTTCCATAGCATTTGAGTTTATAAATTCTAGGAACCTTTGGGCTAGGGTGTTGGAGCTAGAGTAATGCTCCCAGTCTATGTTTGGGTAGTTGAAGTCACCCAATATAATGGTGTTTGGAGAGACCTTCATATTTTCCAGTGTTCTCAGGAAGGCCGAGTGGGGTTCCTGGGTTTGGGAGGGTGGTCTGTAGCAGGCTTTGTCTCTTAATACCTGAGTAGCAGAAATCACTTCTCTGATTCCTGCTAACAGTCTTTCCATACCTGTAAGCAGAAACAATATTCCCAGGAAATGCAAGGTCTCTCTTTTCCCTAACTGTTTTCCTTCTCAAAGTTCAGCAGTACACATTCTTCTTCTAATGTCACACTGAATTCGTATCTCTCTTGTCTGTCTGTCTCTCTTTGTCTGTCAGTCTGTAGCCCTGATTTTAAGCAACTGCTTCCACACAGTAGCAATGCTACCTACAGGGGATCTCCGCTTTCTATGGCAAAGCAAATTAACATTGTTGCAAAAATCAAGGGATTAACCAAAAGCACATCTATAACCCTGTCACATTATATTTAATGAAAGATTAAAAGAGTCAATGATCTCAAGTTAGAAATTATTTTGCAACACTATGAAAGGAAAAAGGTTGTAATTTCACTATATTAACTGCTGGGTTTCTACACATTTGCATTTATTATCAAATGTTTTTTGGTATTTTACTGTTGCATTTGCTAAGGTTATACACTGTTGGCATGATTTTACAGTTAGAAAAATTAAGTCTGCACTAGGGAGTAGGGCAGTCTCTTATGAGCTTGGGAATCACTGAGTAAACCTTATTGTGTGTTGTTGTGATTGGCCAATGGACTATTTCACTCATTTGTTGATCTGTGCCTGCATAAACTTGCCAGATCTGCACACCATTCATCACACAGCAGAGGTTAACAGTGCTTTGTACAGAAACAGGCACATAGAATCTATTTTTTTCTATAAAAAACAATTCAAATATTTCCTGAGTATATGGTTTTGTAATAAGCACTTGGTTTGCTCATAGAGGAGCAGTGCCCTGTGAGATTATATTAAGATTGTAGCTCTTGGCCAAAGACAACCCAAGCAAACCAGATGTAAACCCTTGTATTGCCCCATTACTATGATTTGCATACAGAGGAGCATTGGTCCAACAGTCTGGTCTTAACAATTGTAGTTTCACTTAAATAGGATTCAAGTAAACCTATCCTAGACCCCCTAGTACAAGCCCCCTTGTGATCCTTGGAGTAAATATCTGAAACCATAGATGTGCACTTTCCTCCTGTCCCTGCAGCCAGCTTGGTAGAAACGGGCATCCAGAGACAATGTAGCAGTTGTCTCATGTTTACTGACAACCACCTAATTCTTAAATAATTTGATACAGTGTGTGACAATTACACATTATCACTGGAGGCAAGACTCTCACATACAGCCACTATAATTACTAAACAGTTTTTTAGAAACACACAACAACACATTCTACATACTACTCACACCAAAGACCAAGCACATAGACTCACATATGTTGAGGATCTTAACAGGAATCTACCCAACCCACATAGGCCTCCTAGATACAGCTATAACCGTAAGGATCTTCAACAACATGCACCATGGCACATATAGCTTCATCTCTTGGTATCTCAGATCGTAAGCCCATAAAACCAACCTGCACACACACAAACAAGTGTTCTAGTCATATATGATTCCACTGTGGCACACTCTGTTGTAAGCTGGGCAAGAAGAAGGTCATGGTCACTTGCCGATTAGGGGAAGTATCTGCCAGATCATGCACTCAGAACACTGAACCACAAGTATCAGTATGACCCTGTCATTGTGCATGTATGTGTAAATGGCCTGAGTTTGAGTTGTACCTCTCTGGCCTATATAACTAGAGACATGAAGAGCTCTCAGAGTGGGTTTCCTAGGCTGGTATGAACCTAGCATTGAGTAGTATTCTACCTTCGAGTATGATGCCACAAAACCAGTAGAACATAATTCACTTTAACAATTGGCTTAGTTTTTGGTGTCATTCGAAGGGCTACAGTAGTTGCCATCTTGCCAAGATATGGTTGACAGACCATGCTACTTAACCAGGGATGGTCTGCATTTGTCCCATTAAGGCTTTTGACTATTGGCTAAGACTTTGTACATGTCCATAGTGCCTTTTTTAGGCAATGTCAACCTGATAAACCCTCCATCATAGCAAAACCAACACAGGATAATCTAAAGGTATGACTGCTCAATGACAGGAAAGATCATTGTGGTGACTTCCTTCTGGCCCAGGCAACATTGGTTGTCTTTACTTTTGGAAATAGCAGTTACCACAAGCTTCCTCACAGGCTGGACCTATTCACACAAGACATAGGTTCTTTGGTACTCCCCAACTTGAAGGAATGTCTGCTGGATGATTGAGTTTCAATACCTTTTATCCACCTATTTTTTCAGGATGAGCAGCAGGTGATAGAATAGAATAGATAAAGAAACATGCTACTAGGAAATCATGTTACTAAACGGAAAATATTTTCTAATTGGTGCCAAGATAAGAACCCGGATACTTTTTAAGCTAGTATGTCTTTGGTTCTGCAATAGTTATAGCTTTGTGAGTTATTATCCTCTGGCCTTCATACGCCTGTATCAAGATTCAACTGTTGGCCATTTCAGTATGTCTGCCATGGATCCTCGTTTTCAGTGCATTCTCATGTTAAAATGTTTTAGAAATGGGTTTTGCATACTTGTTCACCTAGACAACAGGTGGCTCCTTTGTTTTGGAGTAATTTACTCTTGCTCCATTTGACTACCTCATTGGGCTGATTTGAGATTCTTAACATGGAAAATAGCTATGTGGATTGTACTGACTTCTGCAAGAAGAGAGAGAGCTGCATGCTTCCATGGCTAGTCAGCCTTTTCTAGTTTTACACAAACATAAGGTTTCCTTGAGGACTAATCCTTCATTTATGCCTTAAGTGGCATCCTACTTTATTTTGAGACAAGCTATCAATCTTCCTGTCTTCTTTTCAGCACATAAAAATGAGGAAGAATAGATTATTCACACCTTCCGTCATAGCAAAACGAACACAGGATAATCTAAAGGTACGACTGCTCAATGACAGGAATTTAAACAATAAACTCCACTCCCTGCAAGCTATCCTAACCTTGGAGAACATAGGTGTCTGTGTAATTATGGAGACATGGTTTAAATCTGGGGAGAACAACATACAACTCAGATACTATCTTGACTGACAAAAACCTTTAGATACAGTTATTCATTTCTTATAAATGTAAGAAGAAAAGAGCAACCTGTACCAAAACAGATATTTTCAAAATGGTGCTACATGCTATCTCCTTTTGTTATATCCATTATAACAAGTAATTTCCAGGCAATATAAAGGCATATTTTATTAGTGCCTCGGCTTAATAAGTGGCTTTTTGGAAATGGGTGGACTGTAGAAGTATTTTAGATGCAGCAACTTGGTCCTCTGTACATACTTTTTCAAAGCATCACAAACTAGATTCCTTTTTCTGGTTTAGAGCAGCCTTTGCTAGGTTCCCTATTAAAAGACCGAAGACACATTCTTCGAATGTGTCTTGGTCGACCTCAAAAGCCTGAAACGGCAATATATCGAAGTGGCTTTTAAGCGAATTCTTTCCCAGAGAAAGAATTTGCTTGGCCACTTCGTTACTTTGCCGTTTTTGGCACTGTAGTGCGGTCTCGGAGTTGGTATATTTAAGTACAGGGGGTGTGGGGGGTGAAGCCCCCCACTTAATGTAATGTTTAAAGTATGTTTTTTTTTTTTTTTTTGGTTGCTGGAACAGCAATTTTTTCCCTAGGAAAAAAATCGCTGTTCTGACAGTTCGAATTTGCAAGCTTTTGCTCACATAGCGTCAATTAATCACCGTTCGCTTTTTTAAGCGCTCGGTGATATAATATAGACCCCTTTGCTAGGACCATTATCCAGGGGCTCCTTGATCCTCAGAATATGTATAAGCTATGGTATTCTTGTCATATAGATAATGCATCTGTAGCACGGATCAAATGATGAACATAGTATAGTTGTGTAAGTAAACTCACCATAACAGTAGATGTCCTAATGGTCACTGTTGCAGTAGCCACTCCATCCCCATTACTTCTGAATACATTTTGTTGCCAGGGTGGGAGTACTGATATTTATTTTCCTAGCATTGTCCTCTTTCAGGGATTAAAAATCTCTTTCTCTCTCAGTTGGCATGAAAGTTCTGAAGGGCTTACCCTCCATACAGTTGGTTTTCTACAGCTCTGCTTGAGCTGTCAACAGTCTGAGTGCACGAATGTTGTCCTTGAGTTTTGGAAGCTGGTCATCTGTTATATCCAGTGCAGGATGTAATCCATATAGCTAAGGCTACTGCAGCAGAGATCATTTGAACATCTACTGTTATGGATAGTTTACTTACACAGCTGTATGTTACATAGCCTTCCTATACCCATGAATGGATAGTTTACTTACACAACTGTATGTTACATAGCCTTCCTATACCCATGAATGGATAGTTTACTTACACAACTGTATGTTACATAGCCTTCCTATACCCATGAATGGATAGTTTACTTACACAACTGTATGTTACATAGCCTTCCTATACCCATGAATGGATAGTTTACTTACACAACTGTATGTTACATAGCCTTCCTATACCCATGAATGGATAGTTTACTTACACAACTGTATGTTACATAGCCTTCCTATACCCATGAATGGATAGTTTACTTACACAACTGTATGTTACATAGCCTTCCTATACCCATGAATGGATAGTTTACTTACACAACTGTATGTTACATAGCCTTCCTATACCCATGAATGGATAGTTTACTTACACAACTGTATGTTACATAGCCTTCCTATACCCATGAATGGATAGTTTACTTACACAACTGTATGTTACATAGCCTTCCTATACCCATGAATGGATAGTTTACTTACACAACTGTATGTTACATAGCCTTCCTATACCCATGAATGGATAGTTTACTTACACAACTGTATGTTACATAGCCTTCCTATACCCATGAATGGATAGTTTACTTACACAACTGTATGTTACATAGCCTTCCTATACCCATGAATGGATAGTTTACTTACACAACTGTATGTTACATAGCCTTCCTATACCCATGAATGGATAGTTTACTTACACAACTGTATGTTACATAGCCTTCCTATACCCATGAATGGATAGTTTACTTACACAACTGTATGTTACATAGCCTTCCTATACCCATGAATGGATAGTTTACTTACACAACTGTATGTTACATAGCCTTCCTATACCCATGAATGGATAGTTTACTTACACAACTGTATGTTACATAGCCTTCCTATACCCATGAATGGATAGTTTACTTACACAACTGTATGTTACATAGCCTTCCTATACCCATGAATGGATAGTTTACTTACACAACTGTATGTTACATAGCCTTCCTATACCCATGAATGGATAGTTTACTTACACAACTGTATGTTACATAGCCTTCCTATACCCATGAATGGATAGTTTACTTACACAACTGTATGTTACATAGCCTTCCTATACCCATGAATGGATAGTTTACTTACACAACTGTATGTTACATAGCCTTCCTATACCCATGAATGGATAGTTTACTTACACAACTGTATGTTACATAGCCTTCCTATACCCATGAATGGATAGTTTACTTACACAACTGTATGTTACATAGCCTTCCTATACCCATGAATGGATAGTTTACTTACACAACTGTATGTTACATAGCCTTCCTATACCCATGAATGGATAGTTTACTTACACAACTGTATGTTACATAGCCTTCCTATACCCATGAATGGATAGTTTACTTACACAACTGTATGTTACATAGCCTTCCTATACCCATGAATGGATAGTTTACTTACACAACTGTATGTTACATAGCCTTCCTATACCCATGAATGGATAGTTTACTTACACAACTGTATGTTACATAGCCTTCCTATACCCATGAATGGATAGTTTACTTACACAACTGTATGTTACATAGCCTTCCTATACCCATGAATGGATAGTTTACTTACACAACTGTATGTTACATAGCCTTCCTATACCCATGAATGGATAGTTTACTTACACAACTGTATGTTACATAGCCTTCCTATACCCATGAATGGATAGTTTACTTACACAACTGTATGTTACATAGCCTTCCTATACCCATGAATGGATAGTTTACTTACACAACTGTATGTTACATAGCCTTCCTATACCCATGCCTTTCATCATATTGATCACTGCTGCGGTAGCCTAAGCTATATCAGTTACATACTGCTAAGGGTATAACAATTGGACATCTTCCAAAACTTAAGGGCACCGTCTAGACACCCAAACCATTAGATAGCTCAAGCTTACCTGACTAAAGGACAAGTCTGAGCACCAAGCCCTTCAGAGCTTTCCTACTACTGGAGATATTGCGCTGGCACAGGTTTTCAGGGTCAGCTGTCAGCTTGTGCTGTTCCATTGATGGCAGATAAGTTCCCTTTGGGGGAAAAACATTTCTGTATAATATTTATATTGATTAAACATGCTTTCTTGTTTAGGAAAGTATTTTTAAGCAGGAATTTTGTATTTTTAATGACTGACACATGACTTTATTGTATTTTTAAACAGGAGCACACTTTGTTTCTGGCAGTTTAAAAGTTATTTAAAAAATTCTAAAACAGTTTTCTGGAGAGAAACTGTATGCAAATTGCTTTTCAGGGGGCTGGTAAAGCATATTAGAGTGCTTGTACTGTATTTTAACTGAGAAAAGTTACTTTTAAATGCATATTTTACTGGCTTGTGCTGCTTAGTTTCCCCTGGAAAGATTCACAATTTTTAGCTTGACCATCGAACAAACTATAAATCCCATGGACTGTCTTTCTTCCAGTCATGAAAAGAAAAAGTTAACTAAACAGCCTTTGCCATCACAGCAGGCTAGAAAGTTGCTTCAGACACAGTTGGGTGACTTTCTTCTGGCCAAAACTGGTTCCTCTGTTTCTCTGAACACTCATCTTTTTCACCAGATCACTATGGTGTTGTCCATATAGACACTATGGAAGGGGGTTAGCCATGTCCTCTGCTGCTGTTAAGGTCACCTCAGTGGGCAAGGAAGATCTACTGTTGTCATTCCTAAGAGAAGGGACAGAGAGCATATCCCTGCTTAGCAAGAATGTTGTGCCCATCCCTGTGAAAGCTGATGCTGCACCATTAATAATCCTGTGTGTCTCAACTTACCTGTCAAAAAGAAACAGAAGACTAAACATGTATTTTCTACTGCACCAGCTCCTCTGGGCAAGATTTGTTTATTATGTCTATCTCTGGGGCTTGTATAGGCTATTGAGGTGATTTCTGATAAAAGAAAAAGGGATTCCTCTTTTCCCAAAGAGATTCAATAAACTGAATCTGGAGAGGAATGTGATGGGAGAGATACATTTTTTCCTCATATTTTTGATTCAGACTCAGAGGAGTATGTGGTATCTGAATCTCCCTGTGAGGGATTCTCTTTCTCTGAGACTATTTCCAGAATGTGCCAGTGTTTTCTTTGGGAGTTCTCTGTCCCTTGTAAAATACTATGGGTTGTTAAAACTGGAATTCCCAGAATATCCACCCACTCCACTCCCAGTGCTGTCAGCGCTGGAGGATGTATTCATTGCATTGTGTAGTTTCCTGACAGCAACCCTGCTGCACTCAAGAAAACAGATTAAATGTGCAAAGTTCCTCAGTCTTTCAAACTTTATACACTAACCCCAGCCCTAATCCAGCAGCTATTTATATAACTACTGTCAAGCATATTGTTAATTCTAATCCTTTCCCTTCATACAAGGATGGTAAAACAATTTATACATTTGGAAAAAATGTATGCCTCTGAAACGTTACTTTTTTTAGAATTTTAAATTGCCAAATTGTCAGGCTCGTATGTTAAAAGTTTTTTTTTTTTCTGACTAGCTTTGAAAGTATGAGGAAAGTTTTATTTGCAATTCCTTCTTGTGAGGAAAATTTTTCTTTTTGTGGCTTTGTTTGCCCCATTTCTCAGGTCAGCACTCATTGTATAAAGTAGCTATATGACTCTGTAGATACATACCTCTCACATGTACCTCATTATGGGGAATGTTCCTCATTTTTAGTCTTAAAAGTCCATGTTTCTCATTGTTCCACAATGGTAAAGTCTGCCATACATTCATTGTTAAGAACTATTTTAACTCATATTCATGCTAACAAATACTAAATTATATTAATTTCTCAGACGAGCATTTTATAATTATGAATAAAATGCATTTAACCATGCCATGAGCTTTATAATTAAAGCTGTTGGCAAGCTTTTAGTAACTCTTCCACATTTTGTCTATTTGTTCCACATTATGAGAGGCAGTGTTCCACATTTTTAAGATGTAAGGTGGGGAACTGTGTACAGATACTACATCCAGGGCTGTTGCCACTTGTGCTGTGTTGAGGAGATTTACCTGACTGCATTCTCAGAACCTCCCAGAACATGTAAAAAATAAGATTTTAAATTCTCCTTTGGGCAGAGATTCAGTTTTTGGATCCTCTCTGCTACAGAGGTTATCAAAATGTGAAGACAGAGATAGGCTGACACAAGGAATCTCTCAGATTTTCAACCCTCCTTCTCTAAATTTTCCAAGTGATTTTCTGCCCTTCATCCAGTTTTAGTGAGAAACAACAAAAGCTGGTGTGGAGACCTTTAAAAAATAGTGGCATGGAGGTTCCAAAAAAAGAAAGCAGGAACCCCAGAAAAAATGAAAGTCAAATAAGGCAGAACGACTATATAAGTGACCTTGCCCCCCCCCCCAAACCTAAGTAGTCCCTTATCCCTTTCAGAAAATCTGGATCTACATTTCTCTCTTTGCCAACAGGTGTTTCATAAAAATGAGTTCTGAGAGTAATTCAGCAAAGTTACAGAGGGCAATGGAAATAAATTCCTTTTTTCCAGGGAATTATTGCTCATCCATCAAGCCAAACCACTCTATTCCCTTCTATCCTATAGCACAGGAAGTCTCAGAGAGTAATAGAAACAGTTCCTCCTTCCCAACTGGGAAAAGGTTTTTATTCAAGAATGCTTTTGGTGCCAAAGAAAGAAAATACCTGGAGACCAGCTCTGGGCCTTTCTTTCCTAAACCAGTATGTGATATTGCCTGGGTTCAAAATGCTTTCATTTCACAGCCTTTTACTCCTTTTTCTCTCTATGAGGCTTTCTGTAACCTTAAATTGAAACAATGCTGATCATCATATTCATATTCATCCTATTCAACCAGATTTTAGCTGTTTCTTAAGACTTTATATGTGTAGATTGCATTATCAGTTTTCTGCCTTACTATTGGACTATCTACTGCTCCAAGTGTGTTCACAAAGTGTCAAGCTCCTGTCATAGCCCATTACAGGCTACATGGTATCCACATATTTCTATATTTAGATGACCTATTATTTTTGCAGAGTCCTTTCAAAGTGTTAGGAATTTCTCACCTGGGTGAAAGACTTCTGATATATGCTGGAATTTCAAGACAGTATTCAAAAGTCTTTTTTTTTAAGTTTTTATTGGAATTTTCAATTTGTAAAGTAATCACAACAATATTTACAGTCAGAAATTTGTGAACATAATAAATGAAGAAATTTCAAATAAGCCCCACACACAAAAGGAAAAAAAACAACTATTTACAGGAGTGCCCATTAACCAACAAGTCATTCAAGTTACTATACATCACACTAAAATGCAGTTACTTTTGCTTCTCAAGCAGATCTGTAAGTTCTGTCCATGCATTGTAGCAAGAGGTATTCCTGGTTGTTCTTGACTTAACTGTAATGATTTCCAGGTGGCAGGCTTCAGTTGCAATATTTATAAATTCTTTGAAGGAGGGTGTAGATTTGTTCTTCCAATTCTAAGTTATAACCTTTCTCTCTATATATCGTATAGACCACAAAATAAGATATTTCATTTTTTGACACATATAAGAATAGGAGTGTTAAAAGGGATTAATGATTTAGATAAAACAAATTTATCTCCAAAAAAAACTGTAAAAAGGGATTATTGTTATTCCAATAAGGTGTTGGCAGTACAGTCAAAAACATGTATTGCCCATCCGCTTTAATTTCTTGTTTACATCACCAACAAACTTGTTTCTGCTTGAACACTAATTCAATTTTATGTAGTGTGAAGAAAGCTCTATTAAAAATTTCCAAGTAAAGAGATTCCATCTAAGAGATGAAGTTGTATGTTTAGAAGATATTAGAATTATTTCTTTATCTTCTTCACTCAGAGGTCTATTATTAATTTGGGCAAAATAGTTCCAATAGTTGCCATTGCAACTTTTTGTTTCTCTTCTCACAGCTCTTTATAATTTAGATAAGACATCCTGCCCCAGTGCGTTTTGTTGCATTAATAATATTAGATATTCAATTAATTGCGGGATGTGATCCTTAATTTCCCCTTCTACATGTTGTCAGCAGGATTGTACATCTAGCCACATGTCTTTACTTAAATTATATGTGTACTTAATATAATCAACAGAATATAGTTTTTCAGCTTTCATTAATTGAAACCAATATAGCAGCTTTTTTTCTTCAAATTTGATCACTGTTTCTAACTTTGAGGTGGAGATGTTATATTGGGTGTATCCCATAGGAAATATAAGGAAGATCCATGCTTTATATGCCAGGTTTCTGTATATATATTTTTTTAAGTGTTTATTATAGTAGAAATGAAACATAAGTCACTTGTTTGGTGACTTTTTCCTATACAAAAGTAATTTTTGACTTCAACAATATGTTTCTCACCATTATTTTATAAATCACACCATTGTTTGTTTCTTTGTCAGGTACTTTGCTTCTTTGCTGACTACAATTAGGATTCTCAATTTCTGTTTATAAACAGAGTAAATATTTAATGCCAAATTTACTGAAATTATTATTCATTCATGCTACTATATTTACTGATAAATTATTCTTACAGATTACTAAGAAGCTACAACAGCAGATTTGTTTAGAAAACTTGTCATATACAGCATTTCAAATACATATATTATTACTGAGTAGCTTGTTGGATTTGTTCACACTGAGATAATTTAAGCATAAAATAAGGAACTATAATTAGTGTCCAAATATGTATGGTATTTCCTAATGTGAGTATTAATTTTGTGCAGAATATAAAGGATTATGATTGGGCCTCCTATCATTACCAGCTTGTACTATGTTCAAGACAAGCATGGGAAGAAATTCTCCTCAAGAAATGTCCATATCCAGAGTGCATAACATAGAGGATTATGACCAGGTCTCTGATCATAACCAGGTTAAGAGTCAAGATATAGATGTCAAGAAATTCACCTTCTGAGCAAAGCTTGAGAGCTGAATCCTAACACGGCATGACAGCAACATGGGTTATGATCAGATGGACATGATCATGATTCTTTGTAGTGCAAAAAGGTTTATCTGCTCTCATGTAGTTCAGAAGTCTGAGAGAAAAAATAATGTAGTAGCTTAAGTTTGTAACATCTTTAAATGCTGTAACATAAGTTACTCTGACCACACAGAGAATGGCCAATATACACAACTGTTAAACACTTCAAATTGGATTTGGACCTTTTTTATGAAAAGTTTGAATGAGTTGTAATGTGTTCAACAGTTTCAAGACATTCTTCTTTGGTGGCTGCTGATCACTGTCAATGCTCTGACTTGAGCTTAACAGCACTGTTTGGTGTTTAACAAGAACTTGTTAGGCACATTTGTAACATCAAAAAAGTGCTAACAAGCCTTCTTTTTCCTCTGATTTTGCAACATAATAGAAATTCATGCACTAAAAGAAATTTATGATCAGAGAGACTGGGTCATTTTCTTTGTAGCTCATAGAGCATTACATTCTTCCATGTACTAAAATAATTAAAGAAAAAATATAGGAGAACTAAGAGTGCTACTATTTTAAAATCTGTAACAGCCTTACTGTTGACACAGAGAGCACACACCAAAGAACAGTGACAAGAAACACAAATAGCTCTAAAACATGTTAAAACACTTAAATTAAGCAAAGAGAGAGAGAGAGAGAAAGGTTGAATAAGTGTTTAACGTGTTTTAAAGCTCTTAGTGTTTCCCATAGTTATTTACTGGTGGCTGCTAATCCCTGTTAATGGTCTTACATAAGACTAGAGCTTAGCAGTGGTAAGGGGTGCTTAACAAAACTTTGTTAAGCACCTGTCTGTTTCAGTGCATAATCACGACTTTCCAGTCACTACATTTGTTATTGAATGTTATGTGCTTATTTGAGTTCTTAGTAATAAAAGGGCACATTTTTAGTAGTACAAGATAATATGAATAGAAATAGTTACAAAGGAAGAATTACAAAGAGCTTCCAGCACACATGGAAACAAAGATGCAAACATATATATATATATATATATATATATATATATATATACAGATATATATATTTTTATATATATATATATATATATATATATATATATATATATATATATATATATATATATATACACACATGGGTCTATGTTCTTTTATTGAATGTGCACTATATCGAAACCCGTTTACTCTAGCACACAATGTCAAAAGCACACACCATCGAAAGAACATAGCAACGAAACTTAAATGATCGACACAATTGCTGTCTTATCATAAAGTTTGCAAGACTATATAAAGTACTTGAAAGTGAAGATGGTGTACTTCATACCCAATGTCAAAATGGCTGCCGTAGAGACATTGCCCCCAGGAGTACTTGGCCAAATGTATGAGATGACATTATCTCAGAGAGGTAAAAAGATTTTAGTGTTGGATGGCTACACCTATAAATTAGAAAAATCCACGAAAGTGAAGAACTACTGGTGCTGTACGCGAAAACTGACAGAGAAATGCATGGGTCAAGCTATAACAGTATGTGTAACTTCGGGAGAAGAGCTGTTAAAGTCAGTTGAACATGATCACAAAGGGGATCCTGCACAAACTGAGAAGTATGCAGTCTGTTAAAATTTGAAACAGAGCAACTTTGTCCTGAGATTCCCCTTGCATCATAGTTGATGATGCAATTGCGTCTAGTTCTCTGGAATACGCCTCTAGTCTGCCTAGCAGACATGTGCTTGTACAACAAGTTAGAAGAGCTCGCTTGAAATGTAAAGGTAAACCCACTAAAGCGGCTCTAACTTTATAGAACGCAGATGTCATGAATTACAAACTGAAAGAAGGGTCATTTATTTACAAAAGAATGAAGGCTAAAACCAATGAAACAGTTGTGCTTGTATTTACCACTAAAAGTAATTTGAAGGATCTCACGAAGTCTGAAATGTGGTTAATGGACGGTACATACTTTCTTAGAGGAACTCTGTCCCATCAATTATACACAATTCATGCCTCAATTCAGTATGGTGTCTACAAAAAGAATGTTCCTTTAGTATTATGTTTAATGTCAAAAAATAGTTTTAAAGGCTACAATTATATGTGGCATTGTCTATTTGCTTTGATAGAAGAGCATGAATTAACATGTGATGTACGTTACTTGCTTTGTGATTTTGAAGTTGCCGCTATAAAGAGCATACAGAGAAATGTTAGTAATGTGATATACAAAGGATGTCTCTTTCATTTTGGGAAGAATATATGGAGGAAAGTTCAAAGTGTAGGTCTTGGTTCATTGTACAACACTGATCTCTCATTTCAACTTTGTATAAAAAACTGGTTGCTCTAGTGTTTTCACCAGAGAGTGAAGTTATTAAAATGTACCAGGAATTGAAGTGTACATTTCCACCTGAAGGTAGAGAAGTGCTAAAATACTTCACTGAATGGTACGTACTGGGTAAACCATGGTCATTTTCATCTAGATCTAGTAGTACAATAAGATTTCCTCCCTTATTCCCTGTGCACTTTTGGAATATTTCTGTACTTAATGATTTATGTTTGCCAAGGTCCCAAAATGCTATTGAGGCTTGGCATAGCCATTTAGATGCTTAGCTGGTAAGCATGTGTCAGATATCCACAATATGCTGAATGTCATTGTCAGAGAACAGAATCGTATTGAAGAATTACGATTGAGAATGTGTACAGCTTGCCCTACTTCTCCAAAGAAGAGGAGTTTAGTACACCATAAACAGCAATTCAATTTGATTTTCACTCACAGGGAACAGTATTCTAATTTGCAGTATGTTACAGCGATCACACATTTGTTGAAGATGTAGATTGCAGTGATACATTTCTTTCAGGGACTTATGTTTGCTGTTTAAAGTTTCAGTTGTTTATATTTACACTGGGGTGTGTTTCTATATCCGCTAGGGCTACTTTCGATAATGTGAGCTGTGTGTTCGACAATGAGTATTCGAGTAACCTGGTTTTGATATAGTGCACATTCGATAAAGGTACATAGACCCACACACACACACACACCTATATATGTGTGTATGTATATACTATGGGCTGTTGTTGTCATAAGTCTTGGAAAAAAGCAGCAGAGAAAGTCTGTTTTTGCAGGATATACTAAAGTGGTGTCAGTGTCCAATAATTACTTCCATCACTGTAAATGAATAAAGTACATGGATATCCTTAATATAAAATATGACTGTGAGATGCTTTTGTTTCAGTTTGTCTTCACAGTCTGTATTGATTACTGCAGAGAAGTACTTCAAAGAATGAAAAAAGCAAAATTGTCATCTGAAGTTGCAGCAGTAGAAAAGGAGCTTCAGGTATCTTTCCCTGTTGGAGTAACAGGAGGACTTTTATGTACCATTCCCTGTTGGGTGATGATGTGCTAAAGTTCATTCAGTAAATCTTTTATTTTTTGGGATTGTTTACAGAAAGACAGAATGTGGAATGGAAACTGAACCTTGAGAACTTTGACTAGATTAACTCTATCAAAACCTAAATACTATGATAAATTAAAACACAAATGTATAGACTTTCATAGGGATTTCATCAAATTAAAGGCAGATAATAACCTTTGTTCTGACTTAACTATAATAATGAAAAAATGCTTCAGCAAGTGTGTATATAGTGTGTTATAACTTTTTCATGTATTTTATCATGTATCCATATATACTGTACTTTTATTGTAGAGGCGATCGTCACTATAACCAATATAAATTTGTAATCTAACTTTACTGTTTATTGTTTATTTTTCATGTATCCATATATTGTACTTTTTGTTGTGGTGAAAGTCTCTGTAATTATTATAAATGTATAATTTTGCTAATGTGTTTCTGGAGCTTTTCTCCCTGGGCCTCCACTGAAAATGGGCACATACCCAGTCAGACTTTCCCAGTAAACAATTGTCAAATAAATAAATAAAACATCTACATAAGCAAAAAATACTGAAACAGAAACTACCAGTAGCATATCCCAGCTTGCTTCAAAGCAAGATAAACTACATTGATGAAAAATAGTATTCATACTAAAACCAAATAAAAACACTCAGAGGACAATCCTATTTCATACCTTTTTTTCAACTTAATCTGTACCAAAAATCCCATCATGAAGCACCCTACTTAGCCTCTTACATAAAATTTTACAAAAAATGTTTGTAATATGTATTGCTCAAAATAATCTGTCTCCAGTATGATAAATCTGTCTTATCTCATATTTAAATAAAAATCTAATATTCTATTCACACACTCGAGTCTCTTTTATTCTAACCTTTAACCATTCATTAAGAAGACACAGAAAGACAGAATTTTCTCTGACAACAATTTCTGACGATTTATAAGACCCATAATGTATCCCATCAGGGCCTAGGGATGTACAGATATTTATTGATTTTAGCACAGTATTTAATTCTACCAGTATTATTTTCTTATCTAAAACTTCATTATCATCATAATATACTTTATCATCATGCCATTTTTTCAAAGATATTTGGACAGCTAAAAAGATGTCTTGAACATAACATTCAACAAATAATAAAATGTCATCTTGGGATGTAATAAAACCACGTTATGTTTTTTTATGCCAGACACAAAAAGCTCTCTGTCTTCTTGATTTGACATAGAAAAAGGAACAAGCTCACTTTAAGTACCCTGAACCACATGATTTTGATTAAATAATAAAATTTGAATAGTTTATTTTGTCATCCTATACCCATACCTTTTCTTGTATACTACAATGTCCTTGACCATGAAATTTCAAAACCCTCTCAAAAATTTTCCATGCTAAGGCATATAGTTCATTTTTCATTTCTAAGAGTGATTTCTCCAATATCAAATTATCCTTTCTTAATTTAACTTTAAATAAACATCATCACAAAGTCCAAGAATCAAAAAACATGAGACAAACGAAATATGCTGATGCCACAATTGGTCTAACAGATCTTTCCAATCCTTTTTCTGTGAACCCAAGTATTCATTTTCTTTATACCCCTTTCTTCTTGTAAAATTTTATTTACCCAAACAGAAAAATTAAGACCTTGCAATCTGTAATTGGAAAAATCCATATACCCCCCTCCTCAGAAAAGAGAGAGAGAGAATCAGAATGAGCAAAAAAAAATCAGTTTCCATAACTAAACTACTACTTTTTATAGGTTTGGCCTAAATACAGTCCCATAAACAAATGTCCATGCAAAACAATGTTTTTAAGTAATCTAACATCACTAGACATCTTTGAAGAATGTTTTCAAAAATGACAATTCCAATCACCAACAACAACAACAGTTTGTATATTAACTAAAACAAAAGGCTAGAGTAACAAACATAATTCTTTATTTTTGTTTTATTTATGTAAGTCCATATAGAATAACCAAACAGTAGATACCTCAACCCTTGGTAATCTTACAAAACAAAAGCCTACCCAGCCTGCCCACTACTACATCCAAGATCTTAATGTATGATATTACCAACATGAATACATCCTTCCCAAAAGACACTGGAATATTCCACAACGCCTAAATCTGTTGTTTTTAAAAGTTGCAAAGATATCTAATATCTAACAGACAATACTGAGAGAAGTATTTCAACAATGCTACAAAATTGCAAGTCTGCTATGCACATTAATAATGTGATTGGCATTAAGTCTAAAAACTGCAATATCATCCTTTCCCTTTGTAAACAGTTTCTCCTTGTTTTGGTTTATGCTGTTTTATTTTCTTACCTATTGTAATTGATGACCCCCCACCTCACCTTCAGTAGCCCCTTCATCCTACCCCCATCTTCATCAACATGTTAACTTGATCCTCCTCCTCTTTATTTTCCTCTGTATGTACTTCCTAACTGTAAGAATGTCTAAGATCTACAGTCCCTACATTCTGTAACTCATTCTCTTTATGGTCTAAATGTAATTCACCATCTTCTATTTTTTTATCCCTAAACAGTCAAATCACAAATGCCCAGTGTTTACAAACTTTATGACAATTATTTTTGTTATGTTCCATTTCCTCACAATGGAAGCATTTACGTTTATCATGAGCTTTAATAAATTGTGTATATCCACTACAAAAAAATAAAATAAAATAAAATAAACATAACTTTTTGACCAGGATACATAACATATGCCTTAAACCCTATTATAGTAAGACTATGCTGAATAATATCGTCAACAACTTCAAGAGTAGCCCAAACTTCTCAGGCCCCATTGTTAATATTTCTTATATCATACACTTTTTAACATCATACATGACAACATTTTTGAAAATATACTCCCAACTCTGTCAGCTGTTCTAAACTCTGCAAAACCTTTCTTTTTAAAATTCATATTGTAAGCCTGCAATTGATAATGTGCCATGGAGCACAACGTTGCTTTAGTGAACCCATGCAGGAAAAAACATTTCAGTACTATTCACATTTTCAAACATTAAGTCCCAATAGCTGTACTTGCCTACATGAATGAGGTCAAGAACATATGTCAAGGTAAAACCAAAGGGTTTTACCACAGAGTCCTAAAAAACATATCTATCAAAGCCATAGAAAATGTACGTAGAAACAGTAATGAAGTCTTGGGTTGTATAGGACTGGAAAGTTCTCCTTTTGCCATATAAACCTCTTCTGCATAGCAGGGTCATGGCACAACAGCATTGGTACAACTGCAGACTTTTGTTGTTGAGCCAATTGAAACAACTGGAACCTTTGCTTCTTTATTACCTAATTTCACATCCTGTGTAACATTCAGGCCCTCCACACTATAAAATGATTCCATAATTTGACTCCAGGATTTTCATCTTTGGGCTCATCTTCATCAAGTAATCATTGAAGTTTCTCCACCTGTAGGCCATCATTTGAGAGATCCATTACAACCATTCTTCATTTCTTCTTCTTTTTTTTTGCATCATAAAAACATATTCAAGCATTTCCATATTAATTTTCCTCCCTTGTTTGTAAAGCCTTCCAACGTTTATTTACATATTGCTTCCCATAATTTTTAAACTCTCCCACATTTAAAAAATACATGCTCTGTAGTTTCAAATTCTCGACAATAATTACACATTCTGCCCTACATTCTTTTATAAGGCATATTTGCCTTAACAGGTAATTTACTTATAGAAAATCTCCACAAAAAGTGTTTGCATTCATGTATATTTTATACCATTTATATCCTGTTAATATTGCTTTCTTTTTTTGATTTCTAAATTCTTCCAAGGCTCACTAAAGTAATATTGACTCATATTATTTATGTACCATTCTTTTCTATTTTTTTCACTCAAATTCAGTTTTAATTTCCATAATAAGAATTTATTTTGATATTCCTTTATCTATTCATTCATAATTCCCTTACATTTTTTCCTATTTCCATTTTTCCCATAAACATTGATATTTGTAATATAATATGGCTTCTCTCAGATTTTTACATTGCTTTGTATAACCTACTAAAGCTCTATATAGATTTACTGATGTAACATGCACAATTGGGTTTATTAGGCCCAATCCTCCTTGTTCTTCTTTCATGTATAAAACTCCTCTTTTGACGGGTTCAGCTTGACCCCCATATGAAGGCAAATATAACAGACATTACTGCTGTTTCATACTCTGATGGTATCATATAGGTATTGCCTATATAGTATATGCTATTTTACCTATTATGATGGAATTTTATCAAATACACTTTCTTTCTATACAGCAGTCTATAAGTTTTCCAAAAATTGCATATCTTTTATTCCTAGCACTAATTTTTCCCATAGTTTTTCCTTATAGACACCTGATCCAAAAACTATTCCTAGTATATCTATAGATTCTTCATTAAATTTTAAATCTCCTGTATTTCTTTTGAATCAAAAACGTCTACTTTTCTTATAATTTATACATAAACCAATCTTCTTTAAAAATTTGTTTCATTTTTTTACTTATTTCTTCCAGCTATTCTTTGTTACTTGTTATTAACACAATGTCATCTGCATAAGTGTACATTACAGGTAGTTATATTTAATTTACTATCTTAAATCCTGCAGTATATGTTATTTGATTAATCTTTGTCACTATTCTGTTCATAACTAAAGAAAACTAATTGGACATTGTTAATTGGACATCCCTGTCTTATTCCAATCTCTGTCTTATTCCACATTCGATTTTTATGTCTTCACTTATCTATCCATATATATTTAATTTAAACATTGTTATTTCGTACGACTTCATTACTTGCACTATTTTCTTACTTATATTATATGCCTCTAGAATATCCCATAATGATTCATATTGTATTTTGTCAAACATCTTTTTTAAATCTCCTATCACAACTTTTGCCTGTACTTTTTTTTACTTTTGATATCATCTGTTATCTCTTTCATCAACCATAATAAGTATTGACTTCCTTTTCCCTTTCTGCCAAATATTGTTTGGTCAAGTAACCTGTCTATTTTACTTGTTAATCTCTTGGTTATAATTCTCATGACTATTTTATAATCCATATTTTTAGTACTATTTGTTTCCGGTTCTTTATATCAACTCTTTCTCCATTTTTCCATATAAATAGTATAGTTCATATACATAACTCGTTATCTATAATTCCTAATTCTAACCATTCATTTAATACTTCTACAAATATAATTTTCTGCCAATTTTGCCAATTTCCCATATCTTTATACATATGGTATTCAATATGATCTAATCCTGTAGCCGTGCTCTACTAATTTCTTTTAGTATTTGATTTAACTGCTTCATAGTTATGTTTCATTCCAAAGTTTCATTATCTTTTTCATTTAATTTGTTAAGGTCATATTTCTTTTATTTCTTTCTTATCAAAAGATTGTACTATATACTCTTTAATTATCTTACATATTCCTTCTTTCACTGTGACTTTATATCTTTCTTTATTTCTCAAGTCACTTATTACTTTTTCATTTTCTTTCATCAGTTTGTTTAAATAAGGTCCTACTTGTTCCTTTCTCCTTGTAGGCAATATCTTAATTTGTATAACAGATTATTAATTATTTTTGGTTTAATTCATATAATTCCTTTTCCTTTTCATGAAATTTCCTTTTGTCTTGCAATAATTCTCTAAACATAACTTGATTTAGTGTTTTATATTCAATTTTTTTCTTTTTCCCTCTAATTCTCTAGGTCTTCCAAGAAACATATTTATACTTTTCTTTAAAACTTATCCACCAACTTGTCCAGTTTTTGTAAAATCTTCTCATGTCTATATGATTTTTCCACAATTTTTTTTCTTTTCTATCATATTGTTTTAAGTCTCTTTCATTTAATCTTTTTAATTCCTTTACCTATTCTTATGTATTCTTCTTTCTCGTGTACTTTTATCCATATAGCTATATGATCAGAGAATCCTGACTTCCTCATCCCTTTCTGTATAATTTTAAGCTTTTTGACAGAAGAAAGGAATCAATTTCAGTCTTAATCTCATTTCTTTTGTAAGTCCAATGCTTATTATCCTATGTAATATATCTATATAGTTTACAGATTTCCATTATTTCATATACTGTTATAACATCACTACTGATCTGTTTGCTTATATTTAGGTTACAATTAAAGTCTCCCACATGTCCATATTTCCACAGTCCAGAATATCTTTGAACATTGTCTCTCTTTGTTTTTTTATAACATAAGCATATATAGCAATCACCCTATATACATTTGTGTTCCATCTTGTATCTAATGTTATTGTTCATCCAAGTTCCACTATAGTGACATCTAGTATTTTAATATCTTCTTGATGTAATATACACATGCATGAACATACATCTTTACCCATGTTCCAAATAATTGGTCTGCCCCATAATTTTTCTGTTTGTGACCTTTCTTCTTCTTTCAGTAATCTTAAATCCTCTAATATAATAATATGAGCATCTAATACAGCACACCATTCTAAGATACCTATCCTTCTTTTTATGCTTTTCATGCTATTAACATTCAAAGCTACAGTCTTCAGCTTTTGAATGAAATAGTTTTAACATTTTTCATCCATTACCTTTTTTCTTTCTTTTGTTATTACACTTTTAAATTATCTTTTCTTTCTTGCACTATTTTCTTATAGAATTATTTTTTCTTCTTACTACCTGCCAATTTGTATACTCTTCCTCACTTGTATCATTTGATTTTATTTCCTTTTCTTTCTCCACCTCTTTTGTATCTATTACAATGTATTTGTTTTCTTGTATGTCATTTTTCTTGCTTATTACTGTGTGTATCCTGTACTAAATTATGTGATTCTTCTTTTTCTATAAGCTCCATATCCTCATCACACTCTAACCAAACATGTCATGTTTTACCACGTCTTGCATTTCAATTCACATTTCTTGGCTTCGTGACCTGCTTTACCACATATAAAACATTTTCTTTTGTTACATTCACTTATTAAATGATTATGTTTACCACAAAAAAGCAAAATTTTGGCTGTCCTCTGTATTTCACAAAGCCTCTATTGCCACATACATTAATTATACTAGGAATGTGTATGACATTTTCATTTACCATATTTAATATAACCCCACATTCCCATCCCAGGTCCATAAGTCCCGTTTATTATAAATTTTGTTTGTATCCAAAACATCTTTAAACACAGTTAATAACACAGTTAATAACTGTTCTTTTAAGTCCTTTGCTTCATCTTCATTTCTAAATTGCACTAGTATTCTCATTTTGCTTTCTTTATGAAAGGATTGTATCACATATTTTGTCCATGATTACTGTTCTTTTTTTTCATAATTTATTAAAAAGTTCTTCATGGCTTATCCAGTTTCAAACAATACATCACAGAATGATAATGAGAATAAATGCTCTTACCTCTGTAGAGGAAACACCCAATGGTGCTATTATAGAGTCCCACACTTCATACCTTGCCAGTCCTTCTTATTTTTTGATACCTGTTCTTATTGTGTATTTTTTCTTTGCCTATTTCACCTCCTAAATTTTTTTCTCCTTCCTTCACCTTCTATGCATACAATTTTCTTCCTGTTGTTTCCTCTGCCATCTCTTCTCCTTGTATTTTTTTCCATCAGTTGTCCCCAGGATGCTGCTACCTCACTTTCTGGTTCACGTGGGTTAATAAGATCCTTGAGATACTCATCCCACAACCCTCCCGACTGGAGGGTTGTAATGGCGCATTCCTGCTGGTTCTCAGCATCTTCCTCAAACAGCTTCTTCTGAAAAATAACTTCTGAATCCATTCCTTCTTCTCACACAGTCTCCAAAATGTTTTGTTGCCTTGCTTCCTCCTTCTCCTCTGATCTGTATGAGTTCTCCTCCTCCGGATTACTTTCTATCATTTCTGCCATCTCCAAACTCAAATCTCCATTATCCTTATTTTCTCCATACTGCCTGTTTGTCACCATGTTTCCTCCTGTTTCTCTGGGATGTCTTTGTGCCTGGATCAGAAACAGGAAGACAGATGCACCGCACACTAATGCATCCCCCTACACCAAAGACCAGGGGAATTTCCCTGATGCCCTGGCCAAAAAGAAATACCACCTTGGGCTTCTTTTGAAAGGAGGTTATTAGCCTGGTGAGACAGCCTGGCTGAATTCTTAGTCTGATAGAATGCAAGATCTATTATGCATACATATATAATTCATTAACACTGTCACAATATATACCTAAATATTATTTGCATGCTCGGTTTTTCATTAAAGTGACTTTTACCTCTATGCTGTTCTATTTTCAGTGTCAAATGGCCTGGATCTTGACCAAAAGGTGTCTTCAGACCAGTGTATCAACCCAGTTAACAAATATTAAATAAAAAGAAAGCATGCCAGCAATGTGTGTATGCAATAATCTTTCCAACGTACTGTACAGAAATCTCACTGCTTGGACTGAAGTTGAATATGCATAAAGCAAGCAATATAAAGTCATAAAATAGTAGTTGAGATAATTAGAAGTACACACTATTTTATTTGGCCACAGAACCTGATGAAACAGATGACATATGGTTGTGCATGTTAAGTAGCGAACCTCACTCCATCCCTTTTATGAATAATGAAATTCCCCATCTGTACATGTTAAAAAATGACTTTCATGTACTAACCTCCTCTGCGGATATTGAGAATAAGGCTTCCTTCCACAGTTGTACATCCTGCCAGCTCTTTTGCTGACTGAACTGACTCGATTGCCTTGAAGCCTACTTTGCAGGTCTTCGGACATAATCCTTCACACTTAAGACATGAAAGGCTGAAAACAGACCAAATAGAATCCAAAATGTAAGGTATCAAAACAGTAAGCAGTTGAGTTCATTTTTTGATTTCTGATTACTATACAGAACTTTGAAATACAAAGACATGGTCAGATAAACAAATTATATTTTCCTACTTACATAATGATGGTACAGTGTTTAGAAAACTCAGAATAGTTATGTTTTTTAAGTGCATGAAAGCATGCCACATACTTGAAGCCCAGTTCATATTCTCTTGTACAGTGAGGTTAAGATTAAATAACCTACATGGAGCCACAGCCTATGAGAAGCATTGTGTTTACCTCTCTACTAACATTCTTAATATTACGCACTTATCAAGGTACACATACCAAATGTGGTGACTGCCATAACCTGCTCTCCCCTGTACCCTGTCCTCAGCCACTTGCCCAGAAAAGAAGATTACACATTAAGAAAAAAATTCTGCTCTGTTCAAAATAAAACAATTTAGAGAAGTATGGACAGAAATAAATAAAGAAATAAATTTATCACTACATCTTCTACCAAGTGAGGAAAAATATTTCTTAAATAACTACTATACAGTTTCATTAATGAGTGAGAGAATGGCATAGTATAAGAGATAAAAAACAAAATTGTGGAGAGTTGAAAAGGCTAGTAAGTAACACACACATATATATATATATATATATATATATATATATATATACACACACACACACACACACACACACACACACACACACACACACACACACTGTGAGGTGTACATGAGATGTTCAGAGACAAACATACCATGGTGCATTAGCTTGCTGATGTGCAGTAACATGGTGCGCTGTCTCCACAGCCATGCCAAATGCTAATAAAGGATTTCTGGAGGATGCTAATTTACCATGTATGCTCGGTTGGCTGTCCCTGTGGTAAGGCATTTATGTAGTAAAGTGATTTTCTTGGCTGAGTAAATTAACATAGCCCTTCCTGGTCACTTGTGTTAATTAGCATGGCCAAAAGTTCATGTTCACCCATCATGGTACAGGTAATTGCTAAGGAGTTTACATGGTTACATATGTAAGTTTATATCTGTCTGCGAGGCTAGTGAAGGCTTAGGTCAGCTGTGTGTGTGTGTGTGTGTGTGTGTGTGTGTGTGTGTGTGTGTGTGTGTGTGTGTGTGTGTGTGTGTGTGTGTGTGTGTGTGTGTATAAATATATGAATGTGGGGGTTCTATCTTACCTGCACACTCCTTTAGATTAACCAGCAAACTTGTGGTTGGGGGGACACTAGCCACCAGAAAGATCTCTCTCTTGACATCATGCTTAAACAGCCCTTATACAAGAAATGGGTTAGGAAAGAACACTATCCACTAGGAAGAACTCTATTAACATCATAGCTAAATGGAATTTACATAAGACTTGGGTTGGGAGCACTAGACACCAAGGATATTGTATGTAGCATGCCTTACAGGCAATTAAAGAAAGCAGGGATACTCTTCATAGCATGCCATAAAGGGCAGTAAAAATTATTCAAAACCTGCACTGTCCTAGATAAAGGATATCAGTCCTCTGCTCCACCACTAGACATATGATGCAGTTGCAATATATTGATTGTGTATTAAAAAAAATACATAAAGTGAAAGTAAGAGAAGGTTTCAGCTCTTGCACCCTTTGCATTGAAAGCAGAAGCATTAACCCACTAAGCTAACTAAACTGTTAATGCTGTTATTTTATTATTTTTTGATGTTACATACTAAAAAATATAAATCTGTACTATCTAGCATGCTCTAATGCTTGCAACGGTATGCGAGTCATTAGAGACGATGTTTGTGTGTGGGGGGGGCGGTGGGTGTGTTGGGGTATTATTTAAAGTATTACCAGAACCCACTTAAAATGTAATGCATTAGCAGGTCTACCATTATCATGTAGGTTCTGAATAAAACAATTGAAACTATTATGCTTGGCATTATTGACTGGCTGTCCATGGTTTATGAGGCCTGGGGCAAATACATAAGAAGAGTCATTGGGGAATTTGTAATTAATCAGGGAAAGGTAAGAGGTATGTGTTGTCTGTGTGCACGTGTTTGAATGTGTCTATGTTTGTGGGAGAGTGAATGTGGGGTGCCTGTGCCAGCATGATTGGCTGCCAGTATTAACTACCACAGGAGAGTATACATTGGAACTCGTGGTTGTTAATGATGACTTATAGACATGCAAGTTAGCTAATAATGAGGTTTTTACTTATTGCGACTAATGTGTGTGTACACATATATTCATGTGTGTGTCTGTATGTGTGTGTGTGTGTGTGTGTGTGTGTGTGTGTGTGTGTGTGTGTGTGTGTGTGTGTGTGTGTGTGTGTGTGTGTGTGTGTGTGTGTGTGTGTGTGTGTGTGTGTGTGTGTGTGTGTGTGCATGTATTCCTTTATTTTACTTTATTGTCTAAGTATATGTGCGACATTGTGACCCTTGCAGGTTGAATTGCCTTGTGGCAAATGAGCTGTATGTCAAGTGAAAATACATGTAGTGAGAGGAATCATTTTAGGGAATGCAGCGCAGGAGAAAAAAGATCCAGAGGTTTAGTCATTCTAAAGATGAGCCATGCTGTGCCATGTGAAATTGGTAGTGGCATTCAGCAGGAGGAGGTACACAGAAAGGGGAGTAGCTCAAAGGAAAATTAATGATTTCATGCAATGTATAGGGTAGTGGTAGGGCACACCTAGAACACAGTGTCGATTTCTGGCAGTCAGATCTAGGAAAATTAGGGTGTTAAAATCCAATAGACAGCTACCAAAACAAGTAAATAGACATACTGCAGTATTACCAAGGAAATGGAATTTGGTACATGTGCACTGGAAGAGAAAACAAATTAATGCATGCTGGAGTCTAAACACCCAAGTAGTAGGGATATTGAAGTTAAAGGTTTGTTGGGAAGAAAATGTTGCAAAACTGATAAAAAAAAGCAGTTCTAGAAGGTGAAGCAATGACAGAAATCAAGAATGCCTAGGGCAGAAGAGCATGAGGTACATTGTGCCTTTCTGCCACAGAAGATAACGGGAAACTATACTCAGTGACTTGTGCAGTCTGTCAGCCCTGGTGGCAATGCTTGACAATGTCGGGGTGACTTCCATAAATATCCACCTGTGGCTATAATGCACATGACATATCGGGTATTGTGGCACTGGGACACTGGTATGTCATAGAACAGTCTGCTTTTCAAAACAAAAGACCTATGGTAGGCAGTCTCTAGAAATTACTAGCAAAAATATTCATTAAAAACGGGTGTCTTTCTTTTCTGTAGTACTGTGTTTATTGCAAATGAGTACAGAAGCACAGTCAAAGGCATTGTTTTTTGTGCCTAAAACACTATTACAAATGCATGGATGAAACAGTCATACAAACAAAGATGCATTGTGGGATTTTGATCATAATGATCAGTATGGCTTCTGTTGCATTGTAGTGTTTTACAGAGCCTTTCTGAAGCACATAAGAATAGTACGGGCCTATATAAAATGCAGACTTGGACCATATTTTCCAAATGTTCTTGCTGCTTATTGATGCCTGCATCAGTCCTATTATTTAACTCCCACTTTTCCGTACAGTGAAAGCAGTTTGCAAAATGTGTCTGTTGTATTTGTGCACTGGTACTAAAAATGATTTAAAAAATTGATAACCTTAGCTATTACTTTATAGTTTACTTAGACAAATATTTAAATGACAGGTGTTCAGATGGAAATATTACAGTATCCACAGATAACCTATGTAATAATATACCCCTAAACTGGTATGCTTTTTCCAAAGACTTAATGAAATATAATGTGTTTGGTCATGAACTAAATGATAAATGTTGCCCATTGCTTTTTTTCCTAAAAACATTCTGTTTCTGACCACCCCTGAATAAACAGAATGCAGCTGAGTCATTACAACCTGCTGAACGGTTCAGTATCAGGCATTTACTTAAAATCCTAAAAGAAGCTACTTTTAATTTTACATTTCTTCTGGAACTACTAACGCCTACAAGTACTTTATTTCAGAGCTTACAGGTAAATTTCCAAAAGAGTCAATCGCATAAAAGTCTGAGACCTAAAAAGGAGACCACTTTATCTCCTATATGCCACACAAACAGAAAACAGTATCATCATATTCAAACTGCACAACATGTGAAGTGTGCAAGCTGCTATTATTTCAGCATTAACAGAATGGACTCTTATTTTACCTTACCTGGTCTCATTCCTCTGAAACCCAGATGGACAATCTGACAAACACTCTCCATCGTGAATGACAAACTTCAAGGTCTCGCGGGGGTTATCTGAAACTTTACGTAGGCTTGCGCAATATTCTGCTGTCACACATCGCCATCCCGTATACCTGTATGTACCATTAGGGCAGTTTGACAGGCAGTGCTTGCTATAGTAGTAATTCCGGCATGCCACACATGCCCTGTTGTCATTGGGCCGGATACAGCCTCCGAGGCACTCCCAGTGACAACATTCCCCATTGTCCATGCAGGCTTTTCCATTGCAACTGCAGACTGAAAAGAGTAAAGAGGGTTAATCACAGCAGTAAGAAAACTATCAGAAGAAGGTAAACAGATCATTTCATCTATGACTGTTAGGGAAGGAAAAGATGAACCTTCTTCAGTGAGGCAACATTCTGTAGCTGGTGCAAGAAATACATATTTGCATGATCTAGGACTATTTACTCAAGTCACATATGGCGAAAAAAATATGAATGATCACAGATGGTCACAGCAACATATTATATATGTTATGAGAGGAGAAAATAATTTAATATGTTGCTGTGCCAACAGTAACTCAAATTACTGTGTTAAAAATGAGATTTCCTTAATGGGATCAGTTATGTAACTGTAATTAGATTCTCCTGCAAAATTGACGGGCTAACTCCTTTTTGTTGTTGTGCAAGCCATTCACCTTACCCTAATGCACTTATGGTGGAACTTTATCCCATAATGTCTTATTGTGGAAATACTGTTTAAAGAACTAATGCTCATGTTGTTCTTTGCTTACCACTGTTGCCACTGCTATCTAATAGTTAATGTTTTTAATGTGTATTAAAGGTGCACATGGTCTAGAAACTGTAAAATATGATGGGCCTCATTCCAAAAGACCTGTTCTCAGTGACTTGCATGGGAGTAAGCACTTACTCTTACAGCAGGTCTTCTGAGGCCTAACATCTGATATAAGCCTGTTTATAAACAGGCCTTACACTGAAGTGTCACTTACACCATGAGCAGGTTTTATGGAATCAGGACTTACATCAGAGACAGTAATTTAATTTACACTGAGAACAACTCTCTCAGAATCTAGCCAATGTATCTAGAACAACTTACCATCTGAGGTTAAAGATTAAATCTTGAGGACACTGCAATAAATAATGCGGCTTATAATGAGTATTACAAGACATTTAGCTAAGAAAAAATGCTCACCTTTTGACTTGTGACTTCTGATACTACATCACTGATATGGAACAGACCAGAATAGGACTTAATATGCCAGCTTTTACCACGTAAAACAGTTCTTTTTACCTACAGGGTTTGAACTGTCCTTGTAAACACTTGATAAAATTTGACATTATTATTTATTTTTTTAATTAACAATCTGCTAAGTGCTTTCATTATGGTCCATTCTTTCTATTTTCAAACAAAATCCATTCAGTTTAATGTGTTTTATTATTGTCTGCCCAGAATAAGTCAACACTCCTAAGTCGTTAAGCATGTTTTTACCCATCCACTGATTATGTAGTTCTGCCCCACAGCCATTCTGATGACTCATTGGTTCCCTGAAGGTGAGAGCCATCATCCATGCACTACAGATTAGTGTCTTCCCTTACCTAACTCCCTCTTCATTCATGCCCGAAGACATTCCACAGTTACTACTCATAGAAGGTGCATGTATGCTACCACATATGCCAACCTCTCACAGAGATTGTTACCATACACATTGCTGTAGGTGATATTCCAACATTCCTGTAAGTGTTACCAATGTAATAAATTGAACTATGATCCTACCCCAGGCCAGGATGGATAAGCAAGCATCAACCACTCATTCCCATCCACTCTACCCGTGTTCTTTCAGGATCTAAGCTGCTAAATGAACACAGGTGTTCTGGGGCATAGTCAAGGCTTTATCCCACTATATTACAGGGTCAGGCTCAAGTGCCTTCTATGGACAGTTTTCATATTTATTACTAATCCTCTTCTGCTGTATAAAATAGACATATCACTTTAATTTAACATAAAAAACAGAAACCTTCTAACTCTGAAATTTACAAATAACCACAATGTCTCCTGAATTTGAACTATCAGCAAATGAACTGGGATAAAGTGACTTTATAGTGTTGTATCAGCACAGATCTGCAACAATTTCTAAATTTACTTCATGTGCAGAAAAAAAACTTTCTCTTATCCGAATCCTTACTTTAATAAACACTTAAAAAAGACCATTAAATAAAGGGAGAAAGCATGGTATTTTTATAAATATTCTCTCCAGATTTTAACAACCATAACATTTTTCTTAATTGCCAAAAGGTATAAATAAATGAATAGAAGCATTCAGTCCCACTGGAACTTACAGGCTTGAATGGAATGCTGTTATAACATAAATTCCCACACAGAAAGAGATGTGATTAATACTATCACAGAGTGGGTGAACTACTTCGATTTTTTAAGCAAATGCATATGTCTTCAGGTTTTATTTTCATTCTCAGATCCTGTCCTTCTGTCTGACCTCTGGAAAAATTGCCATAACCTCTCCATTCCCAAACAGAGAAATTGGCATAACCTTAGTTACTACTGGCCACTGGTCAGAGATCTATGTTCACCCAGTTCCCATGAATAATAGGTAGCATATTAACCACCCTCAGATCCCATCATTCTTTCGGACTTGGGAAAGAATTGGTGTACCAAATGTGGTGATTACCATAGCTTCCTCTCATCTGTGCTCTATCCTTAGCCACTTACCTAGAAAGTAGGTTATACATTAAGCTCTGCTGTTTAGAATAATACACCTTTAGAGAACTCTGCAGTGCAATTGCCTCCTAGTTGTAGGTACCTAAACTTTAGTGGCCCTATGGATCCATCTTCAGTGATTTCACTAAAGCTTTTCAAAGTAATTTTTCATACATGAATCATGCATCAACCAGCTCCCATGGGGGGGGGGGGGGGGGTTCCAAGAAATCTGTCCCATTCATCATCCAGATCTTTAATATCCAATTAAGCAATGTTATTTTAAGTCCTTAATTTTCTAAACAATAACAAAAATTAGAGTTCTATTACTGGCTCTTTACTGGCCAAAAGTAACTACAAAATAAGATGCAATCTGAAATATCTTCCTTTCCTTTAGTTCCACTCCTAAGTATATTTAAACCTTCTAACTTGTTAACTGATCTAATTAAAATATTCATTTTCCAGTCAAAGTGATAGAATTAGATAAAGGTTTTCTGCTTTCCAGCCTGCTATTTCTGTTTTAAATATATTGATTGCAAATGGTATGTTTATGTCTGAATACATTCCTTTTCTGCATGACATTATAGTTTTGAACTTGTTAGAGATCCCCATATGTCTGCTAAGAAATACTGTGAAGTTCTTTTATTATTTTATTTTGTTTTATTTTACTTTAATGTGTTAACTGGGGTAGACACTGAACCCTATAAACCTTTTTTAAGAGTAGCCCACATTAAACAGAGAAATAACAATGTGATAAGCCAGCCTTGTTTACAGTGCTGAACTGACAGTAAATTGTTATAATGGAAGAAAGGGTTAGTACTAATTATACAATGACTCCCTATTAATATTCAAAAACGTGCACGCTGATTGGCCATCCCAACCAGAGTGCCTGTTGTAAATCCCACAATATACCAAAGGGATTGGTACAAAGTGCCCCAAAACCCTTTTTTTTTTTTTAACATTAAAAAAAAGAGAGAAAACAGAGCAACGGAGACTTTCTTTTCTCTGTTGCTTCCATTTCAAAGCATTGATGTACTGGGTATGCATGGGAATGCAAGTCCCATATGTATGTGCAATACATCAAAAGGAAGAAGCAGTATACCACAACTGGGGGAAGAACAATAATCCGCTGTTATACAAAGACATTATTTAAGGAAAGTAAGTATTTTTTTTTCTTAAATAATGTTATTGTATAATAGCAATACCCGACTCTGTGGTTGTGGTATATTGAAGATTTACCCACTGTTGCCTTTGTTTAATCACTCGGGCTTTGCCCTCATGATTAAACCACACCAACCATGGGTAAATCTTCAATATACCACACCACGTCATTGGTTATTGCTTAAATAAGTGACAGTAAAGAATATACAGGAAAATAATTACAACATGTGAAGTTTTGTGCAATCAACTATTTACATGTGTGGGGGGAAAAGGGTGTAATTTTTTGAGGCATTGAGTTGTTTGATATCATTATGGGAGCAAATAAAATAGATTTTGAGAGGGATTTGCTCTTGTAATTTTGTTTTTATTAATCAGTTAAATGTTACATCTTTAAATATTTTTTCTTGTTTTATTGGTAGGATTTAATTGCCTTGAAGATGGATGTATGATAGATGTTATCAAAGTTGTGGGGCAAGTGTTGAGAAACTGTGGTTTGTGTAGTGAAGTTTCTTTCAAAGGGTTTGTAATGAAAGGCAGTAAAAGGATGGGATGCAAGACTATAACTGGAGATTCTTCTTATAAGGCAGCTACCAAAGAAGGAGAAAGCAGTTTAATTTAAGAAGTTTGAATATTAGCAAACCAAGTAACAGTTGAATTTTTGTTTACTAGGGAGACACCTGAACTTAGAGAGTATGGAGCAGCAGCATTCCCTTTGTGAAGCAAGAGTGATAATCCAACCGATATTACTCAAGGAGTTTTGTAAGAGGAAAGATGCCATTTTGATGCTGTTGACAGTATGCAGAGGACCTTCTAGACAGACGAAATGGAATATTTTCTTTACTCAGAAAGGCAATTTGTTTTCTTTGGCTTTTGTAATCTCAAACTGATGATGTAACTTTAGATGTCCTTCATAGTGGCCACTGCTGCAATAGCTGCTGTAGCTATAAGGGTTATATCTTGCCAAGGATGTAATGGCTAGCCAGCTTCCAAAGACATAGGTCACCTTAAATGTGCCCAAACTGTCAGGCATCTCAAGCTGAACTGACTAAGAGACACGTTTGGGTGCGAAGCCCTACAGAGCTTTCCTACTGCCAAAGAGCATGCTCCTCTGAGGGTTTTGAGGATTGATGATTGGCTTGTGCTTTCCTTTGCTGGGCAAGTAAGTTCCCTTTGGGGAAAAAAAAAACTTCCATTTTCTTAAATTTGTTGATGTTTTATTATTCTCTTCAGGAAAATTATTTTAAAGCTAGGAGTGTTGTGTTGCGTTGTGTTTTAATGGACTGTCTCAAGACCTTAAAGTACTTTTAAATGGAGCACTCATATTTTCAGTCAGTTTACAAGTAGTATTAACAAACTGAAAATATATTTTCTGTCAAGAAATTGTGTTTATTTTTCCTTGGTGTTGCTGGCATAGTGTCTGAAAATGCTTTTGACTGTGTTTTTCCTGCCAATAAATAAATCAATAAATAACAAATAAAATAACTTTTGTGGACTACTAGTTTTATTGGCATTTGCTGCTTGTCTTCCATGAGAAACATGCTCCATTTTCGGCTTGACCATAGAACAGACTACTCCCGTGGTCGGTCCTTCTTACAGCTACAAAAAGAAAAAGGTAAGCAACAGCGTTTGCCATCATAGCAGGTTAGTAATTTGCCTCAACTGCAGGTGTGTGACTCTGCTGTGGCCACTTGTTTTTCCTCAAACCACTCATCTTTTACCGTAGATCTATCTGGCGTACCACCTACTGCCACTATGGATCAGAGATTGGCCACGTCCTGTCAGTGGGCAGCAGAAAGCCTCTCTTGTCGGTCCTGGGAGAGAGAACAGGAAGGGTTTCCCTGTGTACCAGAATGCTGTGTCCATCCCTGAGGAAGTAGCTGTTGCCATTAGTAACATAGCTCACCCGATTTGTCCTGTCAAAAAGAAACAGAAAACCAAGCATGCATCTACTCCTCCTCAATTTTCTTTAGACAGGAGTAGTTTCTCGGTCTGGCTCAGGGTTTAATTCAGGCTATTGATCCTTCTTGTAAAGTAGTTTCTGGTAAAAGGAAGAGTGATTCCTGTTTTCCTAAAGAGCTTCAAGATTCTGAATCTGAAGAGGAAGATGCAGGGACGGATTCAGGGTTTTCTCCTCAGATTTCTAATTCAAACTCAGAGAAGAGCTCAGTTTCTTATTCTTCCTATGGGTATTTTTTTTCTCTGAGGCTGTTGCTAGAATGTGCTCTGTTTTCAGTGGGAAACACTGAGGATTCTCAGTCCCTCAGAAAATACTGAGTTTTGCAGAAGGATTTTCCAGAACCTATACCCATTCCTCCTCTTTTGTCAGCTTTACATGATGTGCATGTTGCTGTCAGCAATTTTCCTGTTAGTCAGCAAGCTGCCACTAAAAAGGCAGATAGAATGTATAAGTTTCCTCAGTCTTCTAAATTTTTATACACTATTTCCAAACCGGACCCAGCAGCTACAGCTTTAGTTGACCCCATTGCTGCTAAACACTTACTCTTTCTGATAAGGATGGGAAAATTATTGATAGGTATGAGGGAAAAATGGATATACTTCTGAAACTTCGGTGTTCTGAATTTTGAATTGTCAGGGTCGTGTGTTAAAGTTTGTTCTGGCAAATTGTGAGTATGAGGAATGTTATGAGGAAAAATCTGCTTTGTTTCTTCTTTTGGACAGGTCACTACTCATTGTTTGCAGTGTATTGTATGATTTTCTTGATACTTCTTCCGGTGCTATAGCCACTAGTACCATTTTAATTAGGTTTGCATGGCTGCATTCTTAGAACTTTCCAGATTATGTTAAAAATGCCATTTTAGGTTTTCTCTTGGATAGCAATTTAGTGCTTGGCCCCACTGCTACAGAGATGATCAAAAAGTAAATGAAAGGGGCCAGCTGATCCAGAGAATCTGTAAGATTTTTCAGCTGTCCTTTTCTGAATTGTTCAAGGCATTTTCTTTCCCCTCTCCAATTTTTTAGCAGTAAACAGAATAAACAGTCTCAAAAGAATTCAGGTTAACAGAATTTTAAAAAGAAATGGCAAGGGAGTTCCAAAAAGAAGTCCTTAGCCTCCGCAAAGCAAGGACAGCCCAATATGTCTGATTACTATTCAAGATACCTTGTGACCCACTCCCACCCTTGCCCCCTTTGTCTTCCAGATAATCTTAATCTCCATTTGTTCTGCCTTTGGCAACAGGTTGATTCAGAAAAATGGGTTCTGAAAATTATTCATCAAGATTACAGATGGTAATGGGAGGGCATTCCTCCTTTCCAGGAGGTCATTACTCATTGCCCAGATCAGACTCTTTTACTTCTACCTGTTCTTCATCACGTGTTGTCCCAAGGACTGATAGAACCAGTTCCTCCTTCTCAAGTGGGGAAGGGTTTTTATTCAATGATGTTCCCAGTACAAAAAAAAGAAAGAAAATACTTGGAGACCAGTTCTGGATCTTTTCTTACTAAACCCTGTTTGTGATAGTGCCCTAATTCAAAATGGTGCCACTTCACAACCTGTTCCCTTTTGTTCATCTTTCAAGTTTTATGGTAACACTAGACGTATAAGATGTCTATCATCGCATCCCTGTTATCCAGACTTCAGACATTTCTTAACGTTTTGTATGTCTGGATCTCATTATCACTTCTCCACCTTATCTTTGAATTATCCACTGCCCCAAGAATATTCACAAAGTGTCTAGCTCTAGTTATAGCTCATTGTAGGCTTCAGAACCCATATTTTTCATATTTAGGCAACTTACTTATCTTGCAGAACCTTTTTCAAAGTGTCAGGGATTTCTCTGTCATGGGTGAGAGATCTCTTACACAAGCTGGGATTCCAAGAGAACAGCCAAAAGTCTGTATTGATTCCCTCACAACACAGGACTGTGATCCTGTAATGTCAACTGGACACCTCAGTGTAGAGATTTTATATCCTTATTTAAATCCGTTTCTAAGGGTTTCCACTCAGACTTTGGTCGCTGTGAGGGAATATCTCAGGATTTTGAGTCTCATGGCATCTGTGATTCATGATACCCCTGACAAGACTCCACACGAGAAAGATACAGGGGTATCTGAAGTCTCTTTTATCCCATCATCAACACCCTTTACTTTTTCAAATCCCAGTGCTGGGGTTTGTCAGAAGAGAAATCTTTTGGTGGACACAACAGATATCCTTAAATCCAGGTCTCCCCTTCTGCCTCTTTGCTCTATAGCAGTCAGCTACCACAGATGCTTCAGACTTTGCTTGCAATTTCAGGGGGGGATAAAAGTGCAGGGATGTGCGACAGCAAGGACAGACACAGGCACATAAATATCTAGGAGATGCTTGCCTTGATCAAGGCATTCAACTCTGAACCATCTTTGGCACCTGGGACCTCTTCATAGTGGTTTTAGACAATACCACAGTTTTGTGGTACATCAACAAGTAAGGGGAACCAGATTATTCCCCATTTGAAAACTAGCCATGTTAGCTTGGATTACAGCTTCATAGCACAATCTCACCCTACAGCCATCCTACATTCCATCAAAGCAAAATTATGGTTGCAAACAAGCTGTGCAGGACCAAGACACACCTTCAAGAATGGGAACTAGATCGGGGGGTTGGCAAGATTTGATTGAGCTGTGGGGAGTTCCTCAAGTAGACCTTTTTGCCTCCTCTTTGAATAATCAACTGGCAAGATTCTGTTCCAGAACTCTATGCAAGAAGGCCAGGAGGGCAGATAACTATACTTTTTTTTTGGACATGAATGTTCCTGTATGCTTTTCCACCCTTTCCACCAATATCTAGGGTACTTCTGAATATTTAGAGAGAATCCTCCAAGATCATTGTGGTGACTCCCTTCTGGTCTAGGCAACTGTGGTCCTCCTTCTTTCAGAAATGGCCACAGAGAATTACCACAAGCTTCCTCACAGACTGAATCTATTCACAAAAGAATAGAAATGTTTGATATAGTCCAACATCAATCATTTCAATTGGCTGCTTGAATGATAAGGTCTTAATTCCTTTTAGGCACCTGTTTACTGAGGACACACAGCAGTTAACTGTTAATCTAAAAAATAAGGGAGAAAGGATACTCCATACCTTGCATGTCCACAGACAACTTGGGTACTATGTTGACAGAACTATACCTCTCAGATCTCTGGATCAATTGCGTATTTCTTATGAAGGTAAGAAGAAGAGGCAATGTGTGTCAAAACAGACTATTTCCAAATGGTTGTCTAAAGCTCCTACCTTTTGTTATACTTACTATAACAAATCTGTTCCAGGCAGGGTCAAGGCTGTCTCTACCAGGGCCTTGATGTCATCTATGGATTTTTTCTTGATCCTCTGTACAAGCTTTTACAAAGCACTATAAGCTTGGTCCAGATCAATCTTTGCTAGGACCATTTCCCAGGGGCTCCTGGAGTCTTTTCCTTCCATCACTCAAATTTAGTCACCTATGGTAATCTACTCTTATAGCTAAGACTACTGCAACAGTAATCAATGTGAAGAACATAGTATAGTTGTGTAAGATGAACTTACCATAACAATAGATATTTGAATGATCACTGCTGCAGTAGACACATCCTTCCCCCATCTTTCTTGTTTTTGGTGCATTTTTTATGCCAGGGTTTGGACATTCATTTTTTATTGTTCCTAACAGTCCTTTCAGAGCTCAGCCTCCTTCTTTCTACTGGCTGGTCAGTGCTGAAGGGCTTCACACCCAAACTTGTCCCTTAGTAAGCTCATCTTAAGTTGCTTCACAGTCTGGGTGCATGGAACGTACCTTGAAACTTTGGAAGCTGGTTGGCCATTATAACTTTGGCAGGACATAACCCATATAGCTAAGGCTACTGCAGCAGTGATCATTCAAACATCTATTGTTTTGATAAGTTTAACTTACACAGCTGTACTTTTCTAGCCCTCGGGTAGCAAAAGTGTTCAGCTATGGTTCACTTTTCTCCTGGTTGATTTACCAGCCTTGGGAAATGGAGTTAGATTTCAGTGAGTGTGTGCCAAAGATCATTTTATTTATTTATGTGTACTTATAGCAGGAGATTATAATCCTGTAACCAGTGTGAAACAACTGTGAGAGCTTTTATTCAAATTATTTATGTACGATCAAGTGAAAAGAGCTTGATCACTAAATCGCCATGCTATATAAAGTGTTATGGGTAGATGGGATTAGTTGGATGGAGAGTTTATTTATAAAGAAGTATACAAATAAATACACAAAACAGGGATCTGAAAGACATCTTTTATCAGGTGGGTGGTGTAGAAGAATTTCTTCCATCTATTTTAACTTTAAACTCATTAAACCATTGTATTGTTCTGGTGCACATCTTTGTGCTCATTGGTAAGTATAATAAAAGTGTGTGATCTTCAAAATTTAAGGCTTTGGAGAAGCAGATGAAAACGGCCTCTGTTAAATGGGCATCATCCATATTTTGAAGAATATATTTGGTATACAGTACAGTAATTGTGCTTTCAAGCAACCAAAATCCAATGTTGTTTCAGGAAAGTAGGACCAGTATTTGAAAAATTGTGTGCAAATTTTTTCTTTCAAAAAATGTACACCTAGAGATGGAGATAGGCCTAAAGTAATTTACAGTGGCTGATTTGGTGGGAGTTTCAATGCAATTTAGTCTCATGACCATCAATTCCTTGCAAATACTGTTGGAGGAATAGACCAATTAGTCTCCAAGTAAAAAGGTACCCATCTAGTCATACAAGTTCTGTTTGAAGTGTGATAATGTATTATATTGCTTAACCTGCAGGAACAGCTTACTCCATAGCTGGGAGAGGCATTGCATAATGAATCTGTATCTCTGCATCACATTCTGCTCTTAAAAAAGCTATGTCCCTGGTTCTGATGTTTGTGAAGCTATGAGATTTACAGAGATGTAGGAGATCAAAGACAGCAGGGTCTCTAATAGTGATATAGGTAAAGCACAGACCATTCCTCAAGAGTCTGTAAGATACTGAGTAAAGAAACACAGGTTCTACTCTCTTTTGGTAGCACAAGGTCTTTAAGCCTGAACTCTTTTGTTAGGAACCTCTGAGGCATTTCTAATTGCTTGATATGTCAACTTAGGTACATCCCAAAAGTGGCATTATGCCCTATAATTGGTCTAATCTGTTCTGAGTTTAAAGGAATAATAACATATTTAGATCTAGATGATATATCCTTGGTTATTAGTTGTGCTAATTGGATGGATTCTTTCTCTCACTTGCCACATGATGATTGAAGGAGAGTGAACTGTCAACCCTAATACCCTGGTCCCTGACTACATTTTTGCTTAGAACTGGAGTATTGTCTATACTGTATATTGAGGGTAGAGGTTGTTTGCCATATGAAATTATTCTACACTTTCTCGCATTTAATTTAAAGCCATTTTTAGAACACCAGGTGCTAACTTAGGTAAGTTCTTTCTGAAGGGCACATGGGTTGCAGGGGGGGTCTTGACAATAACACACAGTTTAAAGTCATCTGCAAACTTAGTTAACCAGTGGTCATAGTTTTCAGTATAGAAATCAGAGAAATAAATGTCAAAAATAAGGCATCCTAGTACAGTCCATGAGGACTCAGCTAGATGTTGTTATACTTTCTGATGAAGCATCTGCCAAATGAGCTACACAGGTCCTGTCTACAGTCAATTTGTTATTCATTTTACTAATAAGAATCTATATTTAAAGCATTTATCCTACTTACAATGTCTGCATGAGTATGGTGTCATATGCTTTGGCTTGGTCAAGATATGGGTGTGAATAGCATGACCACTGTCAACAGCCTGTGTAACCCTCTCAAAGTCGTTATCTAGATATAATAGGCAGCATCCCCCTTTGATGAAGCCAAACTTTTTGGAGTCTAACCTAATGAGATTTTTGATATTATAATTGAAGAGATCAGTTATGATATGACACATACCTTTGCAGATCAGGTTCCTAAGGCTGATGGATCTATAGTTACCGGGGTCCATGACAGGGTTACCTTTGTAGAGTGGTATCATCATGTGATGATTGTATGGGAGATAGAAAATTCACCCCAGGGATCACATCAGTAGTCCGGGTAGACAGGGGTCCAGGGAAGTAAATGTTTGTGGGAGGTAATAGCCAGGGAATCATTATGGCTAGGCTTGTATAGGCCCTAGGGCCGATAGCCTAGTACTTACTTATGAACTTATGAACCTATGGTGTTCCATAATTCATGAGCAGGTCCTATAGCCATACGTAGATGTCAAGCACCATTATTAAACAGGTCTCATGGAAGAAGTACAACTGGTCTTTGGTAGTAGCTTCAAAACATGTTGCTTTTGATAAGGGGTGTAAGGGATTCTTGAACATATAGAGTTTGAATAGATGCCTCAGATTTGACGTTTGCATGAATCTTGCCTGCTAATGTATTAGTGATATTTATTTGTTCAGTCTGAGTGGTTGTTGTCATTAAAAATTAATTTTGAACATTTTGGGGTATTGTTCCTTAACTTTCTAACATAGTTTAACAAAACAATTTATAGTTATCCTTAGCTTCAGAAGCTAGCCTAAGTTCATGAGTTATCCGTTGCTTTTTTTAAAGCTGTCTCACTATGTTAAACCCATTTAACATAGCGAAACAGTTTGTAAAAAGCAACGGAGATCTTGCTTTCTCCGTTGCTTTTGCCCACAGCTCTGATGTACTGCGTGGGCATACGCGTGCACAGTACATCAGAACTACCGCAGAATACCAGACATCTGTGGAAGGGCAGCAAGGAGGCATTATACAATGCCATTATTTAAGAAAATTAAATATTTTTTTCTTAAATAATGTCATTGTATAATAGCAATAACCCACGCCTGGGTGTGGGTAATGCTGGATTTACCCATGATTGGCTTTGTTTGGCCACTCGGGCTTCGCCCTCGTGACCATACCACACCAACCGTGGATAAATCCAGCATTACTCACACCCAGGCGTAGGTTATTGCTATAGTACTATATTTCCTAAAGAAAAAAATACTAATTCATAAACTTCTGTCTGAAAGGAACATTTGTTAACTAACTGTTTTAGTCATAATTCACTAACCACAGATATTTTATCTGTCCTATTTAAATGAACATTTCATGTTTTTAGTGGAAATTATTGATTACATGACCCTTTTACCCATATTTAGATGTATTTTCTGTTTCCTATTATAAAATAGTATACCTATGTCTTTTCCCTGTTAAAAATAAGGACTTATATAACACATTTTCTAGTTGTTAATATAGATGTGTATAACCCATTCTCAAGCTGCTAACATCTTTTATACCCCATTAGCTATTTTAAAAAGCTGTATTTCATGCTAGTGAAATGGTGTTCAAGTGCTCAAATAAAATTGAAAAGCTATCTGGCATTATAAATGAAACATTGCAACAAAACATATCACTTTATGTTTCTATGTAATAGGCATATATCTTAGCTCTCTAGAATTTCACCATGTCCAGATTTTTACGTCATATTTTTGTGTGCTCTTCATAAAATATATAGTTTTCTGGGAAATTATTAAGGATTAAAGTTAGTACATAATGACAGCCATTTTAAATTCAGATTTCTTTTTATTCTGAAAAATGCATACTAATACAAAACATGTTTTTCTATCAACTTTCTAAGTTTATAAGAGCAATATTTAAAATGTGTCCCTGATTTTGGAGCCTTTGTCCCCTCCATTATTTTTGGTTTTGTCTAGAATTGTCACACTGAAAGGTGAGAGTCATACTAATAGGATTTGCTCTGGTGTCAGATGTATATTGTAGTGGTTAGATAGGGTCGATGCACCTACAGTTTAATATTTGATTAATTTACTACAGTTGTTTCTACACTACATTTTCTTTTTTCTTTCTTTTAATTGTGTTGTTGTTCCATTCCACTCTTGGGCAGATAACTATTTCTTAACAGAGATCAGCTTTTATTTTTTAGGTTTTATTTTCCATCTTCAGTCCTTTGTAGGGTTTTATTTTTAAAGGAAAGGCCACTTCTTCCTGTATAGGACGAAATTTATTTCAGACTTCAGGATTCTTACACTAGTCAATCAGTTTGGATTTTTTCATACGGTTGTTATATATTTATTATTATTATTATTATTATTATTATTATTATTATTGTGTGACTCTGTGCCAGTCGCTTAACCATACAGTGCTTCTGTGTCCTCCTGAAAAGGAACACTTATCTCTAGTGAGCTTACCTGAAATTGATATCTTCCTGAAATGTATTTAGTTACTGTGCTATGAAGCTTTTCAGTAGTTTTAAGATGTGTAGTCATTTGTGTTTTCATGTTACTAAAGCCTTGTACAGGGATTCTTGACATATAATGTTTATGTACTGAAAGGTGGAGTCTTGGTTTATATATCTTAATAAAAAGTTTACTGCTTGATATGATTTTTCTGCATTTTTATGGTTTGCATTCATCTTTAGTGAGGTTATTATGTTGTGCCTAGATGTGCTGCTGGTGTCATTATGTTGGGATTTGAAGTAATCCCAGACATATTGAAATTGATGATATGGGTAAAGTACTAAAAGTTTTTGATGGTGCAGGTGGTTGACAGCCAATATTGGATAAGCACACATGAATAAAATCTGGATTGCTTTAGCTAAGATATACAATTTTATTCCAAGTTTTTATCTCAGTTCAAAAGTAAGGGATTATGTATGCTATCCTATACTCCCTTCCTCATCCCCAGCTACCTCTGGAAGTTGTACTTTTACAGTTCATTTTCCCACCCACTGCCTGACTCTCCTATCTTCCAGTCTCCTATATTTTTAGACCAACATATTAACAATTGAATATCTTAGTGCATTCATATTCCATTATACTATAATCTCTTCCTCTATACCACTTGTTTGTGTCTTTCAGCTTTTCCCGGTTAGGGGTCGCCACAGCGGATCTCCAGTCCGCTAATGATTGAATACTTCCAAAATTCTATCCCAAAAGTTGCTACCCAACCTTCATAATATGTTACTCACTGCTATTTCAGAGTGGTGATATTCACCCCAACCCTGGCCCTTCTGTCCCATTGTCTTCTAACATAAGACCCACCACAACCCCAAATACACCATACTCCACTAGAAACCTATGTTTGGCACCAATAAATATATGTAGCATTTGCAACAAGCTCACAGAATTTCATACCTGGTTAGAGCAATACTCCCCACACATCATAGCCATCACTGAGACCTAGCTCATGCCACATATATCAGACAGAGAAATAGTCCCACCAGCTTACAATATACTAAGAAAAGACAGGCTTCTAAATAAAGGTGGTGGGGAGCAGGAGTCTATCACAACTCATCAACTATTACAACTTTCCAAAAAGCCATAAAATCCTTTAACAATCTGGAAACAGTCATAGCAGTAATACAAATAAATGACAATAAACAGATTTGCATCACTTCCATATATATACTCCACCGGGGCAAAATATCCCCACCCTTGAAGATTTAATCTCCTGGACAACACACTATATCCTCTGAAACTATAATACTAGGAGATACAAACATAAATTGGCAAAACCTAGAATTAAACTCCCCAATAAATAGCATTAATCTCTACAAATGCACTCAACATATCACATGCTCTACCAGAGTACAAAATAAACAACCTGAAATAACCCTCGACTGGATCCTTGTATCACATCCACACAAATTCACTAACTCAGGCTCCCTCCATGAGTGATCATCTACCTGCTTTCATATATAGAACCCAAACCCAGGTACCAAAACCCCATATCTACAAAACAACCAGAAACCGTTCAACCCATCCACATTTGCCACTCTAAATCCAATAACTGGAGCCCTCTACATTCTTTACAACTAGATGAAGCTGTTAAGTATTTTAACAAGATATTTCTAGATTCCTTTAACTTCCTTGCCTCTACACAAACAAAAAGAATCAAAATTAGCCATGCTCCATGATTAACTAAACCTACAAAACTACTACTTTTAACTAGAGACAGAGCCTGGAAAGTCTGGTGTAGTAACAAGACACTGACAAATGAATCTAACTTTAAACAACTCAGGAACCAAGCCAAAAATCTAGTCAAATGACAAAAAAAAAAAAAAAAAAAAAAACTATAACAACTAATTAGCCACTCATAAAAACAACCCCAAGAATTTTTGGAAATCAGCATCCTCTCTCATCAATCCCGAAACCACTCAAAATCCATCTTCATCCCCTGATATGACCCCGCAACATATAGCCCACACTTTCAACTCCCCTTTATTGATACCATCCTTAAACTCATTCCTGAACCCCCTACAAACTCAAATCCATATTCCACCAATAATGCAAACTTCAGGCAAGCAACCATACAAACTTCTTCCAATCATTCTGCATCCCATGAAACTACCACTAAAGCAATACCAGAAACCCATAGTTTCTCCCTAAAACCTGTTCCCCCCTCTCTAATTCTAACACTTAAAAAAAACTGAAATCCTGTTCCCTATACAACCTCCCCTCAAAATACTTGAAAATCACTGCTGACACAATAACATACTCCATCAGTATTCTAATAAAACGATCCATCTCTGAAGGAACCATCTCACAAATCTGGAAAAATTCCATTATAACTCCACTCCATAGAGGCGATAATGCAAATTACCTTACTAACTACAGCCCAATCTCTGTTCTTTCTCCTGTCTCCAAAATATTAGAAAAGTGTTTAAATTGTAAACTACACAACCACCTCATAGACAACAACCTCTTTGCCCCAACACAACATGGTTTTCGTCCATTCCATAGTATCACCACTGCATCCTCTCATTCACAGACACCATGAACAAGGCTTTAGATGCAGGTCTAATAACTTCAGTAGTCCTGTTGGACTTAACCAAGGCATTCTACACAGTGTCACATACCAAACTACTTCAATAACTGTCAAAAATGGGCTGCTCCCTACATACACTGTCCTGGTTTGCTAACTACTTACACAACAGACAACAATCAGTTAAATGTCAGAGCAAACAATCTACCTATCTGCTAAATAAAATAGGAATACCCCAAAGGTTCATCCTCAGACCCCTGCTCTTTAATATTTTCATAAACAATTTGCATCTAGTGTCTCCTCAAACCATGCTTGTCCAATATGCGAACGACTCCACAATCATATCCTCCTCCAACAACTTCAAGACCTCCTAAATATAACCCAAAAAGGATATGAATCCATAGAAACCTGGTTTAATGACTCTTAATTACTTCTAAATTCCAGAAAAAAACTAAACTACTCATTTTCTCTGCCAAACCAACCCCACAAGACTTTCACATTTGCTCCCAAGATAAAATGGAAATTCAGGTTGTTCATTGTGCAAAACTACTTGGTACAACAACAGACGATAAACTCTCCTATGAGCAACACATTCTCAACAGTATAAAAATAGCTCACTTTAAACTAGGTAAACTCTACAGACATCAAATGTACATAGATAGACCCACATAAATCATGCTGGCCAGGTCTTTACTATTTCCCTCCCTCTTTTACAGTACTCTCATCTTCACAAACCTTCACTCCTCCCTCTTTAATAAACTATAATGCAGCTACTCAGAGGTGATCTCTGCCTGACTTACAAAGCCGTGTCCAACTCAGAATTGATGGACATGCTCCACCTAAAGAAATCCAAGTCACTGTCAGCCACTCGCTCTAGTGAGCTAAACCTTGCCACAACAATAAATAGAACATGCTGGAGGGACAGATTCATGTCACAGAGACTCCCCATGCTTTGGAACAAAATTCTTAATTACATTAGGCAGAGCCCCTCACTAACACTCTTCAAGGGAAACCCTGACGAGTGGATGGGTAAGCTCAGTTAATTAATCAATGGGGCGGTGAAAGCTGACACACTCTGGCTAGGCTTATAAATGCCCTCAGGCAGATAGCCTAGTACTTACCTATGAACCTATGAACCTATGAACTACAAAATTGCAAAATTTGCCTCCAGCTTGCAACACTGTAGCCATCATTGCCAAGCTATCAAAATGCTTAATTGGTATGAATTCTCCCAATACCTCAGTTACACCCAAGTAATTCTGGCTCACAAGCTAGTATATAACATAGACAAATGCCCTGCTCTACTATCAACCCTTCAACCCTATACCACCTCTTGAAATCTATGGTCCACAAAAATAACAACTTTTGATTATATCAAAACCAAACAAAAGAGGAGGAGAAAGCATATATTCCTCTTCCGTAGCTAAATTATGGAATGCTCTACCAACATCTATTACTTTGTTAGATTCCCTTACTGCCTTTAAATCCTCACTAAAAAGCTACTACCTTAACAATGCCACATGTCCTTGCTCCCTTAATACCAGACCCCCATAACCTTTTCTCTTATTACTGCCTCTGTCCAAAGCTATAACCAACCAATCACTAACGATCAGTCCACCTACTATTTCTCCCTAACTCATTCCCTGGTGAAAAAAATATATAGTTTGTGGGTACTAGTGTATATCTCATTTTTAATGCAATTTACTTAAACTGAATTAAATATAATTTCTTTTTTTTCTACAAAATGTCTTTACCTTCACCTCTAAATTGAATAGAAGGTGCTACAGTATTTGTAAAAAAAGTTTGATAGAATGTGATAATTGCTGTCTATATTTTTATAGTTTAAAATCTTTCTTTCTAACGTTGTATAGCTACCTATCTACTGTAATCTGATGTTGTTATTTTACTCATTGTGGAGCTTTTCTCCCAGGACCTCCACTGAAAATGAGTTTGTGATCCAGTGGACTTTCCCAGTCAACAAATGTCAATGAATAAATAAAAATAAAATAAATAAATAATGAGAGAAAACCATGTTCATGAGCAAAGAAGCCACTTGGCAAAAGAGAAGAAGGCAAAGAAAGAAGAACAACGGAGTAAACAAGAGGTAAAAGCAGTAGTGACTGCATAACGGGAAGGCAAAGAAAGAAGAACAACGGAGTAAACAAGAGGTAAAAGCAGTAGTGACTGCATAACGGGAAGGCAAAGAAAGAAGAACAACGGAGTAAACAAGAGGTAAAAGCAGTAGTGACTGCATAACGGCTGTGAATATATTAATTTTGAGGGCAGCATTTTTTATTGGTTGGAGTGAAACTGTACTTTAAGATGTTAGGTTTAGGGAAGGGTGTTAAGTGTTTCAAGAGAAATTCATTCATGTAAGCATATTACCATACTTCACAGATATGTAAAATGTTTATAATGAGGATACCCGAAACCACACTTAAATACACATGGTATAAAGGTGTTTAGATATCCATTTTTTTAATGCAAAAGTAGAACTTGAGTCTGACCAAGAAAGTCAGCAGATGAGGAACTGGTCATATAAGGCATAACTTGTAAGGTCATTTTCTTATTTTATGTGGATTTAATTTCTCTTTTGCATATCTGTTCCTGCAAAATCCAGAAATCAGCAGAGACACAGTGATACAGCACCAAGTTATCATTAATATCTCTTGCCAGATAACGTTGTATATTCCCCAGAGCTAAGTAGAACAGTGTTACACATTAAAGATAGAAATCAGGCAGTGTTGTGCATTCTTTGCAAGGAAGACCTATATTGACAGCAAACACAAGGAGGCACACACGTCACCCTGTGTTTAGTAAATAAAGGTGTCTGTCAACATTCTGACAACTGCCATATGGCTACATAACCTTCAAGTGAAACATAAAGGATCGGGTTTCAACTTTACATTCAGGCAATTCGAGCATATCATTCAAAGGTTCTAAGTTAGTAGGTCGTGGTGAGTGAGTTCCAAAGCAAATTCACAACACCACACTGTGTGGAAAACTATCAGAAGGAGAAGAAAGCATTAGGTGTCTGCTGTTACACTACTTCTCTACTACTGTAGTTTGTAGAAGCCTGTATATCTCAATTGTCAGGCAGAAGATTGCTGCATCCATGGAAGAACACAGTTCATTTGGTGAATTTGTGTATATGTGTGCATCTATATATATATATATATATATATGTATATATATATATAAATAAATATATATATATATATATATATATATATATATATATATATATATATATATGTGTGTGTGCGTGTGTGTGTGTGTGTGTGTGTGTGTGTGTGTGTGTATATTACATAAGTGAAATGTAGAAGAAAATCATATGGTTATTATATGAGAAATCTCAGATCTGTCCTGATTTTGATATGCTTGACAATAGTAAAATCTTACCAAAACGTTTGAGGCATCTTTAGTTACATTTATCCTCATACCCCTTTTGAAAAAAAAAAACAGAAACCACATGATAAGACTTTGTAAAAGAGCATGCAAAAGCAGATGAGGCTTAAGCAGCAGTAAGGACATAAGCAGAAAATTGTTAATGCAACATCTTAGCACACTATATACAGTGTAGTTGTAACAGAACCCTCTGTGGTGTTTTATACCCCACAACACGCATGTGCTTCTAGAGCAAATTCAGATTGGGCTGAGGAATACAGTGATACAAAATACCTTCTGTGTTGCTGTGTCTCTAACTCAATAGCCTTATGTTTCCACAACAACAACCAAGAGTAGTGTTATGCCCTTCATACTTCAATCATAAGCTTCAAGACCAAGCCTATTGCATGATAAGGAATACAGTCTAAAAAAGAAGTATTTTAACTAAATAAATAAATGCATAATCCCCATGGTGGTGCTGTCCCCAGGCCCTACACACACACACACACACACACACACACACACACACACACACACACACACACACACACACACACACACACACACACATGCACACACACACACACACACACACACACACACTCACACACACCTCACTTATGCTTTCAGAGCAAACCAAGAGCTATATAAAAGTAATATTTTATATAAATAACTGTATAATGCTTCTCAGTGTAGCAACTTCTCCTTACTGTTTTTGTGCTTGCAGAGCAAGCCTGGTTATAATACAGTGCTGTAAAAGTAGTGTCTCAGATATGTAAGTCCCTCTGTGGTAATGAGCCACCCCTTATCCTGCTGTTTCCTGTAGAAACCCAGATCCGTTTAAGAAATACAGAGCAAGAAATGTCCTGCTGTGGTTTTGCACCCCTAGCATCTGCCGTCTTCCAGAGGAAGTCTAGAATGGTTTCAGAATACACAGCTACAAAAGGTGAGTTTAAAATAGATAAATAATTGTATAAGACCCTCTTCTGTAATGTCTCTCTACTCATAATCCCATATTTCCAGAGAAAGCATAGACTGGGTTGAGGAGTACAAAGCTACAAAAAGCAGTGGTTTCAATAAATAAATGTATAAATCAGCAACATAAATTCATTCCAATATGGTTATAACACAGTAAACTCAATGATTCCCCATGAATCCATCAGTGCAATTTAGTCTAATTTAATTTCAAAGCTTTCTGATAGAACAAAAGCCCTCAAAAGATCTGCATAGCTGTCAGCACCCCATCTCCACTTCACTCCACTCTGTACGTCATCTTCAGATTGGACATGTCTTGACAGCAGCCATTACTTTGTGGTTCAGTCTTTTGTACTTGTTGTTATTAATCTAATTTTAATCCATATTTTTAATAAAACACTATCATTCTCCATAAAAAATTAGCCCACTGACCCTGATGCCCATTTATTATATAGCTTGTTAAGTTAGTACCCTGCTCAGTCTTAGTGCAAGCTCCATAGCTGAACCAGCTAATCCTGAACATGGCTCATTTTCTTTGTAGTTTCCTTCAGAAGTACCAGTATTCTTATGTTAACTGTGCTGCATTGTAAAATGCCTTCTTTACATGATGATATGTTTATAACTACATGCAACACTGTCATACAGTATTACAGAGCAGAAAATGTATTTTCTTGATTTTAGTGCAGCAAATCATTTTTATGAGTAAATATATGGATGAAGGGCATACCTATCAACCTCTTAGCTCAAGAAATATGGACAAAGCCTAAAATAATGGGGGTACAAAGGCCCAAAAATAAGGATAAACTTTAAATATTGCTTTTATAAACTTAGAAAGTAGCTAGAATATGGGGATTGTGATAGCATGCATTTTCTGGAGAATATGAAGTCTGAAACTCAAATGTATTTCACTATTTAGTGACTTCTGTTCAGTGATTTGCCAGAGAACCACAAATTTTATGAGTGGCAAACCAAAAATATGAGGCAAAAATCTGGACTTTCTGAGAAAAGTTGGACAGCTGAGATATATGATGAAACAACACTGCATACCTCAATCTGGCCAAATCTTTTCACACAATTCCCCACTCAGGCATTGCTGAAAAGTGAAAAAACTAGGAATAAACCCCCTATGTCACCCGCTGGCTTGCTAACTGACTCACAGATAGGATACAGATAATCAAAACTGGGGATGTTACCTCCACAAAGAGACTAGTCACCAGTGGTGTCCCCCAGGGTTCTCTGCTGGGACCTCTCATGTTTGTCATCTACTTTTCTCAAGTAAAAATCAGTACCAAAGGGCTTTGGCTTACTAAGTTTACGGATGACTGCAAACCAGGAGTAGTCATTGAATCTCCAAATGACTTAGCCATCCTGTAGGAAGGTTTGTCTCAAATAAATATGGTACCAAAATCATTATCTGAAACTGAACACCAAAAATGAATTATTGCATCTTTTGGGAAGTCATCTTTTATTTTATCATTAGGAGTGTATTGTCAATGTGGTAGTTCCCTGGGGAAGATGCCTTCCCAAAGTGCTGACTCAGTTGTTCAGGATTTGGTAACCTAAGTGGACAGTGACCTAACTTTTGACCAACATGTGTACATTGTTGTAAGAAAGTTCCTCTATGTTGCACAGCTTACAAACAAAGGGATTATGTCTAGATCTAAGGATATCATTGTCCACCTTTACTCAGCCCTCATTTGGCCAGTCATTGAATGTAATGCCCCCTTTGGCATGTATCTGTCCAGACACATGGAACAACTGAAATACCCACAGAGATATCTTGATAAAATGATACAAGGTCTAAACAACATGTCTTGCATCACCCGACTTAAAGGTCTGTCACTGTACTTGGTATCCAACAGACTGCTAAGAGGTGATCTGCATATGGCATACGAGGCATCATCCAACCCACCACTGGTGGATTTAATGCATATCAGAGATCTAAACCTCTTCCAAAACATCAATAGAATGGTTAGAAGGGACAGGTATGTTGCTCAGAGGATACCATTGCTGTGGAATAGACTCCCAGTCCACATAAAACAAAGTTCATCCCTGCCATTTTCAAACACAAGTTAGATCTATGAATGGGAAACAGAAAAATGACTTCAGTCTGTCTCTGTACTACTAATGGACAGAAACACCACCTAAATACTTTATCCCATGCATGGTTCTGCTCAGATTATCTATGGTATGATCCCACTTATTCTCATTAGAGTTAATGTATAATTATCGACCATATAATTGGTAAGGTCAAGCTATAACAAAATGGGATAGGTTATTTTGAGCAAAAAAGGGCAAATTGTCTGAGCTTAAAATGCCCCGCAAGGCCTACTACTTACCTATGAACCTATGAACAAGTCCACTGTACAGTAGCTTGTTATGCAGCCTTGCTAGTGCTGTCATTTGTTAATTCATGTAAATTAGCATCCTTTTTTTCCTATGATATGCAAAGTTTCAAATTTTGCTTTCTAGAAATACAACTGAAAAGTTTTACTATTCCTTTTGCTATGTGCAGTAGAGTGCTGCTTTAGGGTCATAGGATCATAAAAAATACTAGCCAATTGACTGTTGCGATCATTTATGCCTTACCAGCACCTACTCTCATAATGGACCTCCTCTCTCAAGAAGGGCCATGCCAGCAAACCAGGGGTTAATTTGTAAAAACCCATCTAATCGTCCAGTTCCTACTTGAAGGAAGATAGTGTATCACACCTCTTAATTTGCAGTTGGAGTATATTCCAGAAGGAAGGGAAACTCTGTGTAATGAATCTGTCTCTCCTCTTTCTTACAATTATCTGCTGGTGAAGATTTAGATCCTATGTTCTGGTATCTGCAGAATTATTTAATTTGTCGAGAAAGAAAAGATTCTGGACCACTGGGACCCTAATGGCTCAGAAAGTAAGTCATAGATCTCCCCTCAAGAGTTTATAAGACACTAGATAAAGGGATGGTGGTTCCAGGCTTTTCTAATAGCTTAGGATTTTTAAGCCAGTGATCTTCGTAGTTAGGAACCTCTAAGGTCTTTCAACTTGCCTGTTTAGTGTCATGCATCCCAAAGGGGGCATTGTATTCAATAACAGGCCTAATCATTGCTGAATGTAATGAACAATTATCTGTTTGAGTCTGGAAGATATCTTCTTGGCAATCAGCTGCACTAAGGCAAAGAATTTCTTGACTACTGTTGTTATGTGATGATCAAAGGAGAGGGAGTCATCAACCCAAGAACTAGGGTCTCTAACAACATTCTCATTTTAGAGTGGAGTTGTGTCAATGTCATATGCTAGGAAGATGGATGGTTTTCTAAATGTTACTATATTACCATTTTAACATTTAATTTAAGCCCATTTTATCACACCATGAGTGGCATCACCATTGCTGGGCACCAAACTTCAGGGATGAAGCAGTGGTTAAACTCAGGTTAAATAGGTTTAAGGTGTGACTCTGCTTGAACTTGCTTGGTACTGTTTATTAAATAGCCATGTATATTATGTCCCATGGAGGAAGTATTTTTAGTCTTTGGAAGCAGCTTTAATACATGATTTTTGGTGACGATGGGGGTGCTGGGGGCTTTCAAGATCAGTGGGCTTTGAATAATAATTTCCAGGGTGAATGTTAGCAATGTCTGTTGGGTCTGATTAGGTGGTGCCATCCTGAATAAGTTCTGAGCAATGTTAGGTATTACTTTTTATTATCCTACTGTAACTAGCAAATCATTTGTAGTTGTCCTTAGCTTTAGATGCTAATGTTATCTTTGATTTGAGAGTCATTTCCCTTGACTCAAGTAGACTATTCTCTATCTGTACTTGACTCTTGCCCTTCTGGTACTTATACACCTTGATGACACTCTTATGTAGATAGTACCCAAGAAGCTGGCTTGTTCTGTTTCACCCTTCTAGGAATCTTTTATGTCCCCATGTCCTCTCCTTCTGTCATGTCGAGGCTAAAGTTTTCTCCTATTCAGCCTGCTCAGCTGGTGAACCTGGGAATACAGAGAACCCTCTGTTACACATGGAACAACCGAGGAACAACTACTCCGCCTCCCTGTACCTGAAGACATCTGCCTTCAAAAACTAAATACATCAAACTGGAGGCTGATACATCAACATAGGTTTGGCAAGACTCTCACCAAGAAAGGTTACCACACACATATGACCCAGTCTCATGTTACACATACAACCTCAAATCATGCCCCCATACACAAAACAATACCAAGGCTCAACACAAAAATCCACAAAACAGCAGGGGCCACCAAATCACACCAACAACACACACCTCACTCACACAACACCACCAACACACACTCACAGTCCAGAGTGTCAAACAGTGCAGCCCACACACTTGACAGGCCAAAAGAGTCACTGGTCATTGGTGACTTGATATGCAGACACCACTAGTCATTGGTGACAGTAAGAGTAAGGAGACTGTCGTCCGGCTCTGCTGAGGCGCTAGAATCCATACATAGCATGGCACTCAAGCACTCCTCAGCAGCAGTACCATATCAGTGATTCCAGTCGCAGTCACGCTGACGCTTCAGACCTGGGGCGTACTGGTGCCTTTGAGGACTGCAACACCCTCAACGGGGCTGATGAAGTCTGAGCCTGAGACAGGCATGTATTATACCAGGCCTTGAGCAGCATCTTACCTTCACCAAGAATGATGATACCAATAAGAGATGCAGCTGATCAGGAAATGGGAATGAAACTAAATTCAAAGGGATCCAAAGGGGTCTGCTGTCTCAAACATGCTGGACAAATGCCTGGGATGATGAGCGCTGCCTGCACCCTGCTTCGCCGGGATAGGCTTGCCGCCTTTTACTCCCATAGTGCCTTTTTTGAAAGCTAGGCTCAAACCTTGCCCTACTGCCCCACAACACACAAAAAAAAGGAAAAACTAAAAGGTACAGCTAGGAATGTGCAGAAGTCAAAGCTCAAAAATGCTGCCTTTTCTCTCTCGAGTCTGCATGGAGAACGCCATTCTGTGTATGGGCAACATGACCAGAAAAAAGGTTTGAGAGCTCCAGAGCACCCGGGGTTTTAGTTCTCATCATATGCGGCGTTCCCCAAAAGATGACAATAATATAAGAAAGGAGGAGGTATCCATATTCATCAAGGACACCCACACCTCAAGACTGGTGAAGCATCCAGGGACTTTGTGGACCCATTAGTTTGGCTTTGTCAGGCAGAAAATGCCTTTTTAAACTTGACCCTCTTAAAAAACAAATTAGAAGCCAACTTTGGATCCAAGGCAGTTGGCCTAGAAAAGGCCGATCTGGCTAAGGCCTTCCGATACAATACCCCCGACCGGGTATCCAATGAAAATCTCTTCAAAGGGTCAGTCAAGCCATACATCACAAGATGGGTTGCGACAGCTGTGGACAGAACCCACAGGGTCAGACTTCTGGCCCCATGTCCACCTCCAAAGCCTGTCACAAGTACAAATCCCAGGACAGGAGCCTCCAGTCCTGGGCCTCCTCTTTTAGCATCTACTTGGTGAGAAGTAGCAAAAAACACAGGCCCACTCTTGTGACAACTGCTGCAGATGACTGCAAAAACATAACTTGACTTACATCTGACACAGAATGGGTTTCACAGGTCTCACAGAAACGGATAAAAGCACAGAGCCACGACCTGCCATTAAATTAAAAAATGCATCAGCATACCACAGGGAAAAACAAAGGGACCCCTAGCTGGCAAATAGCAGGCAATCTGCTGAAACTGAAGAAGTTATCTAGGACCTGGGAGTGGACCTCCACTGATACCCTGTCATTCATTTTATGTAGCAGGTGATTAGGAAGACCTACATTGCCCACCTTATCATGAAAGCAGACCAAGGATTCTCATCTCATCCCATAGGAGGTCTTTGCTCCCTTTTCATCTCACCAACAATTGGTGATTGATGCCATTGCCAATGTATCTGACCCGACACTTGCAGCAGCCAAGAGGCATGAAAAGTTCCTCCAAAGGAAGGATAAAGGGTCTCCATCAAAACTTCCTATGCTGAGAACCGACTGAACTCCAGCTTCTACAGCTAAACACCCTGACGGTCTTTGATGCAGGTGCAGATTGCCTAAAATGTCAAGAGATTGAAAACCAGTCATCTTCAAAAGCCTAATCTAGATCATCAGAGCCCACAAGGCGAGACTTAAACCTTGGAGAAGTGATTAATAGGCAATAGGAGAGATTGAATTGCTCACCACAAAGACTCCCGCTGTGGAAAAAAATCCCGGTACATGTGCAGAGGCAAGACACTGGCCTCCTTCAGAGAAATCTTGACCAATGGATGGGAGATGTAGCCAGACCCCAGGGGATTACCTCAGTGTCACTGCTCACAGAGGCAAGGTGAAAAATAATGGGTATAGTTCCCCATCTTAGATCTGCTGTGTACTTAAGGAGTTTTTTTTTTTCTTTTATTGTAGAGTCTGTTTATGTTGGTGGACCACTGGGTTTGTTTGCTTTTAAAATTCCAATTAAATTTCGATCTGGTAAACACTGTCAATTCTATACATTAGTATAAGGGGGTATATAAATCTTTTTTGTAGTTTTCTACTGAGGAAATGTCAAGGATTATGCTTCAATACGTGAATCTTGAAACTTTATCACAGAACTTAGTGAGATTTATTTATTTGAAATCCTTGAATTGGGATATATTGGGTTCTTCAGATTTTGAGGTTCTAATGACTTAACCCAGGGAAAGAGATACCAGGGGAATAGTACATAGAGAGGCTGTATCTGTAAGGACCAGGCCACAAATATTTTGTATTCTAGTGGATTTGTTTACAGTCTGCTCCAGTGAACCTTTGTCTTTGAAATCTAAGAATTTTGGGCATATCCTACATTTGAGGCATAGGTGTTCTAGTTTATTGATGGGTAGTTAAAGTCTCCAAAAATTATTGGGAGCATGCCAATTAGATCTCTGAACTTTATATGAGTTTCAGGGATTTGTTTAGTGTGATTTACAGAAAACATGGGGTCTGTTTGTGGGTTGTTAGTAATCAGCCCAGAGGTGACTTCCACAAGATGTTGAAAACTCAAAATATTGAAATGGGAATTTGCCCTCCCCCACTTTTGTGTAATCCTGCAGTTGGTTTGTATATAATTAGCATGTGTAGGGGTGCAGGGGGACTTGCCCCGTACATTAGATAGGTTTTCAATATTTTGAGTTTTCAGCATTTTGGTCTTCAGTATTTTCAGGTTTCAATTAAATGAATGTATTCTGAATATTTGCATACTGGTTTCTTTGTGAACTAGATGATAAATCATTATTTTACAATTCAAAATAAATTTATTTAAAGCATATTGTTATTTTATAAGAGTCTGTTGGAAATTCGCTCTGCAACTTTATCTTAAAAACTTTTAATTATGAATGCGCATAAATGTTTCCATGTCTTTTTATGTTGAGACAGTGGTTTAAACTGACTTGAGTGTGTGTGCGTGTGTGCGTATATGTGTGTGTGTGTGTGTGTGTGTGTGTGTGTGTGTGTGCGTGTGTGCGTATATGTGTGTGTGTGTTTCTGTGTTTATATATTATTTTTCCAGCTTAATGAAAATGAAATTTTCTAAACTTAGTAGTTTACCCTGTTGTTGTTGTTATTTTATATGCCTGCTTTAATTTTAAAGTATAGAAATGAATCGGTCTGCATAATTTGGTTTTATATCTTAGCAGCTGCCCTGTTTCAGCAAACAATGTCAAGGAAATTCAATATTATGCCTACATTCCTGCATTTTTTATGTCACTATACTGATGTAAAACAGTCTCTTTTTATACAAAGCAGTTAACTGGGATGTTATCTTTTTTCATAATAATATACAGACAATTACTGTTGATTTTAATCTTGTATTCTAGTAGTTTTTTACTTAATTACTATTTAAAACTTAGCATGGCAATTGCCTGTTCTGGCTTGGTATGGGGGCCATATTGGAAACAGTAGTGGGCATTCTAAGTGAGTATAGTTTAATTACTGCTATCTTTAGGCACATGAGAAATACTGGCTCAGATGTATAGCTGTTTGTCATCACTTCTTGTGTTTTTATAGCTTGCTGTATACTTCTATGAGCTGCACTGAATGTATCACCACCTTAGCTATAGCTGAGTAGAATGTAGCATGCATAAGTAAATTTTCCCCGTACCCAGAACTGCAAAAAAAAGCTTCCTTCCTTCTTTTCACAGGTTCTTGCCTTATTAAGCCAGTCTGCACTACTCTGCTACCAGCTGTGCTAGTCTGCACTTTGGAGTTCAAAATAGTTAGTGAGACCCAGTAACATCCCACACTTAACACACCTTCAATCACTTCTTTATCCCCTCCAAGGATCTATCATTAATAACACTGGACATCATGCATGCATGGACAGCAAACTAGCCCACCACTTCTAAAGGCACCCTTCTAACACAATACCGAAAAGCAGTATAATAAATGCTTCATGCTCACTCTAATGAATTTCTGCTCAACCTAACAGAGTCTGTCTGTGAGATGTGTAAATACCTACTAAATTTGGAGGCATCCCTCTCCCAGACTGATGCTTGCTGTGAGCATTACATTGTCATAGCCCCACCCATATTCATGTAACATCTTCGTATAGATAACACAGAACTGTCATACGTTGATACCACTAAAGAAATCAGTACCCAATCCTTCTATGACTCTTTAGGCATCAGCATAACCCCACAAATTCAAGTACTACACTCACCGACTCATTAACATGTCATCAACAACACTCCAGTTCTAAGGCTAGCATGCATAGATCAGCTTCTGGTAACATCTTAGTAATTGGTGAAGCTAATGTTAAACATGCAGATGCCATGCTCACCAGGCTAGACAAGGATGGGGTTATAATTATATGCCTTTCAGGAGCCAGGATTGCAGACATATTAAAGGCTCTCAAGACCCTCACCACCAGCAAGTATGACTACAACTTGATGGTAGTTTTTGAGGAAGTAAATGATCTGGTAAGAAAACCCATGATAGACATTCATAAGAGCTTACTTAAACTTGCTTTGCAAGCTAGAGTCAAGGGTAAGACTCTGGGTCTACGTGATATCCTCCCTTCAAGAAGAATTATGCCAAGATTCAAGGAAAAGATAACTGGGTTCAACAGATGGCAAAGTAGTTGGTGTCATTCCAGGGGAATCCAGTTTGCATTGTCCTGGGTCAAGAATATCCTCAGTCCAACTTACTTCACAAAAGACAATCCACACCTCTCATTCAAGAGTTTCCGCATACTGTCCAAAGTCTTTGCTGCCCCAATTGTGGCTTTTTTAAGTATAGTTCATCTAGTGAGCATGCTAATCTAATAAACAAATCGATTCCCAACTTGGATAACATCAAGGAGGCCCTTCTCAATGCCAAGAGTCTGATTTGGAAGTTTTCTGCATTTGGAATGTGACTGTGTTTGTGGTGTTCCTGAGACATTCTTCAAATGTAGAGAGAGCACCACCTCTTTGCAGGGGTTTTTAACCCACCATGTCTGTAAACCCACTGGTAAAAACAGGTAAGTCTTGGTGTCCCTTCAAAGGTGATACCTAGACCACCCCCAGTGAGATCACAGAACTCCAGTTCACCTTAGAGGAGTGAAACTGCCAACTTATAGCTTGTTACCAAATCTCACTTAGTGCCTTCACATGTTCATAAAAAAATTCTTGCATTCCTTGAAAATATTCCCTGTAACCAATGGCACATTAAATCTTGGTGACTATCCTTCCATAGTCTGGAACTTCTACACTGCCAACAAAGAGTTTCCCCAGCACTTCTTGGATTAGAAAAACAGGAACTTCCTGGACCAACTTGTCCTCAATCTCACCTGGGGTAGGCACATTCTAGACCTTGTTCTCACAAATGTGGATCCTGCTTGTTTTCCTCCTTTGGGTCAGTCCATCGTTAGTTAAGTCAGACCACCTACTAGTTACCTTTACAATGAAGGCATCCATTCCCCAGGTAACAAACACTACCCTCTTTAAAGACCACAAAAATGCAAATGTTTTACAATTATACAATGAAATCTCTAAATCCTCACCACCACTACAAAAGATGCCACAGCTGATCTGGAACAAAGATAGATAGAAACCTAAACTTTGACCACCAGGTAGCTACAGTAGTGAGGAAATCCGTCTTTGTGGCTCAACTTATAAGAAAAGGCATGACATCAAGATTAAAGTAAGTCTCACTGCCATTGTACTCAGCCCTCATCAGGTCCATAATCAAGTATAATGCTCCTTTCTGCATGTACCTAACCTGGCACTTATACAAATTACAATGGCCCCAGAAGTTTCTCAGTAAAACAAATACAAAGCGTAAGACACATGTCTTATGCACACTGACTAAAGGCACTTTCCCTTTACTCTGCCTCATAATGTTTATTGTGAGTGGACTTATGCCTGACCTACAAGGCATTCAGTGATCCAGTCATGATGAAAATGTTACATATTCAATAGAAAAATTATACAAGGGTAAAGCGTTCCATGGAACTGAACCTTATTTGTGACTCTAACAGAACTTGCTGGAGGGTAAGATTTGTAACCCAAACGCTACCTCGTCTAGGGAATAAACATCCCATCTTAACAAAACAAAGCACCGCCCTCACTGTTTTGTTCGTTATAGAAAGAGGCAATCTGTAAAATGACTCAGGGCTCCAACACAAATGACACACTACCCGGATACTACCTCATCCCATATCTGGGGAATTAAGATATAATATTGTCATATCCTGGGTACTGTTAGCTATCTTTGTAAAAGCTCTTGTGCCATTAGCCTAGTAATCACCTTTGAACCTATGAACTTATGAACAGTGCTCACTTCCCATAGTGCTCAGGGCTGTACATGACAATCCTGGTATAAATTTGTGTCTACTAATACAGTCAGCAAATCTATCTTTAAAAAGTAGTCAAAGTAGTATTTATTTGACATGCAGTGGTAACTTGTTCCCTAAACTTGGAATACATTGAGTTAGGACCCTGTCTCTCCGAGTCTTATTTATTTGTTGGTGTTTATTTAGGCCCCTTGGTGGATGTTTGTAGAGCCACTGATTTTGCAAAGAAGCAGAAGGTGGAATAGGACAGTGTCTTTAATGGCTCAAAAAGCAAGAGATGGGTCACCTTGGAGAAGAGTTATGCTAATCTGCTGGAATAGTTGAAGGATCTAATTTTCTTGGAAAATTATATTTGGGGTCTTTGTAGTTGATTTATACATTCCAGAGGGGGCATTGTATTCAATGATGGATCTAATAAGAAGAGTACAGTGAAAAGCAGTAAAAAAAACACAGTAAAATAACGTGGTTGAAGCATAATCTCACACCAGTAGAAATGTGATAAATATTAGAGAGACAACCACCAAGTCTGAAAGCAAAATGTTTTAATTCTTAGGTGCTTCTTCAGACCATAAAACAACTAACACAGTTCATGCAAATAAATTCTAACATCAATAAAGCAACTGACACTTAATAACAGAAAAAATCAATAGAACAATGTATGTGCCTTCAAAACAGGTTTTAAAGGTGCATTGCCATTGAGCCCAAAGTCCCTATCAGATTGCAAAGTAACTACCTGTTTTTACTCATTAACTTCCATCCTGTTCAAAATATCTCCCCCTCTCACATCTCTAATGGGTAACTACAGTACCATAAAACAAAAAGTATGCATGGGATAAATCTCAGTATGTTTCACTAAAACATCAGATATCACCCTTCTATGTATCTCACCCAGGTGCTCTAACATCCGTTATTTAAGTGAACAGTTAGTCTTACCAGCACAGAAACGTAAACAGTCTATACAGCTAGCTAGATAGACTAAATCTGTACTTCTACAGTCAGCATAATGTTTGGGCCAATACTTTCTTCCAGTAACTGGAGGCACAAAATAATTCTTACATGAAATAAAATGACATGACTTACAAGCTTGACATGGAAAGGTACCTATTCTGTCTGATCTAACTGCTGGGCATTTAGTGTGATCATAGCACAACTGCCATTTCAGAGGTAAACCATTTTTAAAACAGAAAATAGGTTTACTACCTATGACCTTCTTAATGCCCTCATCAGTCATCAATATGAGCCAGTTTCTTCTAACAATATCGCAAACTAAACCTATATCATTAGAATACATTAAGACAAACTTTTTATTATCAGACATAGCAGACACCCTTTCCACATGTTCATTAGTAGGTATAGATTTACTAAAGAAAAAAGGTCTCACTTTACCTTTTCTATGGGCAGGTACCTCTTTAACAGATTCAGCTATGATAACAGGTTGATAATCTCTATCTGTAAAATCACCACGTAGCTTGTCCAACACTACATCAAGACCAGCTTCATCAGTATGTAACCTCGATACTCTCAGATATTGCTCTTTCAGTACATTCCTATGTACATGGCCCAGTTACATATTAGTGCGATGTAATGTACTATTCTACCAGCATGGTTTCCTGTACATACCAGTACTTGTATTACCACTACTATCCTTTGTAAGATGAACATCAAGGAAATCTATCAATGTTTGATAAAAGCTGTAGTGTTATTTAAATACATGGCAAAGTCATACAGCACTTCTTCGGGTCCCTCCCACAACAAAAATATACCGTCTATGAATCTGCCATAATACTTAATGTGTTTAGAAAAATCATTGGTAGATAATATATACTCAGCTTCCCACTCTGCAATGACAATATTGGTGCAGCTATTGGCACAGACAGTGTCCATAGCTATGCCTAACTTTTGCAGATAAAAAACACTGTCAATCAAAAACACATTATTAGTAAGAATCAAATCCAATAAAAAACATATAACATTAATTGGATTAGCTGAAAAAAAAATCTATGTTAAGATAAAAAGAGCCAGACCAAATCAATCCCAACATCATTGGGTATCACCGTAAATAACATACAAACATTCAGGGTAATCATATAACAATCAGAAACATTACCATTTCTCTCAATACATTCAAATAAAGAACAAAAAATGCTCAGTATCCTTTAGCACAGCTGAAGCTCTCCCCAGCACACCTTTAAGCTTACCCTCAGCATACATAGATAGAGGTTGTGTTAACCAGCCCATCCAGAAATGATGGGGTGCATTGGAGGTCCCAACAAACTTTTGTTAATTTTAGACAAGCCATGCACAGTTACTCAAGGCCCTGAATGCATGATAGGGGCTAAACCATTGTACTGAAACCATGCCTCAGTAACTACACAAATATGAATGTGCTTGAGTTGCAGGAGGGCCTCAAGTTCAGATATCTTTCTGTTCAGTCTCTTAGCATTGAGCAGTGCCATCATGATGTTGTCCGAATTTGCGTTTGAGTTTTCAATGTAGAAATGCCAGGTATGGGAACTCTGTCTAAAAAAAGCAGTATGAGGGCAGCAGAAGGCCTGGTATGAGAGATGGAAGCCATTTGTGGAGAAACAGAAAGTCTTATCTACCATCTCATTCCAGGTCAGCACATACGGGATTCTCTTAGAATGATACAAATTACTTGGCCAATTGCTAAAGCCAATTATCTTGTCTTAATATCTAGGCTCCATTTTGATGAAGGCAAGAAACTACTCAAGACTTGTGTCTTTCCCACATCTAATGTATGTAAATTCCATTATGTCTCTCTGAGTGCAGCATTCAAGATCATGCACTCCCACATAGGCCACCACAAGGTCATAGTCATATTTATTTATTTATTTATTTATTTATTTAACATTTGTTGACCGGGAAAGTCCGACTAGGACAGAGGCTATTTTCAGCAGAGGCCTGGGGAAAAACCCTCCAGATGCATGTATTTGGTCTGATTTAAGGACCCATAGGGCCCTTGTGACATCATGGGTACTAGCCCTGGACAAACAGCTTACAGTTGCATTGCTCTTGTCTATCAGTGGAATGTGTAGTTTGTATGGCTAACTATACAGAAACATATGACTAATTAGTTTCCTTGTTCAGTAGCAGGCTTAGTGGGCCTTATGAGCATAGGTCTGCTTTCCTGATAACTTTAAGGTGAGCTGGGTGGATTTGCATTATGTGTGAGTGCAGACACACTAGGTGTTGCCTTGTGTGCTGGAGGCTGAGATCTCTTAGAGTGTGTGCTAGGAGGCTTTGGGAAGTTTTTCTTTACACCCTCAGCATAAGTTATGGGCCTGGTGGGCACATTGTAAGTGATGTGGTGTTGTGGAGGTATCATGCTTACCGATAGTGGACTAATGCAAGAAGATTTCTGCCATATTTATTAAATATTTACATATTCTCACAGGTTGTACCATGAACTTGTAGAAGCAGTAAACAGTAAATAAGCATATGACAGTTGTTACACTACCTTAGAACACCTAATGTGATCAGACTGGCCAAAAATGGAGCGAGAGCAGATGGTCAAGCATATTGCCACACAGTGATGTTGAACACAGTACTTAATACAGTTTGAATTTCTCTTTCTTACCATCTCCCCATCTGTAAAAAGAAGATAATGCCCTCTAGTCATCTGTTGCAACTCCATTTTCCACTCAAGCAATGTTTTACAGTTTTATAAGAAAACAGATCCTATCTCTCTCTCTCTCTCTCTCTCTGTATGTATATATATATATATATATATATATATATATATATATATATATATATATATATATATATATATATATATATATATATGTATATATATATATATATATATATATATATATATATATATATATATATATATATATATAGGTTTACTATCACAATGCCGACGTGCAATTGCACGGCTATGAAGTATTCAAACAACAGATGTTCGAATACTTCATAGTTTGGCAGGTTATGTGAGCGAACGTTAGCATTGCGAATGGACTGTGCATTCGCAATTATAACGTTCTCTCATGTGAGGGGATTGCGGTACAGTGCAGTTAGGGAAATACATCCCTTTCCTCACTGTAGTGCGATTTCGGAGTTGGAATATTAAGTTAGGGGTGCAGGGGCTTGCCCTGCATAACTGTGAGTTTAGGCTAGGTAGGTAGGGAGTTACGGGATGGGTGGGAGTGCTGTTGATTGTCGAAAATGTTGCGAGCGACATTTTCAACAATTCACAGCTGTTTTCGACATTAGGGACATAAGTGATGTTTAAATTCGAACATTGACACGCATTTTATTTTGCGTTTCGATTTTCTGATAGTGAACCATATACACATATATATATATATATATATATATATATATATATATATATATATATATATTTGTTTCCTTTTCCTTTGCAAATTACCTCTGTCCAAAATTCTTATATACCGGGCTTCATCCTTTCTAGCCCTATCAGAGTACTTCACTCTAAACCATCTAATTTCCCCATCCAACATTACTACTTCTGTCTCCTCCTTTACTTCCTGTACTTGTCCACTGCTACTATCTAGCACTGCTTTGGCTAAAGCATCTGTGCTTACCTGATCCTAAACAAACTCTCATAACTCATTCACTACATCTCTGCTTCCCAAGTTCCTGCAGCTGCCATTTTTTTCAGCATTTTTCTATGTTTCTTTTTACTCCCAATACCACAATGTGAGTCTCCATTTTCTCCTCTATCTCCCATTTACCTTCTTCTATTTTCACTCCAAACAGACAAAAACTTCAGCTCACTTCTGCAGGTTTTTTTATAAACCTTTTCTTATACTCCTACCAACCTTTCCCAACAAGTATTTATCCCCACACACTCCCACCAAATATGTAATTGATACAGAAGCATACTTAGGGAAGCTGAAGGGGCCAGTTGCATTGGATGCATGGTATTATGAGGTTCGATCAGCAGTTAGCAATGGTGCTTTGTTCCAAAATTTCTGACAGGGCTGAAGCTCTTAGTAGGTGGTATTGTAACTGTAGCCAACTGCTTCCTACAATGTTCATTTATATTTGCTGCATACAGTTTGTTACCATCTAAAGATTTATTTTTTTGAGGGGGGGGTTAGAGCTTGCACATCGAGAGGACTTTTTTTTTTCCTTTGCTCCTCAAATTATATCTGAGGGGTTCCATAACTCTCAATATCCTAGTGCTCTGAACATCTGAACAAAGCCAAAAATAATGGGTGGGGAAAGGTCCACAATCAGGGAATGATTTAGAATAACTGATTTTGCATTAGCATGCATTTTCTGAAGGATAAGAAGTCTGAAACCAAAGTGTCCGTCATTCTTTAGTAGTCACAGAATGGACCTTGCTAAGTTTAGATTAAATCACAGCATGTGCCTTATTTAGAATAACAGGTTTTGCATTAGCATGTGTTTTCTTAAGGATATGTATTCTGAAACTGAAATGGCTGTCATTATTTAGTAATCAGGGAATGGGCCTTTTTTTGACCCTGCTTAGAGTCCAGGGATGCCAGATGGGAGAAAAGCACCAGCTGCCGGATTACCAAGCTACAGCTGAGAATGGACATGCCACATCTGCAGTTGTTATCTACACAACACCTCTCTTGCCTCACTGTCACAGGGGTTCTGTACCATATATACACCAGTTTCAATACATATCCCCTACAAGACAACACATCAGCCTTCATAGCTTTAATCCACATTTGATGCCAAATATTGTCCTTTTGTCAAACCTCATTCTATCTTCTCTACTATTTCCACAAGTTGCCCACAGCCCTCCTCTTCCTAATCTCCCCAAAGGATCTGTTAAAAAAATGTTTCTCTTTCTTTAGTTTAACCCACTCTCCATCCCCAGCATGCCAGTTCCTGTTTATAGGTTCATAGTTTAACAGGTAATTACTAGGCTAGTTCTCCTTGTGGAACACTTTAAGGCTAACCAATTTCCATTTTTGTGCTAGAAATAACCTATCTTATTTGGTTATAGATTGGCCTTACTCATCCTATGGTCAAACCACTAATGAGAATAACTGGGATTATACCACAGATAATTTGAGGGGACCCAAGCATGGGATAAAGCATTTAGGAGCTGACTCTGTCCATTAGCAGTAACTGGAACAATCCTGGAGTGAATTTTCTGTTTCCCATCCATAGATCTGAGTTGCACTTGAACATGGACAGGAATGAACTTTTATGTTATGTGGGTAGGGAGTCTGTTCCACAGCATCAGTATCTTCTATGAGACATACCTGTCCCTCAAAAACATTTTGTTGATGCTGTGGAAGAGAATTAGAATCCCTAGACTGAGAATTTCTGATGCCATTTCATTTGCTGATGTCAGTTAATCCATCAGTAATGGATTGGAGGATGTCTTTATGCCAGACACAAGTCACCACTTAGCAGTCTGTATAATACTTAGTATAGTGATAGAGCTTTGAGTTAGTCCATGCAGGGCATATTTTTTAGGCCTTGTATCCTTTAAGTAAGGTATCTCTATGGGCATTCCAGTTGTTACATGTGTCTGGATAGATACACACCAGGGGGGGTGGGGGCATTATATTCAATGATTGGCTTAATGAGGGTTGAGTAAAGGTGGGCAATGACATCCCTAGATCTATACATAATCCCTTTTTTATCAGCTGTTCAGTATAGAAGGACTTTTTTACAACAATAGACACATGTTGGTCAAAAGTTAGGTCACTGTCCACTTAAGTTCCCAAATCCTGAACAAATGGGACGACTGTTATGGGAATATTATTAATGTGGTAGTTTTCTGGGGTAGATGACTTCCCAAAGGATACAGTAATGTATTTTCTGGCATTTAGTTTCAGTCCAGGATTTTGGCACTAGTAAATTTATTTGGTACCAACCTTTCTGCAGGATTGCAAAGTCATTTGGGGATTCAAAGACTACTCATAGCTTACAGTCATCTGCAAACTTTGTCAGCCAGAGCTCTTTGTTATTGGCTTTATTTCAGAAAAGTAGATGCCAAACAAGACACATCTTAGCAGAAAACCCTGGGGGACTCTACTGGTGACTGGTTTCTTTCTGGAGGTAACTTCTCCTATTTTTGTTTATCTGCATCCTATCTGTGATCCAGTTGGCAATCCAGTGGGTGACACAGGGGCTCATTCCTAGTTTATTTAGCTTTTCTATTATATCTGAGAGGGGAATTGTTTAACTCCATCACAACACCAACCATCCTCCTTTGGGCAACTGATGCTCATCCGTTCCCTCATTAAAATATACAAGCACCATTCTCCCTAAGATCTCTTAGTTTTAATACCTCCTTCTTATTCCATTTCTCCAACGCCTTCCTCATTTTATTCTGGTCTCCCTCCACAACATGAACTAATATATCCATGTCTCACACCTTAACCTGTCTACTACCTTTTAATATGCTTGTCTCTAGATTTCCTCTGACTGCTTAAAAAAACTTCCTTGATCTTTAAATTTTCCTGCTGTCCATTTAACTCACTCTAGCCCCCTATCCCCATCCTCATAACTCTTTAGTCTGTGTCCTCTACACATTCCCATATCTGCAATACACCACCCAGCAACTGTCCTCCTTGCTCATATCTGATTCTTAAGAAACCCAGTCTAAATAAACGTATTAGTCATGTTTGTAATTCCCTTAGTCATTTGTCTTATGAATGTTTGAGTTACATTATGCAATTAAAAAAAATAATAATGAAAGGTCAGTGATTGAAATTAACATAGGTGATTGGCAAGGCTTAAAATGGCCCACAAGGGCAGTTAGCCTAATACTAATCTATGAACCTATACATAGAGAGAGGAGAGATGATTTACAGAAAGAAGTATAGTATAATGAAAGCTTATGTTGCAGCAAAAAAACAAATTGTGCTGTTTGTTAAAACCTAGGTAGTGATGTCACAAAGGCATTATGGATGTTACAAAGAATTCCGAAGTCTTTGAAAATTCCAATATACAAGTAGCAGAATACAGCAACAACTGTGCTTTGTAATTAAATTAAATTATTTGCACAAAAGAAGCTCAATGCTAAGAGAAAAAGTAAATCCATCATAATGTCTAATCCATGCTATTTTTCCCTGGTGACCCAAGTCCTCAGATCTAATCACCCTTTATTGATAGTTGCTCCTCTTACTTTGCTTAAAATATTCACCTTTGTAGCCATCATGTCACACTTGTGCAACAACACCTTTATTTCTTAATAGAAACATGGTGTATTCTCTGCTTGTAAAATGCAACATATTACAAAAACCTAAAGCAATGATATTAGCACCACAAGTCACACATCACACCATCTTCCAGCTCCAGTGCATATACAAGAGATGTGGAGAGTGTTCAATCCATACCACAGATAGTCTTAGTAATGCACAACCAGCCATCAGCCAGCACAGCTGCAGAGCTCAAATCAACCCTTTCCTCAAATATGAAAACCTTACGTTCTCCAGCATTATTATTTATAAACAGGAGTTGGCTGCCTCCCTAAAATAGTGATGGCTTCTCATTAGTAACTAGAACCTTTGCTGACCTCCCATCATATCACATTCTCTACTTCCAAAACTGATTATTTTTTTTTAATTTAAAAAAAGTCTTAAATCTAATAGTCAGCAGGGTTTTTATATGTCCAGTCACATCAGTGGCACAAAACACTTTAAAAAGGCATACAAATATAAATCACTAAGCAATTCGCTAAGTGTGCAGCTCGGCCTTAAGAGCACGCAGTAAATATGCACTACTGTCATGGGTATACCCTTAACAGGTTTCACACTGAACTCAGAAACACAAACACTTTAAGTTTTGGAGAAGACTAGTAATATTCTCTAACATTATAACTTTCTGTCCTAGCCCAAAGTAGTAACCTGCCACCATCAGATTACCAGGATGGGAACTTCCCATTCACTGTTCTCGATAATAAGTCATATAAGTATAAACACAAATTACTGTATTGCAGAACAGTCTGGCCAAAAAGTGAATGCTAGTAGCTTGCCTCATTTTATTAATAAGTACTCTCTTAATATTTAATAAATAAGCAACTAGATAATGAGGCACAAACTTTTTAAAGGTGAATAAATAAGGAAGAATTAGTTAAACAGTATAGTTAAATATTCAAAGAGATAGACGTTTGAGAAACTGCAGAAGGAAATGAAACAATTCTTTTGAGCAAATAGTCTAGAAGCAAGGGAAAAGTCCATCTACAACTATACTTTTTGTAGCTGTTCTTAACTAGAAGAATTACTGAATCTTAAAACAAACTTGTCTGAATTTCCAGGAAGAGATACAAAACTACAGAGAACAAAACTCACAAGTCTGCACATCACAGGCTCCAGGATAGCTCTTCTTTCTTTCCTGTTGTTTCTGGCTAATGTTTACTTTAACTACATATTTCATATATTTTTCATATAGAAAACACAAATGCAACAACCATAATTTCACTCTAGCATATAAATGAATTTGTTTACCTGGTCTTGGTTAGCTATCCATTTAGAGAGTATTCTGTTTCTTGTTTTATGACCTTTAGATTCTTGACTTAGGAAAAGCTATATATCTTATAATCGGTACTTACATATTATCGCAACCAGATTTTCGCGGTTGCGGTAATATGCTTGTTGGCCCAAAAACGGATTGTGGGAGTAAAGTTAAGGTTGAATTTGATGTTTTCTATGGATACAACCTATTTTTTCACAAATTCATAAGCAAAATTAACGTGGAAATGTGAATCCTGTTTGCGTACTTCAAAACTGGTTACACTGCTGTCATTCTGCTGGAAATGAAACGAGAACACCTGGGAAATGTTTGGTTGAACTGCTGCCATACTGCAAGAAGGATTATTCCAAAGTTGCCAATACATTTTTTTCAGAGAATAAGATATCAAGAGCAGCAAATTTTGGGGGTAAATTATTGGCTTTATTTTACAAACATTTGAAAAGAATTTAAGTTAAAGAGAAGAACAAATAGATAAAGTACTTGTACAACAGAGGCTAAACGTAATATTACATGCGCTGTTAGGTGAAGATAAACATGTATGGAGTATCTGACAGTACCGGATGATTTTTTTGTTTTCAGATGGATAGTAGTTACTGTTTGAATGTTTTCTGGATGGTTTGGACAGCATACTTGTGGATGTTTTGAGCAGCATATTTGTGGATGTTTTCTAGATGTTTTGGACAGCATACTTGTGGATGTTTTCTGGATGTTTTAGGGCCGCATACTTGTGGATTGTTCAGTCGCGGGTGTATCATGAGTGACATGATGTTGGGAAACGGCATAACTTCAAACAGTCATTTTTTAAACTGTACACTGTTCTTCCTGCCTAAACAATGTCTTTTCATAAAGTTAACATTGCCACTGTAATTCTGCATACACTTCTGGTTACATTCACACACCGGGAAGCAAATGGTATTATCACAAAAATCTGGTTGCGATAATACGTAAGTACCTTATAATCAAAGGGTAGAACAATTACATTTTCTGTTTCACAAGCCTGGTTTATTTCATATCCTGAGTATAATTGCTGAAATTCCCAAATTAAGGAGGTTACAAATTCAATTACTAACTTTAAATACATTTCAAAAGAAAAGGTCAAGAATTCACACATATTGCCATGCTACTGACAAACGTATGCATTGCAGATTGTCACATATTTTTGAATTCACACATATTGCCATGCTACTGACAAACATATGTATTGCAGATTGTCACATATTTTTGAATTTACACATATTGCCATGCTACTGACAAACATATGTATTGCAGATTGTCACATATTTTTAGTTTGCTTGCTGCACGTTTTATATGGTTTAAGTGCATAACGTTTGTTAGATTGTGACACAGAAAACATTGGCATATTTATTGTCAGCCATCACATCCTCACCATAACTATTTGCCCTAAAAGACTGAATATATCAAGGCTTCTATTCAGGTACTTCCCATCTCCCTTATATGATATACATTAGTCATGTGTAGTCATGGCAGGCACGATAAGTACTTCCTAATGTAATGTTGTTAATGCATTGCTTTCAAAATAAAAAATAGCAGTTCTTGACTGACACTGTATTAATCACTAGATGCTTTAGCTAACATACACTTGTTTCCTTATACATTAGGTAGTGCCTATAATGACTGTGTTGTTCGTGTTTTATTTCATAAAAAATTAAAATGAAGATGTAAACTAAACCCACCCTACTGAAAAGCTGTTAAACTCCAGTTGCCTGGCAGTGTAGTTTTCTCTGACTAGAGCATTAAATGAGTGGTTCCCTGTCCTCAGCCAATGTGAGGTAAAGATATATCTAAATTATTCTCATATGCCAGCAGAGTTTTCATTGTGTTTCAGTGTCTCTGTTTCAGACATACAGATATACAATCATACATAGAGCTTTTGGGTGAAGTAGTTTAAGCTTTATGAATCCTATGCCCTTTCCACTCAGAGAGGTTTAAAACTGCATTCTAATCGATGGAATACAGCACCTTCTGAGCAACATAAATCAGCTTAAATGGTTTACCTATAAATGGTAAGAACAGCATTAGCATGATGGTAACCCTCTACCCACTGCATTGAGTTACAACTGTTCCATTCAGTCTGTCAGTGAAATACCATTTCAAAAATGTGTGTCACATGCATGCTCACAGCTACACTATAAGCATTGTGAAATATTAAGTGAAATTATACCTGCTTCATTTTAGAATGGTGAAATGCTGTCTACTGTAACTCATCCAATCCATAAAGCCACTGTAGCATTCATCTAAGTAATGTGCCCAGTCAGTGACCATAGAACTTAAATGTGCTATGTAGTATGGACTAACTTTGCTTAATATGGTACTGTTTCTTCCAACAAGCACACAAATATGCAAGTCCTTGCTGGTTTACTTTTCAGTACTTATGTTACCTGGAACACTGTAGATTTAAATTTAGTCATATAAAACATAACTATAACCTAAATACAGTATTTCCATTCCCCAAAATGTATTTTCTGCATAAAGAATTATCCCTATACTTCCAGCTATTAAAAAATGCATAAATTAGCAATTTATTCTTTTCTTTGGCATTTCTGTTGTAGTCAGCTTCCTTAGTCCACTCCATGTGGTAGATGAATGAAATTCTATGGCTTGTTTACAAATTTATCTCTCTTGCTTATACTTCATTTTGCCTATCACATTTAAAAGTTTCTGACCAAGAATGAACATACACAGAAAGGTATCTGCAATACTTTTTTCTATTATTTCCCACTCAAAGGATTAGTACAAGTACTGATACTCTAAGAATACAGTGATTCTTCAGTCATTTACTACTGCACTCTTTTTTCCCCAGGTAGGAAATACAGTATTTTGGGTGAGTGAGGAATCCTTTGAAGTTACTGGCACTTCTAGAGAAGATTCTCAGACTTAGCAGTACATCTCATTATTTCCATTCTTAGAAAATGGAAATGTGGTTTGACAACAGAGACTAGGGCAACTTACTCTCATTTGCTGTGGTGTCACATTGCATTATGAAAAAGAAGTAACTTTCAAGAAAACAAGACCACGGTTGAATGTTTGATGCCATGAGAACATTAATTAGTAAGTAGTTAATGTACTGTTGTCAGGTTTGGTTTGTGCAGAACTTCAGAGCAAGAAATAAATAAACATACTGTATAGCCATATCTGTATCTAAATCTGGTATCTGTATCTATATCTATCTATCTAATATAGTGTCCATAGTGGTCCTACCATTTTAATGATTTTAGGGTCACTTACCAAAAGAAAGCAAGGCATGATATTACAAACACCTAAGTGATTAAAAATGGATTTTCTATTTCCTGGAATGTGCATGCTGTTGTCTATTTGCAGTTTGTGTGATTATGTTATACAATGTGGTCTAATGTTTAGTTATGAATATTGCCTTTTATGTTTTACATTCTAATAATAGCATACTTTGCATTTCCATTGCTAAAGAGTGAAAAGACAAACACCTTTAATTCTCATACTTTGGTTGTCAGTACCTTCTCTTTATGCATTTTCATGTCTCACAGAAATCCAATGAAGAAACAACCATACCTGTTGATAGTTTAGGCACTGAAATTAGCAGTTTTAGAGGGATTAATGTGATATTAATCCCTCGCATACCTTTTCTCTTTCCTCCGTTAAACCTTATGTCTCTGTCTTCCTCTCTCTCACATGTACACACCTCATCCAACCTACTTTAATATGCTTTTCTTTCAACTGAATATCCCTGCATCTATTTATTGACATTCTACTGTACTTTACAATCTACTCTTCTATCTTGCAACTCAGCAGCCCTGCATCTACTTGCCATCATTTTTCTATACCTTAAAACTATTCTTAGTATCTTTGTTGCCTACCTGTATCAGCAAGTTCACTCATCTAGGACACTGTATATAAGCTTAAACCTAGAAGCCAGTGTTAATACTGTATCCAGTATTGTACTTGCTCCACTTATTTGCTGTTGATTACGCACATATAAATTACTCTACTCTCTCTTGTTGAATATGTAAGACCTTAATTAACATCTGTAACATCTGCAATGCATATAAGGTATTTCTGTAATGTAATAGCTGTACTTAGTTGTTGTTAATGTTCATCCTATCTTATTTCTTTTCTCTTTAAGTTTAATACATAAGGCTACCTACTCATTTCAGTAATATGCACTCTTTGCCTACTAACCATAAAATGATAATAGTAATGTTGTTATTAGACTGGTAGTGTTCTCCTACTGTAAGCTTTTACAAGCTTTATTTATGTATTATTTATTTGTGTGACATACTTCTTCCCTGACCTCCACTAGAAAGGGGCTTCACATTCAATTGGACTATTCAGGTAAACTAATCCTAATAAATAAATAAATAAATCTAACCCTGACAGTTGTTGACAATTACCATGTCTGAAAAATGATGCTTAATTCTCACTTACTACCTACTCAGATATCTACCCACTGCCACTGCCACTGATCTATGTCCTTCATTCAATCCTCCACAGCAAGTTACGCTCAGACATCATAATGCATACGTTTAAATGTAGGAACCACAGATAAGATAGTAAATTGTTAATATAGTCTTATCTATACTGCTACATAAGAGAATAATATAAATAGCACATATATACAACATGCTAACATCTAATACTATATCTTATCTGAACATGACAAGATGCTATTTTTATTTTATCATATTCTGTCATGGTATGCAATGACACTGACTTTTATTATGCAAGTTATAGGGTTGAACTGTCCCCATTTGGGTGTGTTGTCCAGTGTAAGAAAATGGAACAAGGACATGTTGCCATTTTCAGATACACTCTAATTTAGATTTTCACATGTAACACAATGATAAAGAACCAATTAACACTGATTTTAACCTTTAGATCTCCTTCTAGCATACCAGCTATATAAAAGCTATATAAAAGCCTGAGCTCAGATAAACTATAAACCACCGGCTGCTAGTGTCAGTGTCTTGAAAGCTAAATGATCACTAGGGTACATCTTGGTGGAGATTAAAGCCAGCAATAGTCACTCTCCATATAATAACTTTATACAACAATGGGATTAATGCATTTATGCTCCACAGCATGTAAAGACTGAATAGTAACCATACAACAATGTTAACCATGCAACACAGTCAAGGGCCTTTACAAAAGGTATATCTGGGAAAAGCAGAATCTGACCCAGGGAGGAAAGTATACAAAATAAGCAAAGGTTGAAATAAATCTAAAAGTGGATAAGAAATTATGTTTCATAAGTAAAATATCAGTTTATTTTGCAAATCTAAGAGAGGGAAGATATGCATAATGACATCTAGGTAGCAATTTCGGAAACCGGAGAGATGGAAATTTATGCAAAAATGATATAAACACACCATTTTGGTACATAGAATGGGTTATCAAAAGTATACCATACAAATATACTTTGCAGTCAGACCAAACACTAAAAGCACATATCAGATGTTCATTTTATATACTACTTGTCCACTTCCCCACATTTTGGTTAGTGAGAAAAATACCCCAGCAGCTCTGAGCAGAGAGGTAAAAAGAAAAGAAAAGAAATGAAATGAAATGAAAAGAAATGAAGTGTCAGAAAGGTTTACTGTGACACATTTTTTAGAAATCTCACTTACATTTTTGACAGTGGTTGAATGTCCAGCATCGGTGATCCAAACGACCATTAACACTGGTCCTAATGCAAGGCTCTTCTTGATCAGAGACACCAGGACACACATCTCCACATTCTTCTACCTGCTTATTCCCCACAATGTAGTTCTGATCATCAGACTCCATCACCAAAGACCAGTCAATGGTGGAGAGGTGGCATAATTCCTGGTTCTTCTCTATACGTACAGCACCACGAAGAATGTTTGTCAGACTGTGGAGACCAATTTCACGTAGATCAGGCATCTCAAAGATTACCAAAGCATAGCTGAAAAAAAGATCCATCCCACGGATGACAGCTAGTCTTGGGAAAAGGTCACGGAGACTTTCCAAACCATAAACACGAAAAAGCAGTAGGAATTCTGTGATGACTGTCAGTCTGGGGAAAGTAAGGCCCTGGAAGTCTTCACTTTTGCTTGTGAACATTAGGAGAATTTGTAGGTTTCCTTCAATGACAGTACAGTTTTCTAGTTTCTTCAGTTGAGAAGCATCATTTCGAATATCCATACTGCTACAAACTGAAAACAGGGAAAGTAGCACATCCATGAGTGATGAATATAAATTACACTACAAAATGCTTTCATTACAAGGTAAAGAGTGTATAAATATGCCTAAATCCACATAATAAAATGCTCTCGTAGAAAAATCAAATAAAAGGATGGCATATAAACATCTTAGTAATTTACTGAGACTCTGGTACATTTCAAAATAACATGTGGTTAAATCTGAAGAAAAACTTCAATGCACATCCTGGGCTTCTAAACAACTTCAAATATGCCTTTGCCAGTATAAGCTACTAAAAAGAGGCTACATTCATTGTAATTAACTCGCCCTATAGTCTTGAAGATGGAACTAAACATACTGACATGCTTTTGTTTTTTTAGAATAACCCTCCTGGTCCCACAGTGCAGTCTGATTTAATTGTAACTCACCAGACTGTTTCCTGCCATGCCATCACTTATCACTTACCTAATTCTTACTGGCATTCATTGATCTTCCCTGGTGCTGCAGTGCAAATTGGGGATTACTTCACTACTCTACATGGATTTCCACATATGTAATACTGTTTATACAAGTAAAGGTATGAAAATGTTGATAAGGTCTCATTCTGGCAATAAAACAGGAAAACATATTCTCAGCATTTCCCTTGAGTCATCTAAACTAATAGAGTGGTATGTTCCAACCAAGATAATTCACACATGATGTATTTCACAAACACTGCATCTTGAAAAACAGATAACCAGAACATTTCTATATCAAAATCTAAAGCACTATTTTATTGAAGAAAATGTGACAATAGATAGTCATATGCAGGCAAAGACTCCAGATACTGCCATTCTCAGTCTAAATGGGGGGCATGGAAAAATTTCACGAGACCAGTACAAAGCAAAGAATATATCCCACAAAAAATACTCATACATATTGATTTTTTTTATTTAGATTTTATAAGACTAATCTTGACTATAGAACATAGTAATTTACTGGTGCTCTCTGTCAGAAAACATAAGCAGTTATTTTATTTGTTTATGCATTTATCTATTTATATGTTCACATCTGGTAACTAGGAATGTCCAGATGGGAAGTCTTATTTCAATCGTGTCACAGGGCGATACTCATGGGCAGCAAGTCGTAATGATATTATACAGTTAACTAGCACACATTACCCCAATCCCAAAACAGTAACTTAAAGAATTAACATATACAGCTACATGCATTAGAGGCATTACATTTTCTAAGGCAAGTACTAATACAAAGCTAAGTAACAAATGAACATAGTGATTATGTATAAAACACATATAGCTTTTAAGTCAGATTGTATAACATGTACAGAACGAGGGTAATTTAGCAAGAGCTATATGGAAGAAGTATAGTAATGGTATGGCACACCTAGTGTCTAATGAGGTGGGACAGCAGGATGATGTTAAAAACATGTCTTCATTTGGTAGTTCTTATCTTGGGAAGGAGCTTGTTCTAGATGTTGCAAATTGAAGTAGACAGCTTTGAGTTATCATGTTTAATAAATAACTTAGAAAATATGGATTAATTGGCAAGTGGATTGTCTAACTCTTTGTGAGGTGGACTTTCCAACTGACAGTCTCAGATAGTGATGGGCTGAATGCAAGTAAGGTAGTGGTTATATTCAACCCACATGAGATCATGCAGTGAGAGACGGTGGCGGGAACAATGATTATATGCAGAAGAAGAATGAGCAATCCTATTACAATGCAAACAAAATATGCAAAAGTGCCATTGCACATGGATGACAGTAATCAACAGCAAATCAAATTCAAAATCTAATAACTTCAACAAAGCAACATGATACATATGGACATTACAAAACTTTTACAGAAGAAGGATTATTGAAGGGCCATTTTTTTACCTGATACAGACTTTTTACAGGATTTGTACTAATGAAACACATTGTGTCATTTGCATTTCTAAAACTTTAAAAAAAAACAAAAAAAAATGCTGTAGACATTTTGAAACATTTTGATTTTACACATATGGGTTATGGTGATGGTGATTGTGAATTTGGGCTGTGCTGGTTGATGGTGATGGTGATTACATGCTAGGGCTGTTACATAAGGACTTGAACAATTTACAACTACATATTTATTAATTTTTATTTTCCCTGCCATTTTTGTTATATATTAATTTTGCATCAACCATAAATATAATAACAACAATTGCAACTATAATAATTTTCCCTATTCTATTATTATTTCCCCCTCTTTTGCCCAACTCAAAAGTGTATTCACTCTTAAATCTTGCTACATCTCTTAGATAACAACCTGCTAAACCCCCTATACTCATGGTTCACTGCCAAACCTCTACCTTTCTATTGCCATCTTCTGCTAACCCGCTGGACTCAATATATTGTACAACCCTGAGGCTATGACCACCATCCTACACAATCTGCTGATAATCCAACTTTTTCATTTTGCAACCACAATCTGCTCTTAACTAACTCCCTCTCCTATTAACCTCTCTCCCTTTATCTAACACAATTGGAACACCAAACTAAACTGTCAGAGAGCCACCCCTACATTCCCAGGCCCCCTCCTTTTCCTTAATCCCCCCCCTAGAAGTTCCCCAAGGATCTATTCTTGGCCTGTCTTCTTCAATATATTTGTATCCATATCTCTATAAAACATCCCCCAATATGCCGTCATCCTCCGTCAGATGATTTCACTTCCCTCAGCATTCTCAAAAACTGAACACAAAACTTACTCATATAGCCTTTTCAATAACTGAACACTGATAAAATAAACCACTTAAACACTTTCACCTCCACCTAAAAACTTAACATAAATACCCCTCCACTCATAACCTCCCTTCTAAACCATAGCCTAAAGAACTCTAGTCTGAAAATAAGCTGAAACTACTAATCAACACTGCTAATGACAATCGTCCCATCTACTAAATCTGAAACTAAGCTTATTAAAATCTACTAATAATACCTAAAAAATCTAAAACTAGATAATAAAACTTACAGGCTCTTCCACACTTCCTCATCCACCACTCTCACCTCTCTTCTCCATCCCTTCTACTCCTTGGGGCTCCATTCCCTCACTGATCTTCTCTCCTCAAAAACAAACTTCTTCTTGCAAAAATAACAAAATCTCTACCACCCATTGTTCAGCTCACCAAAATCTAATTCTTGAATTACCAAATCAATTTAATTAAATTTCTACTAATAAATTAATTAGCTTGTCTTTCGGCTGTTTCTTTTCACCTCAGCTCTATTTTATTCCCTTTCCTTTGTACCTCCCTGTCTTCAATCTTCACCTATCAAAAGTAGTAACAGTCAAAAGAACCTATTAGTACCCCACACTAGGCATTACTAAATCCCCACCTTGGCCTCCTAACCTTTCACTTCCTCCGACCCAACTCACTTCTATCACATTACCTACTTTCTCATTAAAACTGCTTCATTAAAGTTCACTTCATATATCAAATAATTCTTTCTCCCTCCCTCATATATACTTCATATCCCCTCCCCTCATATGACACTTATAATCCCCTATTAACTCAGCTTAACTCACTCTAGTTATGGATTATATAATTCTCTAATTCTGTGCTTCTAAACACTGTACTTCTTTTCTCTGTATTAACTTAATATTTTTTCTCAATACTCTTCTTATTTTTAAATTTCTTTGTATTAATGTTTTATTTATCTAATGTTTTATCTCTACTCTTTATAATATTATCTCTATTTTGTATAGCATCTAATTTTGTCTTTTTTTTATATTTTCAAATTTTTCCCCCTTTTGAATATAATGTTTGTTTCTTTTATCAATGTTATCTCTAATTAGTTCTATGTTCTATAATTATCTTGTAGTGATTTTCTGTACCTAATTTTTTCTCCCCATCCAGCTTTTTCCCCAGGACTCCATTTTTGGCCCAATGGACTATCCTAGTAAACCAACTGCAAATAATAAAATAAATAAATAAATAATATAAATATTTAACATACATTATAATTGCTGGAATAACTTTGCTGTGTTGTTGTGAATGTGTCACCAATCATATAAATTAGTTTACAGCAATAATTAGTTTACAACAGTACATAGGCACAAATACAATATATGCATCAATTTACAAAGTACATATTCACAAACTGCAGCAAATTAAAATAAAATAATATGATAGATATAGATATAGATGTAAAGATGTCTGCATAGTCTTATTTTATAGTTTTGACTATATTTATAGTACTGAAAGGTGGATTGTAAACATGGTATTCTCAAATGACCTATGGTATGATGCCATTCTCATTAGAGGTAATACATAATTAGTAATAATATAATTAAGAGCAATCTCTAACCAAATGGGAATCTCTAGAGTTTAGTGACCACACCACAAACAAAAAAGGCAGTAAATAATAGCCTCCAGAGAAGGCCGCCACGCGCCTAGTACATTTAAGTTGTTAACCATTACCTCAGGGGTGGGGAAGTTGCAATTCAGCATGCTGTTGTTCTTTAAGAACGTCCTTAAAGTCTGAAATTGTTTCCTTTCTTTTTTTTTACAAGTCCCAGTATAGAGAAAGTTCTTTCACACAATAACGTTTTTAATTACCAGTGAACAAGGGGAGAAATAGTTGTCTACAGGAAGTTTCACTTTCTTGGGGGGGGCAGTAGCCTTGTTTTATTTTGAATATTGGGGTGGTTAGGAGAAAGGTAGCCCTGTTTGTTAACAAATGCTAGTTAGTGTTGTCAAGCAATTTGCAGTGATGGAGTAAGGGGTCAGTCAGCTAGCAGGATAAACCCACAGATTTTGTTCTCTGTAGTTTGTATTCTGTGGGTATTATATGCAGAGTGCAAAATGAGAAATGGGAGATTATGTTATAGTTAAGGTATTAATTATTACAAAGATAGCATGTTTCCATTACAAAATTACATCACATAAAGCAATAGGTTTGTATGAAATTTACAAAGCTTGTTAGGATGCAGATACTGACTTTTTTGAACTGCTTGAGAATGGATTACTAAATGAGAGTCTGTTCATTTCTAGTGGTAGACAATTAAAAACAGAAATATTCTTTGGAGTACCCAAGATAGATAAAGATGAGAAAAATTGCCCACCATTCAGAATCTTTATATCTGCATCAAGTTCAAAAACTAAACCTCTAGCTGTGTTTGCAAACACTAAAATAAACCCTGTGGTACAATTAACAGACTTTTTATAAGAAACTCATGGCATTTTAAGTTAACTAAGCAAAGTTCAAATGAATCAAATGGAAACTGAGTTGTGGATGACTATTACTGATATTAAATTATATTACTAGAACTGACATTGTATAACTATTTTTTTTCTTTTTCATGATAAATATTTTGAATCGGTGGTGAATGTAGCAATGGGAGACATAAAGGTTTCTTCTTTGTCAGATTTGCCTTATCTAAATGTGACTGTACCTTTGTAAAAAAAAAAAAAAAAAAAAAAACATTCATTGTATTCTAAAGAAGTTAATTGAATAACAGGTTTTGCATCAACAGGTATTTTAAGAGGTGCAAAACTCTAAGGTCTGGTATGACTGACTGATTATAATCATCAACAATTTACCAGAAAATCAAAAATATTACAAGTGTCAGGGAAAAATATGAGGCAAAATCTGGGTCATTCTACAATATTAGGGACAGTTGAGATGTGTGCAGTGATAGACAATATTTTTTATGGAATGGTACAAAAATGAATTGGAATATTTTATAAGTAGCGTAAATATTAATACTGAATTTTTATGATTTTCTGCTAGCATATCTAGGATAGTGATCTCTGTTTTGAATGTTGACTTTACCTTATACAGGCTATATCAGAAGCCATTATACTCATGGTATTACTCATACACCAAGGGATGACAGCTTTGAAATGTCCTGCTAGTGAATACAAGGCCATCATTCCTTCTTGGACCTTTTTTCTAGTTTCAAACCCTTGAATTTCAGATCAAGAATGGTGGTCCATCCCACCAATCTAAATGTGAACTTACCTTTCAGAAGACCCTTTATAAGAGTTCCTAATGATGGGCAACTTACTAATGAATTAGAGAGTTCAGCTGGGCTTCTTTCAAATTCAGGGAAAGTGTACCCTAGTGACAAGGGATCCACAAACTATAGCTGGAACTTCAGGTAAAGTTACCAACGTGAAAAGTTCTGGTATGAGAGTTGAGACCAGAGCCCAATCCCCTCTAAACAACCAGTATGTATATGATATGTAAACAAACAGGGTCTTACTAACTCAAAACCTGTAAATGAGATGATGTCTGCCTGGCAGTAGGCTACACACTATATATCACTTCAGCAGCCATTTATGCCCCATCGAAATGAATGCAGTGGCAGACTCCCTGAGCTGTACTTGCATCCATTACCCAAAGTTAAGTATTAGGGAAACCTAACTTGCTATGCAGTTCCAGTACTGAAGCACTCCAGTATTGACCATTTTACAATATGGGAAAATGAAGGACTTTGCCATCATACAGAGTAAAACAGGGAAAGGATGAGAATTCTTGATGGATGTGTATTCTCTCCTTTGGCAGAGAAAAGTTCTGCATGCTTTTTAATTTTTCCTTTAGAATTCACACCTTATCATGAAAGTCAAAGAAAAATACATCAACTCATTGACACTACCTAATTGTAGTGGAGATGTGTATTTTTAGAGGAACTCAAGTCCTCACACGGCAGGAAAATATTTCAATACAAACAGAGGAGGTTTCCAGCACTAAGGACAGCAACTGGATCTACCACAAGTCCTGCTTCTCATCTAAATCTTCTTATTCTAATTGATCTTCTAATGTGAGTCTTGGAGGTAGTCAAAGACAACAGAAAGCCTTCCACTCATCGAAAGTGGAATAGATACTCAGTTTTTGTGAACTGTTATCATGTGATAACTCAGCCAGTGAAACTGCAGGCGATCTAGAGCTGTTTTAGGCATTGATTTGTGCCTTGGTAATTCTACGGCCAAGGTGCATATCTGTAACATTTCTGCACAATATGAATTTACAAGTTCAAACTGTTTGGTTCAGAACCTCTGAGGTTTATCTCTTTGAGGAAGTGTTCTAAGTGGACATTATCTATTCTTGCAGCTCACCTAGCTGAAGGCCTAATCTGTAAGATCTTTCACAGGGACTGGGTGTCTCTCATGACTCTTACCCTTGGTTTCTCCCAAAAGTAGTTTCAGAACTGTCCTTAAAACAGTTAATTCCTCTCTGTTTTCTTGGGTGAGATGTTAATCATGGAAGTGAGAGATCCTACATCCATGAGATATCCATCATCAGCTCTACTTTTACATATAGAATGTTAAAAGTTCAGGAAGGTAGCTCATCTGTTTGCCTCACTTGCTCTAGTGAGACAGACGTAACTAGTGAGTAAGTAAACTCTTTACAACTGAGGTAGTGAACCACTCAGAGGAATATGCTGCTGTTACAGTTGACTCCACCAGAAACATGGCTGTTTTCAGTTTGTGACTCAAAAAAGTTTCCACTGAAGATATTTGTGCCATAGTCACTTGGTCATCAGTTTATACCTGGACATAGATTGTAGGAGCTATATCTTCTTCTTCTCCTGGATGCTTCAGGAATCATTTTAGTTTCCCTGGTTTCAGACGCCCAAAGAATTACACATAGCTATTGCTTGGAATTCTGAATTCAGATATAAAAGATACATATTCGCTATATCAGTTTATCTGTTCCTCCCTCTATTGGGACTGTCTCACCATTTAGTGTTTGTGGGTGGATTTTCCTGTGCACTGGATCAGCATATAATTACTGTGAGCTTGTGTTACATGTTCTTTCACGATCTTTCAGTTAGTGCTCACTCCGTGGATGATTATCTCACTTGTGAGTGCTGAGACCAAGTGTGGCTTCCTAGACTGATATGTGACATCATGACATCTGCTAGCTAGATATGTCTGTACTAATGAGTATGTGAACTACAGAGCTTTCTGAAATATGCCAAGCTGGGCATATCAGAAGAATTTCCAAAATTACCCTGTGCGGAAAGCCTCCTCACAGATCTGTTGATATGGTGAGCGTGTGTCTGTTATTTCTCAGATAATTCTGTGAAAACTGCATTTTCAAAATGTGGTGTTGTAGGAACAAATCATGGCAAATCCCAGAAACAAACACATATGGTACAAGCTTTATAATAAAAAGAAAATAATTTTGACCAAAAGTAAGAAAAGTAATTCCCAGAATGCTACAACCCATGTCACTGAAACAAACAACTCAGGAGCTTAATAAAATCCTCCAAAGCCAAGCTAGAGACTAAAATAGCTACACAAGCCAAAATCAATCAAAAGTCGTTTTTCAGTTATGTCTGTAATCTCAAAAAAACACAATACAGCAATGCACTGAGCTAATGGCAAACAATGTTACCTACACTTAGTCCGAAGATATAGTTAACCTACTGGCTGATAAATTTAGCCATAACTTTACCCCTCTTGCCCCTCCATCTGTCCCTTAAGCTATATCTGAAACTGACTCACCTCTAGCTATCACACAAGACAAGGTCCTAACTGAAAGCAAAAAATACTGCATCAATGGGTCCTACCAACATCCCAGGATGCATCTTAAATAGCATGAAATATAATTTAACAACACCCCTAACAACACTGTTCAGTCTCAGGCTCCATACAGGTTTTGTACCAAGTGAATGAAGAACAGTTATAGTCATTCCCCTGCATAAGGGTGGACTTTTCACAGGCCAAGGCAGTTACAGAACCATAGGTTTGAGCGACCTCATCTGTAAAGCCATGGAAAGTCTTATCATGGAATTAATCAGACAAGATATACAGAACTGCAAAACAATGGATCTGTCTCAGTTTGGATTCATCAAGGGCAGGTCATGCTTACTCAGTCTGGTAGATATTTTGAAAAGGTCACCAAAGCAATGGATGAAGGCAAAATAATATATACCACATACGTCAGCCTGGTAAAAGCTCTTGACACAATTCACCACTCAGGCATAGTAGAAAAGCTGAACAAACTGGGAATAAACATCTATGTCAACCACTGGCATGCCAAATGGCTCACAGATAGGTTGCAGATAATCAAAATTGTCTCCACAAACAAAGAGACCGGTCACCAGTGGAGTCCCCCAGGCTTCTGTGCTGGGACTTCTCCTGTGGCATCTACTTTTCTAAAGTAAAAGCCACTTCCAAGTTAAGTCTGCAGATGACTGTAAGCTAGGAGCAGTCATTGAATACCCAAATGACTTAGCCATTCTGCAGGAAGGTTTGTCTCAAATAAATAACTGGTGTCAAAATCATGGATTGAAACTAAATGCCAAAAAAATGCATTATTGTATCATTTGGGAAGTCATCTACCCCAGGTAAATATCACATTGATAATACTTTCTAAGAGTTGACACAGTTGTTCATAATTAGAGAATTCATGTGGACAGTGACCTAACTTTGACCATCATGTGTCTCTCTATTGTTGTAAAAAAGTCTCTCTATGTTGCACAGCTGATAAACAAAGGCATTATGTCTAGATCTAGGGATATTATTGTCCTCATTTACTCATTAGGCCAATCACTGAATATAATGCTCCCCTTGCCATGTATCTCTCCAGAGACATGCAACAACTGGAACATCCACAGAGATACCTTACTAAAATAATACAAGGTTTAAATAACATACCCTACATGAACTGACTCATAGCCCTGTAACTCTACTCAGTGTCCTATAGACTGCTAAACTTTGACCTGTGCCTGGGGTACAAGGCATCCATTACTGGTGAATTTATTGCATGTCAGCAAGTCATATAGCATCAGAAATACCCAGTCTAGGGATCTAAACCACTTCTACAACATCAACAGAATGGTTTGGAGGGACAAGTATATTTTCCAGAGGATACTGTTGCTGTGGAGATTCCCCGTCCACATAAAACAAAGTTCATCCCTGTTCATTTTCAACTGCAACTTAGATCAATGGATGAGAAACAGAAAATTTACCCCAGGACTGCCCTCTGTTCTATTAAAGGACAGAGGCAACTAAAAAATGCTTTATCCCATACATGTGTCCCTCTCAAATGATCTCTTGCATGATCCTAGTTATTTTTATTAGGGGTAATATATAATTATTGACCGGGGGATGGGTATGGCCAATTAACCAAATGGGATAGGTTATTTCAAACACAGATAGGGAAACTGAATAAGCTAAAATGGCCTGCAAGGGCAGTTAACCTAGTACTTACTTATGAACCTATAATTATTCCCAAACTGACAGGGAAGTTTACAGCCTAATCTGGAGGTTGCAAAAGTTTTTTCCAGTATTTGTACTCAAAGAGAGAGATGGATTAGTGACAGAACACCAGCCTTAAACATCCAATTCTAATGAATAAGAGGGGTGTTGTATAAGTGACAAGAGCAGGCAGTGCTGCTAGTAGCATTTTCCCATGACAACGAATACAAGGAGACAGCACAACATGTTAGTAGTTATGGACTGTTAGAATTACCATGTATAAAAGTAGAAGATGGAAGCACCACTAATCCTTTGGTTGCATATTACATTACATTCATTAAGCAATTACCAGCGTCAAGTGCCCAAAGCACATATGATGCAGTCATGTCCAAGGAGCATGGCATTGTTATAAAAAGATGGGCCAGAGAAGATGGTGACGTCTACTGTATATTTACAGATAGAAACGAAAAACTGTCTGAATATCACATGTCTTATTTTATATTTGTCTGAAGTGATCATTTCTGCCAGTGTCTACACAAGAATGCTAGACACTATCCAAAATGGGTATTTTGGAACTGTAAAAGATGAAGTCCATTACATTGTGGCCAGGTATAAACAAGCAAATTAAAGATTAAGGAAGAACATGCATCAGGTGTTAAATAGTCCAAAATGCACCCTCCACGGGTAGCACTGACCCTCAGAATTCAACAGCACAGCAACTTAGTGGCACAAACCAAAAAGGACCATTTGTGAACACTGTATGTCAAATTAGTGAAGCCGACACTGAATTTTTACCATTGACTTTTATGAAACCGACCCCCTTTGAAAAGAGTACTGCAGTGTTATGTATGTTATTTGCAAAAAAAAAAAAAAATGCCTGATCATAGTTTCAGTAATACCTAATGTGATCAGACTGGCCACAGATCGGGTTACAGCAAATGGTCAAGCATGTTGCCACACAGTGGTGGAGAACACAGTACTCAGTGCAATTTGAATTTCTCTTTCTCACCATCTCCCCCATCTGTAATGCCTGCATGTCACAAAAAATTTAAAAAGTGAAGAGGGCAAAGTGGCCTTAAATATTTCATTTCCACTCCCATCATTCATTCACAATGGATTAGCAGAAATGTGTGCACAAACTTTAAAAAGCAAGTAATACTGAAATTTTTGTAAGGCATCTCAGCACAAGCCATATACTTTTTTTTGCATTTTTGCATTATGAAATAACGAACCTTCCACCATTAATGTGACACCAGTAAAGTTGCTTGTAAGTCAAAAACTAACATCCACTTAGACTTAACAAAATGGATGGCAGCTGACAAGTACAAAGAAACTGATTTTGGAACATGAATAAAAAACAACTAGAACTTTTGATTGGGTGGAATGTGCTACCACATGACTACATAATTGACAAATGGTAGCTAGAGCAAACACAGCTGAAGTGGGAGACGGTACATGAAGGACATGCTAGGCTGCACTATGACCTTGATATCTCTTACATGACAATTAAGGTTTGAAAGCTATCCGGATGACCAGCGCCATAGCCCAGGAAGAGTGGATGGCCAAGTCAGTACTTTAGCTATGACAGATTACTGAGGCCTTGCCCTTAGAAGGATGGATGGGCACAGCCGTACTCAACACATTATAGAATAGTAACTGCATCCCCATCACAAATTCAGGGATCATGCAATGTCCTAAGAGCGAAAGAAGACAATGTTTGTTCCCCACTTTTAGATGGTTTAAGCAAAAAAGTGTTAAGCATCTTAGATGAAGAACAGCATTATTTAGGCATTGCCAGGGTACATACATTTTCATGAGAATGTGAAATTAATTAGAACAGTGTTTTGTGCTTAGACTTAATCAAATCCCACTTTTCTTGAAGAATAGGTACTGTAGTGAGTGAGTTAATGCAACTGTTGAGTTAAGGAAATTCCCCCTTACCCTTAAAGCTGGTCTACCTCAAAGACAGTAGAATTCGAAATACATGGTTGTGAGGGCTCCGCGTGTTTCCTGATTTACTGTGAAAGTCAGTGTTCTCCATTATTGACTTTTTTGTTTGTGTGTGTGTGTGTGTGTGTGTGTGTGTGTGTGTGTGTGTGTGTGTGTGTGTGTGTGTGTGTGTGTGTGTGTGTGTGTGTGTGCATACATTACCAATATGATCTAAAACAGTGGAATTACTATGAATCTAGCAGAGACCAATATCAGTCATGCAAGCCAGAAGGGGCACAGAGAAGCTGTCCAGAACTCCTGTAAAAAAAAAAAAAAGATGAATGTACTGCTTCTCTGCTGTGGAAAGCCGACTTTGCAAAGAAAGTGAAAAAGATATCTCATGTGGTATGAAAGGTGATAGATTCAGGTAATCTGTCATCCCGAGAAGTCATAAACAGCTAGACTGGAGCAGTTACACTGCCAGATGCTTGAGATCGAGATGTTAATGCATTCGTACTAGAGTCATACTTCTCAAATGTCCAGAATTTCACAGAAACATCCGGATTTTTGCCTCATATTTTTCATCTGTTTCTCATAAAAAGTTCTGGTTTCTAGCAAATTGAGGTTCAGACTTCATAGTCATCAGAATATAAATGATAATGCAAACCCTGTTATTCTGGAAACATTTCTATGTTTATGACAAACATGTACAATTTGTCCCTGATTTTCACATCTAACTTCTCTAGTGCACACTGCAGAGTGCATTCTTTTCAATCTTACCTTTAAGCATCCCTGTGACTAGCACTTTCTCTAATACCTGCTGGAAAGCACTAGGAAGCCTTAAACTCATATAAACACTGAACTCTCCTTGTTAACAAGGAGAAATTAATAGTAGGCACTAAACAGCCTATAATTGCAAACTACCTTGCTAAGGAAACAGCTCCTATATTTTACAAAGAAAAAAAAAGCCCCAAACCAGGCATGTCCAAGGGTCAGCTTCCAGTGATTTCTCCTGTCCACCTGGGGAATCTGGGCATACTGGGGCAATGCAGCAATTGCCTCATGTACACAGACAACTCTCTCCTCCTACCACCCAACACTACAACCTGTGAGAGATGCACTTACATAGCCAAAATGGAAGCAAAGCTCTCTCCACCCAAGATTGTGCTAAACAGTCAAGAGGAGAAGGTTAGCACCCACACTACACATCAAGCAACACATAGCCCTTCTAAACCTGCACCACCAGCACCCACATATAGCAACACTAAATCCACATATGCAGAGGCCCTTAACTGTAACCTGCCCAAGCAACAAAGACCTCTGAAGCTAAAACGCAAACAAACACCAATCACAACCAATGTGTCACATAGTTCACAACACCAGTGTGCCACCCAGCAACAGCCCCTAAGGCAAGACAATGTACCTAACACTTTAGTCATAGGTGACTCTATAGTCTGGCACACTGATGTCCCTCTCACCAGGTTGAATAAGGAGAAAATTACAGTCAGCTGCCTGTCGGGTGCCAGGATCCGCCACATAACGCATGCACTCAAGTCACTCCACAACAAGTACAAATATGACTCTGTCATTGTCCATGTTGGAGTGAATGACTTGAGACGTACCTCCCTGGACTACATGAAAAGACGTGGAAGAGCTCTCGGATCATGTGGCCCAGGCAGGTATGACCCTAGCTCTGAGTAGCATCCTGCCTTCGCCCAGAATGATATCACAATATAAGGATAAAATGACTGACTTCAACAATTGGCTAAGCTTATGGTGTCATTCAAAGGGGATCCAGTATCTGTCTGCCTGGGATGACATGATTGACAGACCACGATGCTTTGCCAGAGATGGTCTGCACCTGTCGCCCCTGGGATTCAGGTTACTGGCTAAGGCTCTTGCCACCCCTATAGTGCCTTTTTAAGGCAAACTGCAAAGGACAAAACCACCACCGTAACAGGTACAAGCATGCAAAATCTGAAGGTAATGCTACTCAATGCTAGAAGTCTAAACCACAAAATGCACTCTCTCAAGGCACTCCTAAAATGGAGAACATCGATATCTGTGCAGTAACTGAGACCTGGTTCAAGGCTCCAGAGAGCACCCCTGCAATACCAGGCTACAACTCTTACCACACTTTTCGGCCACCAAACCAGGACCGAAACACTAAAGGTGGAGGAGTGTCAATATTCACCAAGGATATTCACACCACCAGGCTAGTTGGCCAACACAATGTGTCTGAAATTCTCCAAGTGCAACTAACACTAGGTAAGACTGCAATCCAAATTGTAGCTTGCTACAGATCCCCACCATACCCCAAGATTCTCACTACACCTTTCTAAACATACTGGAAAATATTAAGATAGAACCAAACACCCTAATACTGGGTGATTTTAACTATCCTGCCATTAACTGGGAAAACTACTCATGTCCCAACACCTTTGTGCAATGGTTCTTGGAATTCATAAATTCCAATGCCCTGGATCAACTAATCCATAGTCCCACCAGGGGCTCCAATATCCTAGACCTGGTCATTACCAACATGGGAAATCAATGCTCCATACCTATGGTCACCCCCTCGTTAGTCAGGTCTGACCATAAGCTAATCACCCTTAACATCCACATCCCACCCCCCCCCCCCAGTAAAGAAACCACCATAGAAAACTTCTCCAAAGCCAACTTCATGCTACTCAAGTCAGAAGTGATAAACTTCATGACACCCATGCAGAAGGGAACTGAAAGTTCAACTGCTGAATCCTACACTAAGGCACTGTACGAGCATATCGACTCATGCATGAATCGTGCCATCCCAAATAGAACCAAAATGCTCTCATCCAAAAAAAGGATGCCAATCTGGTGGTCCCATGCCATAAACAAACTTTACAACAAAAGGAAGAAACTTTTGCAGAAAAGAGGAAAATCCCAGAATGCAAAAAACTCCCTTACTAGCCTCAGTAAGAAACTGAAATGCCTCATAAAATCCTCCAAAGCTAGTTACGAAAATAAAATTGCCAAAGATTCCAAAGACAACCACAAAGCATTCTATAACTATGTCAAGAATCTAAATGGCAATGCTCAGATCTGCTCTGAGCTAAAACAGAATGGCATTAAATATACTGATCCGAAGGATATTGCCAATATCCTGGCAGATCGATTCAGTGCCAACTTCACCCCCCCTCTCACCCCCTAAATGGCCCATCTCATTACCAGAAGATTGCCAAATTCCAGTAATAACGGCCACACAGGTACAAAACGCACTCTCTAAAGCCAAGAATACAGCATCCATGGGACCAGATGACATCCCGGGCTGTGTACTACATGAACTACAATATGAACTGGCACCTCACCTAAGTGTCATGTTTAATCATAGTCTCACCTCAGGTTTTGTGCCCACTGAGTGGCGCAGAGCTACAGTTATCCAATTCCACAAGGGGGGATCCACCTTGGATCCCGGAAACTACCATCCTATCAGTCTGACAAGCCTATTCTGCAAGGCCATGGAGCGTATTATCATGGAACTTATAAACAAAGACATTGGCAACCTTCAAACACTGGACCCCACCCAGTTTGGGTTTGTGAAGGGCCGATCTTGTCTCCTGAACCTGATTGACTTCTTTGAATCAGTCTCCAGAGCCATGGACAAGGGTAAGGTGGTCCACACAGCCTATCTAGACCTTGCCAAGGCCTTTGACACCATCCCCCACTCTGGAATGATAGATAAACTTACTAAGTTGGGCATTAATCCCTATGTCACCCAATGGGTTGCTAAATGGCTTACTGATATAACCCACACTGTAAAAGTAGCCGACTCCAAATCCAGCTCCAGACAAGTGACAAGTGGAGTACCTCAGGGTTCAGTCCTGGGGCCGCTCTTGTTTGGCATCTACTTCTCTGAAGTACAGGTCAACACTAAGGGACTCTGGCTAACAAAGTTTGCAGATGACTGCAAACTGGGAGCCATTATTGAATCCCCAAATTATGTGGATACTCTACAAAAGAGCCTTACAGAAACAGATGCTTGGTGCCAGAGCCATGGGCTCAAGCTCAGTGCCAAGAAATGTATTGTTATCCCCTTTGGGAAAAAACATGTATCCATGAATTACCATATAGGTGGCAGTACACTAAACACAGAAAGTGTGATAAGGGACACAGGTGGACAGTGGTCTCACCTTCGATAACCACATCACCACAACAGTCAGGAAATCCTTCTATGTGGCACACCTCATCACAAAGGGCTTTTCATCCAGAAAAAAGGAGGTCATTGTCCCACTGTACTCATCCCTCATTAGACCCATTATAGAATACAACGCCCCATTTGGTATGTACCTCTCAAGACATCTGCAACAACTGGAAAGGCCTCAGAAATACCTCACTAAAAGAATCACAGGCCTAAAGCAGATGCCCTACGCTGACCGCCTTAAAAAACTCCAGCTATACTCTGTCGCATATCGTCTACTCAAAGGTGATCTCTGCTTAACATACAAGGCCATGTCAAACCCAGAGCTGTTGGACATGCTATACTTAAAGAAATCCCAATCCCTCAGAGCTACATGCTCCAGGGATCTAAACCTTGTCATCACAATAAACAAAACATGCTGGAGGGATAGGTTCCTGACCCAGAGACTCCCCAGACTCTGGAATAGATTGCCCATACATGTCAAGCAGCGTGCCTCTTTGGACCTCTTCAAGAGGAACCTTGACGATTGGATGTGAGAAAGGAAATTCACCCCAGGGATCACGTCAGTCGCCCTGCTAGACAGGGGTCCAGGAAAGTAAATAATGTGGGAAGAAATAGCCAGGGAATTGTTATGGCTAGGCTTGTATAGGCCCTAGGGCTGATAGCCTAGTACCAACCTATGAACCTATGAACCTATGAACCCTGGTTATTTTTAGCTTTGTCCAGAATTCTCACACTAGGAGGTTTTGAGGGATGACTGTAGTTATTCATAGGTTCATAGGTTCATAGGTAGATACTAGGCTATCTGCTCTAGGGCATTTATAAGCCTAGCCAGAGTGTATTTGGCTTCCGCCTCCCTATTAGATTAACCTACTGTGCCTCTGTAAAGTAGGTCACAGAAGGTACCCTTTTAAGTTTAGTTTACTGTGCCTCTGTCTAGCAGGGACACAGAAGAGATCCCAGGGGTGAATTTGCAATTTCCCATCCACGCGTCCAAATTTCGCTTGAAGAGGGTCAGCGAGGGGCTATGTCTAACATGAATTGGGATTCTATTCCAGAGTGAGGGGAGCCTCTGGGAAATGAATCTCTCCCTCCAGCATGTCCTATTTATTTTTGTGCTGAGGTTTAGGTCCCTGGAGCGTGTAGCTCTAAGGGACTTGGATTTTTTGAGGTGGAGCATGTCCATTAATTCTGGGTTTGACATGGCTTTGCACGTCAGGCATAGATCGCCTCTGAGTAGGCGGTAAGCAACTGAGTAGAGCTGGAGTTTCTTTAGTCGAGCTGCATAGGACATCTGTTTGTAGCCCATGATCCTCTTGGTGAGGTATTTTTGGGGTCTCTCCAGTTGCTGCAGGTGTCGGGTAAGGTATATCCCAAAAGGGGCATTGTATTCAATTATGGGCCTGATGAGTGACAAGTAGAGGGGCACAATGACCTCTCTTGATCTAGATGCGAACCCTTTCGTGATAAGGTGGGTTATATAGAAGGTCTTTCTAACCACTTTGGCAACGTGATTATCAAAGGAGAGATTAATATCTACTTTGGTCCTCAAATCTCTAATTACTTCTTCTATACTTAATGGATTACCACCTATGTGGTAATTTGTGGGCACCTTGTTTTTCCCAAAGGGGATGACTATGCACTTTATAGCATTTAGCTTGAGGCCATGGTTCTGGCACCAAGCATCCGTCTCTGTGAGACCCTTTTGGAGGATGCTTGTGTCAGCTGGAGATTCGATTATGGCCCCCAGTTTGCAGTCATCTGCGAACTTTGTCAGCCATAATCCCCCGTGTTAGCCTGAACCTCAGAGAAGTATATACCGAACAAGAGAGGTCCCAGAACTGAGCCCTGTGGGATGCCACTTGTAACTGGTTTGGATTCGGACATGGCACCTGCGATTCTGACCATGTGGGTTCTATCTTCGAGCCAGTTTGCAGCCCATCTTGTGATATAGGGGTTGATATTTAAGCTGGTAAGCTTATTTATGATGCCTGAGTGGGGTATTGTGTCGAAGGCTTTTGTGAGGTCCAGGTAGGCTGTGTGGACTACCTTGCCCTCATCTATGGCTTTGGTAACTGTTTCAAAGAAATCAACTAGGTTTAAGAGGCATGATCTGCCCTTAACAAAGCCGAATTGGGTAGGGTCCAGTGTCTTGAGGCTCCCAATGTCTTTGTTTATGAGTTCCATGATAATACACTCCATAGCTTTACAGACCAGACTAGTCAGGCTTATGGGGCGATAGTTTCCGGGGTCCTTTGTGGCACCACCTTTGTGGAGTGGGACCACTGTAGCTGTACGCCATTCTTTGGGTACATATCCTGTAGTAAGGCTAAGTTTGAACAGTGACTTAATGTGAGGGTTCAGTTCTTCTTGGAGCTCATGTAAGACACAGCCTGGGACACCATCCGGTCCCATAGATGCTGTGTTTTTTGCTTTGGAGAGGGCAGCTTTCACCTGTGCATCTGTGATGTCAGGGAGGTTACATTCAGTTGGGATAGGCGTTTGCTCCTTTGTGGGGGAAGGGGGGGAGATGTTTGCGCTGAATCTGTCTGCCAGGATGTTGGCTATGTCTGTAGGTTCAGTTTATTTTGTACCGTTATGCAACAATTCAGAGCATATCTGGGAGTTTCCACCCATGTTTCTGACATAACTAAAGAAGGCCTTGTGATTATCTTTAGTGTCTAGGGCAATTTTTCTTTCGAAACTGGCCTTTGATGATTTTATGAGGGATCGAAGTTTCTTGCTAATACTGATCAGAGATGCCTTCCCTTTTTGGGATTTTGCTCTGTCATGTAGTAGCTTCCTCTTTCTGTTGTATAGCTTATTTATGGCCAGGGTCCACCAGACCGGTCTCCTGTTTTTGGAGGAGTGAGTCTTGGTTTTATTTGGGAAAGAACAATCCATGCATTCCTGTAGGTGCTCATAGAATGCACTTGTAAAGGATTCTGCGGATTGGGCTGTATTATCCTCTGGCCCTGGGGTTTTGAAGGATTCCACCTCAGTCTTGAGAAGTGCAAAGTTGGCTTTGGAGAAATTCTTTACAGTGATTTCCTTGGCTGAGGGTGGGGATGGGATATGGATGTCTAGGGAAATTTGTTTATGGTCTGATCTTACCAATGAGGAGTTTACCTCTGGTGTGGAACATAGAGTCCCCATGTTGGTGATGACCAGGTCCAATATGTTGTTCCCTCTTGTGGGAGTTGTTCCATTGCGTTAGAGTTTATAAATTCAAGGAACCATTGGGCGAGGGTGTTTGGGCTTGAGTAGTTTTCCCAGTCAATGTTTGGGTAGTTGAAGTCACCCAATAACATAGTGTTTGGAGAGACCTTCATATTCTCCAGTGTTCTCAGGAATGCCAAGTGGGGTTCCTGTAATAGGGAGGGTGTTCTGTAGCAGGCTACAAACTGAAAGGCAGTTTTGCCTGCTGTTAGTTGCACATGGATGGTTTCCCATGCTTCGTGCAGTGCCACTAACCTGGAGGTGTAGGTATCTTTGATGAATATAGATACTCTCCCTCCTTTTGTGCTTCGGTCCGAGTTTTGGGGCCAAAACGCATGGTATGAGTTATAACCTGGTAGTGCTGGGGTGCTCTCAGGAGCCTTAAACCAGGTTTCTGTTACTGCACAGACATCGATTTTCTCCATACTGAGGAGAGTCTCGAGTGCGTGCATCTTGAGGTTTAGACTTCTGGCATTGAGTAGCATTACCTTTAGTTTTTTTATCTTTGGGTTGTCTATGGAGGTGGGTTTGTCCTTTGAGCCTTTCCTAAAAAAGGCACTATGGCAGTGGCAAGAGCCTTGGCCAGTATACGAAAGCCTAAGGGTGATAGGTGCAAGCTGTCCCTAGCGAAGTAACGTGGCTTGTCGAGTATGTCATCCCAGGCTGACAGACACTGGATCCACTTTGAATGACACCAATACTTTAGCAAATTGTTGAAACTGATCATTTTGTCTTTATACTGTGGCATCATTCTTGGTGAGGGCAAGATGCTACTCAAGGTCAGGGACATACCAGCCTGGGCTACATGGTCAGAGAACTCCTCTATGTCTCTTTTCATGTAGTCCAGGGAGGTACGTCTCAGGTCATTCACACCAGCATGGACAATGATGGAGTCATACTTGTACTTGCTTTGGTGTGACCTGAGTGTTTGCGTTATGTGGCAGATCCTGGCACCCAACAGGCAGCTTACAGTGACCTTCTCCTTGTTCAGTCTGGTGAGTGGGACGTCAGTGTGCCGGACAATAGAGTCCCCTATAACAAGTCTATTTGGTGTGTTGTTTGGCCTTATGGGCTGTGACTGTGAGGCACACTGATTTTGGGAGATATGTGATTTGTGGGTATTGTTGAGGGGTGGCTGTTGCTTGGATATCTGCTTAGGAGGTCTTTGCTGTTTAGGCAGATTTTTATTTAGAGCCTCCAGTATGTTTTGTGTGTTTATGTGTTGGGTATGCAGATGCAATAGGTCTGTGTGAGACTGGATTTGTGGTGTGGGTGGTTACCTTTTCCTCCTGACTGACTGTGCCAGTCTTGGGTTGAGAGAGCTCTGCCTCCAGTTTGGCTGTGTAACTGCATCTCTCACATGTATTAGAGTTTGTTGGAAGGAGGAGAGGGTTGTCTGTGTACATAAGGCAATTGTAACATTGCCTCAAAATTCCCAGATTCACCAGCTGGACTGGAGAGTAACCTTGAAACTGACCCTTGGACATACCAGATTAGTATAGGGAACTGTTTTTTTTACCGATCAGATTAGGGAAGGGAACTGATTATGCCCTTGATCAGGAAGGACCAATCGGGAGTCTAATACTTATGAGAAGTCAAGGAGGGTGTAGTGCTTTAGTTAGTTAGTGTTTCCTTATAAGAACTGAGCAACTGCAGGGCTTTAGAAAGAGAATAGAGTGATTACTTTGAGAGTTTGAACAGTTCGAAGGGAAAAAGTGAAGAGCAGACTTTGTGGAGCCAGGAATAGTTTCAACCTGTTTAGGCGGCGCTTCCCGACACTGCTCAGTGCGCAAAACCGCACAAAAAGAGAGTTGTAGAGTTTTAAGATAGAGATCAAGGAGTTTAGAATTGACCCAAAATGGCCAATAAAACTACAGCTTCTAGGTAGTAACCACTCCTCCAGGGACAGGCAGGCTGTTCAGTGTTTACCACTCCCACTGGTGAACACAGAGACTTCCCTTTAGCCCAAGCAAGCACTGGCCTTCTAGAAACTTCCAAACAGTTCAGAACAGCAAATCTGTAACTGAACTTTCTTAACTTTCAGAAAGTGGGAAAAAAGCAAGATTTTTTTTTTCTTTTTGTTGTAGTTTAAAGGTAGCAGAGATACACAAGCAGCAAAATAATCACAACAGTGCAATAAATGACCCCACACTTGAGTGCTAGGCCAAAATCAGGTAAAATGCAGTTTTTAGAGAAAAAAATTATTTTAAATTAAGTGCAACACAGGAAATGCAGTAAACAGGTTCTAGACTCTATCACCAAAAATAATAAAAGTAACTACCTTGACAGGTAAACTAACATATACCACACAACTCTCTCATAAACAGAAGATATGCTGATACAGACTGCCACCAAGGCAAAAGCCAGGTCAGCTTAAACACTGCTCTATGAATCACCTCCTCCTTTAAGTGTTCCTTACATCGACACACCTTCTGCAGTGGTTTCGTGCTGCAACACCACACCTCTGATGTGTATAGGTGTCACTATAGATATTAATATTTTCAAGGAGCATGTCCTTCCTCTTCTTGACTGTACGTCACTGATTGCAGCTTCTGAATACTAATATCCACTGACCCGTCTGTTGCTGGCTTCCCAGGTGACCAAATACCATACTTCAAAGCTGGCATTGTCAGTCATACTTGCCATACTGTATTGTTTATTGTATTGTGTTATTCAAATTGTAGTATTTTTGCATTGTTAAAATTAATATTAATAGCCAAGTATGATTGTTTGGTATGTGGCTGTATGTAAGTGTTTGTTTTTGTGATAACCTAACGTTAGTACTAAAATGTGTTACGTAGTTTGCCTCCAAGGTTACATGACTGGAGTAAGAAAATGTGTAGCATATTCGCTATTACCACACATATGCCTGTGTAGGCATTCTGATCAGCTGAGTTTACCTTCCATAACATTCAATAGCAAGCAAATTGCTGCAGTAACTTCCATCTAGCTCCTCATGGCTCTGTTTTATTCTGGTATGATTGCAGTTATTGAAGACACAACAGTGACAGTTCAGTCTTATACCGAGAAAGTGTCCTAAACTGTTGAGCTAGCATTGCACTAACCACTACAATAAAATACCATAGATATAGCTTTGTTACTTTAGCAGACATGCACTTGTTTAAAACAAAAACATATTTTCTCTTCAGTAAGAAACATTTAGGCTTACTGAACTATACAACCCCAAATCAAACAATGTTGAGTTTAATCTTCTGAAAGTGAAGAGACAAACAGTTATTTATTTATTTATTTATATTTGTTTACTGGGTAGTTCACTGATCAATACTGACCAATTTCAGGTTCAGGCTGGGTGAAAAAGTAAACATTTCACAAACAAAAAATACATAAATTTAAACAGATTATAAAGTCACACCCTGCAACCAAACTCACACAAGAAGTTGGGGGGGCACATTTGACCCTGTCTTAGACGTAACTAGTTTAACAAATTTCAGTCACCTGCTTTGACTAAACAGAGTCTGGAAAATCACAGCACGCAGTAAGCTCACCTTACCCTGAAGGTGTAAGTCATGCTTCAGTGCTGATTAGATGGATTTTACTACATCCAAGATCCAGGCTTTACTTTTCAGGCTACTAATACAATTAAAAACAGGTTGCAGAAAAAACAAAGCATTCTCCTACCCTGTGAGATCATTCCCTGGAGGATTCAGAAAAGTGGTGGATAAAGAAGCTAAATCTCTTCATAGTAGTGGTTCTGTGCCTCCTATACCTAGAGAAATGGTCATCTTCCCAACTGAATAACCTCTCTTGGTTTCGCTTTCAATCCATTTTTGTTGCTTTCTGGTTCAAAAACAATTACTTTTCTGAAAATTAAGAAAGATTGTGATGACCCCTAACTGGGAAAAGCCGAAAGAAGAAGAATATATCTTAGAAATGTGGGAGGTAACCAGGATGACTAATCTAGGAGGTAAAATATCAGATGAAAGGTTTTCTCTGTTTTTGATAAGAATGACTTACTGTGGTTATTGCCCATTTATTTATTTATTTATTTTCCATCTGTTTACTGGGTTAGTCTGACTGGACGCAAGGTGACCATTTTCAGTGGAGGCCCGGGGAGAAAAGCTCCAAATACATAGTAAAAAATTATAAAAAATAATAAAAATAATACAAAAATTATATAAACATAGATATTTTGTACAAAGAGCACAGAACATATAAAAGGAGTAAAAATCACAGTTTTACAATTGATGCAGCATCTTCAGGGCTAATTACATTGACTAGTGAGCCCTAGAACTGGAGGGCCAGGCTACGGATATAGTATATTGTGACAGTGAGCTGCATTCCTGTAAGAGAGTCATGCAAGGGATCTCACTGTAAGAATATTCTTTGCTGGAGACAGGGTTATAGCCCTAAATATAGCTTATAGTGTGGAAATTGAAGCAGAAATGCTGTACAGGTCAGATAATCAGTATGCATAGGCAAGCTTATGCATTATACACAGACCATCTAAAGGAAAATGAGGCAGTAAAAATTAAAATGCCTCAGTACAGAAAAAATGAAGCCTCCTTAGTTGTTAACTCTTCCCCCTGCGGCAAGGTCAGGCAGTAGAACAAAAGGAATCATTAGTAGCCAAGGAGGCTAGCTAACAGGTCCAAAAATATCTGATTATACTACTAAAAACATTATCTTAATAGTCACAAGGAAAGTGAAAGATCTAAGTTATATATTAAAGTTACATTGGCAGTTGTTTCATATGTAACCCATTTAAACTGCATTCTTTGACTCAGTTGCAGGTGACCAAGTGAATGACTCATGAGACCCTCAGCAAATAAATCACATGCTGACATTGGTCAGGGGGATGGAAGAAAATTGTCTTTAGTGTGTATCCACTTATTATATACAATAGTAATCACTTACTAAATGACATGCTAGCACAGTCTTGATATTAATTATCTTGTTTCAAGGTAAACAAGGTAATAGTGTATCCACAAACTCTACATTAATTTGATCAAGGTCTTTGTTTTCACATTTCCTAAAGTATCCTGTGATACTTCATTACAAGACTAAAATTGGGCATCTAAGCTTTTGTAGCAAACATTGGAGGACTAAGTGTAAAATCCTTCCTCCTCTACACTATTCCCATCAGCTGGTCTTTTAACTCTGATGCAGTTAGAAAGTAGATTAGAACAGAGTTTTAATGGATGCTCAAACAATAAATAACCTGAGCTAGGAAGCAAGAATGTGAGGTCATATTACAAGATCAATACAACCAACAGAATGTGAGAAGATAAATGAGCCATGAAACAGTTTACCAGCAGTGTAAATAAGCATAAATAGCACTGCATTTATAATGACCATAGGCAAAGGAAAGTGTTTCACAATTATTTTGGGGGTCTATATTATATCATCGAATGCTTAAAAAAGCGAACGCTGATTGATTGACCTAATTTAAGTGAAAGCTTACAATCTCAAACTGTCAGATCAGCGATTTTTTTCCCAGGGAAAAAAATCGCTGATCCAAAACACATACACACAACACAAGCACACCAAACAAACAGAAATCCACACACATACACCTAAAATCTGATACCTAACCCTACACTAAACTATGCACACTCCACTAACTACCCACTTACCTTAATGCAAACCCTAGCCCTAAGGTCCGTCACTATCGCACACTCACCTCACTCGCTCCCTAACCCTAACTCACTTAAATCCACCCTAACCCTCATGTCCACTCAATCGCACACACACCTAACCCGAGCCCTAACCCTAATTCACCTAAATCACCCTAACACTCACATCCACACAATCGCATACTTACCTGAATCCGACCGGTAACTTTCCACCATAACACTGAAAATACTGAAGCAACAGAAACGGATAGCCGAATTCTTTCCCTAGGAAAAAATTCGAGTTTCTGCTGCTTCGATATTTTGCAGTTTCATGAAAATAAGTTTGATCAATCAGCGTTCGCTTTTTTAAGCATTCAAGGATATAATATAGACCCTTATTTTGGATATAACAATAATAAATAGTATGATCAGAGGTAAGTATAAAACCATCAAGGTGACTGCTCCCAAGACAACAGTGGACTAAAAATGCAGACAATTTTTTCTGTCATTTGTCTATGTTGATGTTTTCACTTAAATGCATTGCAGCCACAGCTCTTTGTTAGAGGTTGGTGACAATGTAACTAGACAGATCATGGATAAGATGTACAATAAGGGAACGTGAATGGATTTCATATAACATACGGTAATAATTACTGCTGAACAACAGAACTAATAACCTTATTCCACTTTATTTGTTTTGTTTTCCTTTTTCCGTCTCCAGGATCTTGGTGAATGTCTCCCATGCATTCCCCCCTGTCAGCCCATTCATTCAAACGGAAAAGGAGCTGAGTTACCCTGGGATAAGCAAGAACCTTATAGACTATTCATCCCTTCCTAGGAATTCCCAACTGCCATCAACTCTCAGGTGGCAGTTAGGTGGTCAAGAGCAGGTCAGTTTAATGGTCCTGGGGAGCAGACTACCCCTCCAAGCCGACAGTCACTTCCTCCTCAGGGAAAGTGTGCAGTGTGGACTAGTCCAGCTTGGAATTCCATTAAGTGAACATCAAGTGCTCTCATAAGGTGCCACCCATGAGTCAAGCCACAGCTGCCTTCCATCTCCCCAGAACAGGCAAGACAGTGGCCATTCATTCCCATCCTCAATGGTCAGCTCCTACAGGCACCTGAGCTACTATTCAAACTTAGATCACCTGCTGTATAGTCAGGGCTTTATCCATCTAACTCATGAAGCTAGCACCCCACTTATTTCTTAAAGTATGTGTGGGATAGTGACCATGTGAAGGTTTGCAAGGAGTATAAAACACATCTAAAAACATGCTATGCAACAAGAATTATTTCATGAAATGTGCAATTAAGTTTAGAAAGTTCCAGAATAATTCACTGCATCCCACCAGCTTTCCTTGTTATTTCTGATATTAAATCCAAGTCATTCCAAGAATTATCTTTCGAAATATTCCACATGTGTAGTAAAATTAGCGTCAAGGACTAGGATTCAGTATGCCACTGAGGTGCAGTTGTTCAAAGGAATTATTACACATGTCATATGCATAATGATGGTCAAATTTGGCTGTCCAGTGCAGCATACCTGTAATTACAGTGGACTATAATAGGTAGCAAGAATTTGTCATAATTAGATAGCTTCACTCAAAGGCATAGGTGGCTGTTGTGGCTCCAGGTGTGGTCCTTGATCTAGCAGCCCCTTCGACCTGGTACTAGTCAACAGTAAAAAAGGGCCATGTCCTAATACCTGCACTATTCACCTCATGCTCTTTATGTTAGAGCAAAAAAGGTCCCTTTCTTCTGGCAAGCCTCAAAAGTTGAGGGGTACCAAGTCCTAACATCCACCCCATGCCCTTCATGCTGTCTCTGTGAAAGCAAAGCACAAAAAAGGAAGAACCCTTTGATCTAGCAGTCTTCAATATTAGAGAACTGCTGGGTCATAACACCCATAGTATGCCCCTATGCTGTTGACATGACAGCAAAAAACAAAAAAAAGAAGGTCTATTTGATTAGGTTCATAGGTAAGTACTATAGTTTAACCAATTTCACTTAAAGGTGAGTGTCAAACCCTGTATCTTGTATCTGTGAAATAAACACCTTAACAATTATGCCAACCCCAAATAAAAAAAAATAAAATGGACCCAAAACTTTCAATAAGTAGGGTCATTGGGAGTTATTAGAATTGCAGTCCAGAGGACCATTAAGAAGTCTAGCCCAGTATCACCATTGCCCCTAAGCACTGCTAGGTTAAGTGACTTGCTCAAGGTCACACAGCAGGTAATTGAGGACTGAGGACTCAATCTCTATACCACAGGAATTGCAGCTCACAGCCTTAACTCTATGTGCCAAATGCCAGACACTAGAGTATAGCCAGATCCTAAGCCCATTCTCCGGCTCACACTCTCTCTACATGAAGCTAAGAAAAGAGAAAAAAATAGAGCTGCCGATTGCACCCCTTAACACATTGTACATTGAGAGGCTGTCTCCTTCACTCCACCTTAGTTATTCTACTGGTCTCACTATAATTCGCTCTTTGCCATCATAACATATAACAAAGTCATTCCATTTGCTGACTTTTAATCAGTCTACCAAATGTAGTTACTTGAGAGAAACTAGTAGATGATGATGACAATGCCACAGTGAGTTCATCAGTCACATCTAGTAATTGGTTAAAATCAGGTACAACAGCACTGTGCATTCCTGCAGCTGAAGGAGTTGGTGATACAATGTCAGGATCAGGATAAACATGTATCTCAGGAACAGACTTGCGATTTAGAACTAGTGGGACGTCTTGGCTCAGACTGTCCTTTACTGGTAAGTTTCAGCCACACAATGTTTTAAGATCATAACAGTCCAGTCCCGACCACCTTTCGTTACACCTAAGAGTGAGACCTTCCTTCACCTTTATAATACAAACACTCTTTTTAAATGAGCAACCACAATACCTTCCTGTGACTCTAGATTTTTGTCCACTGGTGATTCTGTCTCTCTAGTTCTCAATATAAACAACATCACAGCTATCTGTTGTTACAGTATTTCTGTTTTTGTCAAGCTTTTGGCCAAGATGGCTGCCCAGCTGGCATTTACTCTGGTTGAAGTAGAGCAGTGGATGTCGGTGACTTTGTATTCGTTCTCCTTCCTTACAACTGTGAAAGCAAGGCTTCTATGGATTACAGCAAGGGGTATCTATCGCTGATAAGCCCAATAACAGTCTTGCTTTAGAGCTGATAACACATTTTTCCAAGATATTTTTTTACATTTTGAATAATACTTGTTCACTAGTTTGCAGATACCTTGGTGAAGAAGGTATGCTCTCAATTTTCCTAGTTTTGGGAAAATGCATGAAATTTCTGACTAACAACTTATGGACATTATCAAAAATGCAAATGTAAGAGAATCAACAGTGAGAAAAAGAAATGAATATCATCAATGTGGTGATGGTCTGAAATATATATATATATATCTTTCAGTAATGGCTTCAGGGTTCTTTGACTGAGTAGTAGCAGGTTTGTCCTGTAGCCAGTCTGAACGTTTGTGATATATCATAGTGACTTGCTGTAATCATACATATTACAGATTTAACTATTTTTTAACCATGCCTTCTGTTTAAAAATAATATGTCATGTGCCCTTTATGCACGGCAATTGCTAAGTATGCTTTGTGAATTAATTTCAGCATTTGGTTATATAGTTGTTTTGGCACAATAACTGATCTGAGAGTTACACCTTGTGACTTATGAGTTTCATCATATGTGGTATAGACTTGAGTGGGTAATGCAACTTTGTTCTCAACATTTGGCTGTCCTATCAGTACCACAGTTGTAAGTATTTTTATTTCTAAGCCATTTTTGTTGTTCTCCTTCTTTCGGCTTTCCCCAGTTAGGGGTCGCCACAGCAAAACTCCAGTCCGCTAATGATTGGCAGTAAACATTTACTGGTGCTCTGGTGCCAGGGAGGACATGCAGACTCCACACAGAAGGCGCTCCAGCCGAGAATCGAATGGGAGAACCTCTTGCTGTGAGGCAACAAAGCTACCGCTGTACCACCGCGGCTTCCTTCAGTAAAATTATGAAGTACACTGTTGAGTTCAGTAAATAAGTCACTCAGTGTACATTTCTGTACAACAAAACAAAAGCCATTTCCTCTAAAACCCCACCAACAACAGCTGCACCTTTCACCCCATTTTTATTAAGTTTTGTCAAGATTCCAAACAGCTGGCTCTTAAAGTTAACTTGAGAAAAATGAAATCAGTGATTTTTTTGGAAATCACAAGTAAAGCTTCTAAACCCTTATTCATCATTTACCCCACATTTATCTGTGCTGTGCAGACAGCATCTATCTCAAATGCTCAGAATTTTTCACAACATCCAGATGTTTGCCTCATATTTTTGGTTTGCTCCTCATAAAATTTGATGTTTTCTTACAAATCTTTGAGAACTGAAGCCATTAAATGATAACAGACATTTGAGTTTCAGACCTCATATTCTTCAGAAAATGTATGCCAATGCATAACCTGTTATTCTAGCAACTTTCTAAGTTTATAACAGCAATATTTACAATCTATTCCCAATTTGAGGCCTTTGTCCCACCATTATTTTTCTTGTCTGGAATTTTTGCACTTAGCGGTTTAGATGTATGATAAACAGAGCCTCTGCTATGAAAGCCTCAATCTGCAACATTGTTCCCACCATGGTTCATCAGCCACCATTCTGAGCTACCTCAGCCAACCATGTTTGTTACTTCAGTAGTGAGGTATATGTAGCTGTACTGATGCTACATAAACCTATGTCAGTCTTCAATGCATTTATGAAACTTTTGCCATATCGAATGTTTTGTAGCTCATAAAAACTACTTTAACAACTCTTTGAGTAAAACAGTGTTAAGTCCATTAGATCTGGCTAAATCAAATGGTCAGTTCCATGGTGTAAAGGGAGAAAATCCTGATTATGCTGCAGATGACCCAAGTTTGATCAACAGCCGCTCCCATCCAGGACCTGCAAGCTGGCCAATTCCATACTACTACTCTCTCCAGGAAAGAGAGGGCTGATTCCCAGGCAAGAAAGAATGGACAGTAGTGCTGTCATCTGCTGACCAATTGGGTGAATGTAGAGGTGCCATCTTGCAAAATACTGGGGGGAAGCCAAAAAATGGTTACATTAGCATAATGCTGTTCTGTACTTGTTACTTAGCCATAAGTCCTGTATTGGTACTGTGCCAGTTTTACTTTTAATCTAAGTAGGTCATGACTGTCAAATGGCCCATTTGGCTCAGTACACTTACCTGTATAAATAAATAAATAAACAAATAAGCAAACAAACAAGAGTGAACCGTGGCTTACTTTTTTCAAATGCTTTAAGGAGCACAAGTAAGCAATGAAAAAGGAGCCAATTAATGCAAAGCACATCCTATGGTTATTGCAGTCCAAACTAAAGCCTATTGGAGAAAATATAGCTTGTATTAAAATAGTTGGCAGTTTGATGGATGACATTTTTTGTAAAAGCTTTGTCAAATAAAGGAAAGATGAACAGGTCTGAAGTTAGAAGTGAACTGAGTTGTTGTAGATGTAGAAAGAGTGAGGAGAACTTCTAGAAGGCAGAGAAAGTATTCTAACTTAAAGACTGTATAAAAATATAACAAATGTATACTAATATAGCCTTTACAAATACAGACACATATTCCATCAGTTCCAGGTTCACCATGATCTGGTAGACTGCCCAGGAGTTTATCAAAGTGTTTTACTGAATGCAAAAGGGAAGAGGTAGTGGTTCTGCTAGAGGGGTAGGTGAAGAGGAAGATAACATATCATAGCGGATATGGGGGAAGTGTAAAACTTTCCCTCCAAAATTATAAGGAAAATAGTGTTTGATGAATAGAAGAAGGATTTGGAGGTGTCTGTCATCCATATAAATGTGTTCATCTCCTGCCAAAGCTCTCTGAGGTTGGAGAAAGGTCATAACTTTTTATTCCTACAAAAAGTTTACTTGTGCACTCCGGTGGCTTTTTGTTCTTAGTTTTTGAAAAGTAAGGTGTAGAAGACAATGGTGCAACCAGTGTTACTGTATGGTACAGAAACCTGGGCACTAAAGGCAGAGCAGATGAGGAAGCTTGAGATGATGGAAATGAAGTACCTGAGAAGGGCAGTAGGATGCATACAGTGGAACAGATGAAATGAGGACATAGGAGCAGAAACCAAAGTAGCTCCAACTGCAGAAAAGATCAAACAGAATAGATTATGGTGGTTCAGGTACATGTGCAGAAAAGCAGAAGACAATCTGGTGAAGAAGATTTGGGACAGACAGGAAGAAGGTAAGAGAAAATGAGGATGTCCAGCAAAGAGGGTGGATATATTGTGTGTGAGAAGATCTGCGACAGTCAGACATGAGTGTTGGAGAAGGTAGGAATGCGGCATTGAACCGAGAGAGATGGCAACAGTTAACACAATAACTCAACTCCATGTAAAAAATGGGAAAAAGGGGGTTGCTGATGATGATGATGATGATGATGATTTTGATAATTCTTGTTTCAGAAAGAGGGGAATTCTTCCAGTAGGCTCAAACAATGTATTTTATTTTAGAAGATAAAAAGCATCTCTGGTGGTGCAGTGGTTAGCATAGTCACCTCACAGCAAGAGGTTCTCCGGTTTGATTCTCGGCTGGGGTGCCTTCTGTGCGGAGTCTGCATGTCCCCCCTGTGGTCATGTGGGTGTCCTCCAGGTGCTCCAGTTTCCCCCCACATTCCAAATACATGCAGTAGGTGGATTGGACACTCTAAATGAGCCAAAGGTGAGAGTGTGTGCATGAGTGAGTGGTGCAAATGAACTACCACGGTAGGGCTAATCACCTGGCAGAGTAAACCTTGGCTCAAAATGATTGGCAATGCAGCAGTGACACCCCAACCCCATGTGCAAAATGGGAAATGGGGTTGAGGATGGATGGATGGATGGATGAAAAAAGCATCCCTACAAATCCAGACTTTTCTGTCTGTTACCCTCATCCTAGTTATAGGTGGAAAATTTTTGTTTTGAGTTACAATATTAGACAAAAAAAAGAGTGGCGAAACCCACTGAAAAACATTGATATGTGTGATTTTAGTTAGGCTGAAAGAGCTCAGAGATCAAGGTACAAATACTGCTACAGATTTTAGTTCTAAGGTGGAGTAGTTTATGTTTTATTAATTCATTTATTTATTTATTTATTTATTTATTTTGCTCGTGAAACAACGGACAACAGAGCTGTGATCGCTTAAGGATTGCAGGGTATCTTAAAATGATGGACTTCTACTGGACTGCTTGAAATTACTGAATCCAGTAAACATAGATTGCCTGAGATACAATACAGTCCAGCTAACACTTATCCAGCTAACTGAGCTCAGTATCTGAGACTCAGAAGTGAACAGTTCATATCTGTCTGAGGTTAGATGATTTAAGTTAAAGTCTCCTAGAATTAGAATGCCCCTTTTCTAAAGAATTTGAGAAAAGAGCTCAAGAATTATTCTATCAAAGTTTAAAAGTTTGTCTGTGGAAAGACAATACAATATTACGGTGGAGATTTTAGAGAGTAAGATATTGTATGTTTGGAACTAACCAGTCCAGAGCTAAATCCATTTGATTTTAAAGAAGTAACAATATATGTACAGGTAAGAGTAATTTAAAAAAAATGGGAGACTGCCACCTCAAATGTTGAGACTACGGTGGTCTGGTGTTAAGTCATTGTATTGCTGAAAGCTAGGGTGGGAAGATTGGGTTTAATTCAGGTTTGAGAAATTCTCAGCATGTCTAGATCATGTTTGAAGAATAAACTCTTGAAGATTATCAGATTTGCCCATAATGCATCTGGTATCCTGTATTTCAAAGGCACACCTCAGGCCAAAGAAAGCTGGGCATCATTTATGCTGAGATGGTCTAACTTTATTTGAGATAATGGTAAGAGAAGAGAGTAGCCTCGGATTATTTTCCATATCTCCTGCAAGGAGAAGAAAGAAACAAGCCTCTAAAGGAACAGAAGGTCTGTAGGTGTAACTGCAGGTGTCAAGAAGCTGACAAACAGACTATCTAAAGAGGTAAAAAGATTAAGTTATGGACTAGACAACAGCTGAGAAGACATAGGATGAAATATGAAAGTGGGGAGTTGCTGTACTGGTGGGAGGTGTATGAAGATATCTATTCAGATACAGATTAGATAAATTCTAGCTGGAATGTTATCTTAAATAAGGAAACAGCCCTGCAGATTATGTTGAACAAATGTATAGTACTATGTATATTGTTGGAGAAGAAGGTTTGGGTAAAAGGAAATGGAAGCAGTAATTGATAATTGAGTATAGTGAACTGAGATACAGAAATAAGAAACAATCAGAAGGAAGTGGCAGTAGGTTTGGTGGACACTATAGGAGGCTAGAGGACTTGTCTGAACTGAGATCTAACAATCTGATAGAGAGAGAGAGAGACAGAGAGAGAGATAACTGAGATGATAGAAAGGAATAGCAAGAAATAATGACATCTTGGATTAGATGGTATTTCTGTAATCACTCATCTTATTTTGTAAGCAGAAGATACTTGCGAATGTGGTCATATTTCTGTTTCCTTGAATATTATGCTATGCTTTAGTCCAGTAATGCAATATTATTTTTACAAAGGTTAGGCAAACTGACTGCTTAATTCATACTAGAATGAGTGTAGTTTAACATTTAGGCTAGAAAAAGCAGGACAACAGATCAAGAAAAACTATTTTATCAACCCTTGTGGACAATAATTAATAAAGAGTTGAATTAATTTCTCTGGAAGGAAAAGAGGACAAGAGTTAAGAGGAATAAGCTGATCTTTCCAATAGAAGAAGTTGGTTTAGGATTACCTGATTTGAAGAGAAATTTTACAGCTACACAGTTAAGACTCATATATATTCACTTCAGAATGCCAAATTTCCAAAACTTTGAATTGTATATGGTCGAGACTATATGATTGAAGTTTTGAAATCTTGAAACATTGAAATTAATCCAAAAAAATACAAAACCAAGTTTCTCAACGTTTTTGCAGAGGGGCAAGCCTCCCTGCAACCCCCACACCTCCGCTACTTAAATTCACCAACGCCAAACTCTCACTACAGCAAGGAAAAGGGAAATCTCCCATTCCACACTTTATGCAGATCTCTGTTCAGAATTTCAAGATTTCAAAACTTCAATCATATGGTCTCAACGATATGAAATTTGAAGTTTTGGAAATTCAACATATATATATATATATATATATATATATATATATATATATATATATATATATATTCACTTTATAATCTCAAAACACTGAAATATCGAATTTCAGTATCTCGGGACTATAAAGCTGAAAAACCAAAACCCGAAAACTGCGAAATTCAAAACATCAAACGTAAGCACACCATACACCACACAACACATACACCAGCCTCCCCACATTAAAACAAACAAACAAAACACACACAAACACAACAATACAAATAAATAAATCTACCCTACTTATAAGCAGGGAGGCAAGCCCCCCCTGCACCCACCATGTGGGGGGCTGCACTACCCACATCCCTGCTACTTATATATACTAACTCCGAGGTCGCACCAAACAGAAAAAGACAGTAAACTCACTACTACACACTATAGTCCCCTCACACACACATAACAAATATACAAACACCACCACTTTCAACACTTACACACTCATACTCTTACCTACCTATCCTAACCCACACCTAAAACTTCCAAACACACTCACATACAGTCAAATCCCTACCCAAAACCCATAAAAAATATTCCCTTACCTTAATCTCCAACCATATCCACATACGAAACTTAAATCAGGCACACAGTACATCCCACATCCCGTAGCAAACCACCAAAACCACAAATTCGACATTTCTGAATTCACAGTTATGGGGTTTTGCTATTTCAGAAGTTCGGCTTTATAGTCTCGAAATACTGAAATTCAATATTTCAGTATTTTGAGATTATAAAGTGAATTTATATATATATATATATATATATATATAGAGAGAGAGAGAGAGAGATACCAAAAATATAATCTAAAATGGAAAGGGATAATGTTGAAGAAGGGGGATGTTTAAAAAAATAAAGAGAGAGTGGGATTTAGGATGCAAATCCATAAGGAGAATAATAACAACCATACAGAATATTATATTCATAAAGGAGCAGAAAGTACTCCAAGAACTAAGCCATCAAGTGAATGGAGAAAAAGATTTTGCCAACATGGCTATGCAAGTACAGATAGAGAAAATACTCAGTAGGCAATAGGAGGGTGGAATTAACTGTAGAAAACTGTCAAAAGAGCCAAGGTACTGGGAACAAATAACTAGAGAAGAAAAGATAATACAGTGGGATGAGGCCAAGAAGATGTTTGTACTGCAGTATAGAGACGGTCTTCCCTAGCAGTGCTTGGTATCAGATTATTGGCAAACAGAAAAGGATAGGGGAACTTTAAGTGAAAGACCTGTTCTGGTAGCCTTTTTAGTTGAATTTAGAACAGAAGCTACTGTTACAAAGGGATAATTAGGAGGACAAATAAAATATTGTATGACAGCTATAAGAATCAATCAGAGGAAATTTGAAAAGATTGGGAAGAGACACTGGCAAAGCAAGTTACAAGAGAGCAATGGCAGGGCATTCAAATAGCTCCCAAGTGTGCAACAAAGTCCAGAAGGTTCAGGATCTTGGTTTGGAAGTGTTTGTGTAAGTAAGTTTATAACCCAGGTCGACTTCAAAGAATTTATCGTCAGGTCGATAGCATAGATAGTTGGAGGAGTGATGGGGGAAAAAGAGACAACTGGGCACATATGTTTTGGGATTGCAATGAGTTTTCAGATTCTAAAAATTCCATACAAAGTAATCTGTCAGAAATATTGTGTGAGCAAAAAGGCTGTGACTAAGGAAATAATTCTTTTGAGCTGGGACACAAGAGCAAGTTTATTTGTGTTGGCTGACAAAAAACAATTACTAAAAAATGGAAATGAAAGTGTGAACCTTCTGCATTTGAAGTACCAAATATTACAAAAGAGAGAGAAAAAATCTCAAAAAGGGGTAGTTAGAAAAGAGAAGGAACAAATTACATAGAAGTACATGTAAATTGTGGGAACAATACATGCATAATAACAATGTTCAGGGGAGGGGGAGTGAAGTTTAAGGGAAGCAAGAATTTATCAATTCATGTAATGCTGGACTGATGATAGTTACAAAGAAGGAAAAGATATGTGATGTATAATATATGTAAATGGAAAAAACTGTTAATGTGGTTTGTTTTCTTTTCTGTTACTGTATGTTTGACTATGTAGTAAGTGGTAATTTAATAAAGGTTCTTAAAAAAAGAACAAGTATGCAAAATGTACAGTTGCACTGTGACAGAGAGGGATATAATTTTGCAGGACACTGTGGTACTATTTTTATAATCATGGTAACAATGTAAAATATAAAAAGAAAACAAAACAAAAGATGTCAAAATAAAAATCAAGAACTTTTATCAACAATCTGGTTCCTCAAAATAACATGCATCCATGACACAGAATTGTTTTTTTCATTCCTTATTAGTTTTTTGCTTAATTTAATCATTAGACCATTTTTGTTTTTATTGAATGTCTGTTTATATATCTTGCTTGTTTTATTAATTTTGAATCATTGGAGGTTGCTATCGTGAGGCACCAGACTGTTTAAGAACAAAGTTTTTGATTTTTATTTTGCCATTATTTGGTTTTTCTTTCACTTTGTTTTGTTATGTTATGTTTTAGTATTCATGTAGCACTGTCTGGTGTACCACTGTACATCTGAGGAGTATAAATACAATCCTTAGAACTAGAACTTTAAATACAATTACTGTAATATATTCTAAGTCTGAATGTGTGCTGTCCTGGAGAATTTCCTTTTCTCTGATGCAGGGAAATCTTGGAGTTTGTATTTGTAAGTAGTAGGGGTGATAATGCAGTCACCCACACTGAGTGTTTAGGATGCTGGCCCCTGCAAACAATGCTTCTGATGTCTAATGTCAACTTTCCCAGTCATTGCTATTTCAACTGAGTTTTACTCTTTTTTTTTTTTTTTTTTTTTTTTCCTTGTTTTTTCAAGACTGGCACTGCTGAGTCTCGGATTTCTAATAAGGTACCCTAAATGTTTTACTCCTAAACTCTCCCATAAGGTCACTAAAGGTAAGTCAGCATTTTGTTTCCCTACTGGTTAGTTCAACTCAAATCGCGGTGGTGGTGCTGCGGTAGTGTTGTCGCCTCACAGTAAGATGCTGTCCGGTTCGATTTTCAGCTAGAGCATCTTCTGTGTGGAGACATGCGTGAATGGGCGTACCTTCGTTGAAGGTTGTGCATCAGGCCTGGCAAGCCAGTACGTAAAAATCAACTGCCAATCATTAGCGGACCGGAGTTCGCTGTGGCGACCCCTAACTGGGAAAAGCCGAAAGACACAAACAAACAAACAAACTGGTTAGTTCAACTCAGAGTGCAAATGAACACTTTCAGAAATTGTCATTAATAAATAAAGTAGTTCAGTACTATAAAATGATGTGTGTACTTTGTTCACACCTGTGTAGACACATGAAACAAGGCTAGTGTTAACAGACTCCCATGCTGTGTTCCCATAACTCCTTCTTTTGGAGATTTCATTCCAGGTTGCATTTCTTTATATGCATTGGGGTAACAAATATATCTTAACAGATAGGCTGTGCACTATTGGTCTGGTCTTACTGTTATCTGTCCCCATTTCTAAATAAATCAAATTTATGTAACAGATGATTTTTTTAACAAAGCATTGACAAATACTGAGCAAATATATTAGAATTTGCAGGATTTAAGGATGTGTTTGTGCACAAATGGAGCATGTTTCAAGAATGAGTGACTTGGAAAATCTGACCTTGACAGAGTATTTCTGAGGACAAAATTTTGCAGCTTGCCAAGATAAACTCCATTTTCACTACTTGACTGGAATAAAGCATGCTGTTAAATGGTCACATTGTCTATGACTATCCATCTATCCATATTGAAAGCGACACACACACACACACACACACACACACACACACACACACACACACACACACACATATATATATATATATATATATATAGAGAGAGAGAGAGAGAGAGAGACAAAAAGAGTTATATACTGCCTCAGATCATTCTTAGAATTAAAGTTTTCACCCTTTTCAAAGAACTTACATTTGTACATGACCTGGATAACTGTCTACAGCTATTTTCTGCTACACTTGGTTTTGTGATTTGAACATTTTATTTGTGATTTAGCTTAATCAAGTTAGTCAGTAAGGGTTCAATTATTCTTTAACAACCCTTTTAGTTTATATTCATTGAAAGGATACCACTTGGTGATTTGGCTTTCACTATCTTGGTGTTATTGCCTGCTTTCCCCTAGGTATTGTCATGACAGGAGTGCCACAAGTTTCACTGTTGATCAACATGTTTATGTCAGGACTCAGCCCCATGGCATGGAAGGATAATTATGTCAGGACTTAGCCCCATGGCATGGAACGATAATTATTTCAGGACTCAGCTCTGTGTCATGGAAGGATAATAATGTCAGGACTCAGCCCCATGGCATGGAAAAATAATTATGTCATGACTTAGCCCCATGGCATGGATGGATAATTATGTCAGGACTCAGCCCCATGGCATGGAAGGATAATTATGTCAGGACTTAGGCCCATGGCATGGAAGGATAATTATGTCATGACTCAGCCTCATGGCATGGAAGGATAATTATGTCATGACTCAGCTTCATGGCATGGAAGGATAAGCTGATTGCTCCCAGATTACCTGCATTTCACTAATTGTAAAGGTGCTGGAGAAACTGGGGGAGGATAGGTGGGAGCAGCAACACCGGCTTGTCCTTCCTAGGAGGACGAAGGCAGCTCAGCTCACTGCATTGGTGACAACAGCAGGAAGATGTGTGAATCACCTGCAGCAAGTACCACATCAAGCCCACCCTGCATTGCAGAGTGCAACTTAGCCAGGAGGTGTGGAACATGCCATCTGCTAACTGAGTGGGAATAGGACAGTCCTCAGGATTAGGTTAAACATGCATGGTGGCACTGCTCATGGAACATGCCAGCTGCTAACTGAGTGGGAATAGGACAGTCCTCAGGATTAGGTTAAACATGCATGGTGGCACTGCTCATGAACATGCCAACTGCTGAGTGTGGATAGGACAGTCCTCAGGATTAGGTTAAACATGCATGGTGGCACTGCTCATGAACATGCCAGCTGCTAACTGAGTGGGGATAGGACAGTCCTCGTGATTAGGTTAAACATGCATGGTGGCAGTGCTCATGAACATGCCAGCTGCTAACTGAGTGGGGATAGGACAGTCCTCATGATTAGGTTAAACATGCATGGTGGCACTCCTCATGGAACATGCCATCTGCTAACTGAGTGGGAATAGGACAGTCCTCAGGATTAGGTTAAACATGCATGGTGGCACTGCTCATGGAACATGCCAGCTGCTGAGTGTGGATAGGACAGTCCTCAGGATTAGGTTAAACATGCATGGTGGCACTGCTCATGAACATGCCAGCTGCTAACTGAGTGGGGATAGGACAGTCCTCATGATTAGGTTAAACATGCATGGTGGCACTGCTCATGGAACATGCCAGCTGCTGAGTGTGGATAGGACAGTCCTCAGGATTAGGTTAAACATGCATGGTGGCAGTGTTCATGAACATGCCAGCTGCTAACTGAGTGGGGATAGGACAGTCCTCATGATTAGGTTAAACATGCATGGTGGCAATGCTCATGGAACATGCCAGCTGCTGAGTGTGGATAGGACAGTCCTCAGGATTAGGTTAAACATGCATGGTGGCAGTGCTCATGAACATGCCAGCTGCTAACTGAGTGGGGATAGGACAGTCCTCGTGATTAGGTTAAACATGCATGGTGGCAGTGCTCATGAACATGCCAGCTGCTAACTGAGTGGGGATAGGACAGTCCTCATGATTAGGTTAAACATGCATGGTGGCACTGCTCATGGAACATGCCAGCTGCTAACTGAGTGGGGATAATACAGTCCTCAGGATTAGGTTAAACATGCATGGTGGCAATGCTCATGGAACATGCCAGCTGCTGAGTGTGGATAGGACAGTCCTCAGGATTATGGTAAACATGCATGGTGGCACTGCTCATGGAACATGCCAGCTGCTAACTGAGTGTGGATAGGACAGTCCTCAGGATTAGGTTAAACATGCATGGTGGCAGTGCTCATGGAATATGCCAGCTGCTGAGTGTGGATAGGACAGTCCTCAGGATTAGGTTAAACATGCATGGTGGCACTGCTCATGGAACATGCCAGCTGCTAAATGAGTGGGGATAGGACAGTCCTCAGGATTAGGTTAAACATGCATGGTGGCAGTGCTCATGAACATGCCAGCTGCTAACTGAATGGGGATAGGACAGTCCTCAGGATTAGGTTAAACATGCATGGTGGCAGTGCTCATGGAACATGCTAGCTGCTGAGTGTGGATAGGACAGTCCTCAGGATTAGGTTAAACATGCATGGTGACAGTGCTCATGAACATGCCAGCTGCTAACTGAGTGGGGATAGGACAGTCCTCAGGATTAGGTTAAACATGCATGGTGGCACTGCTCATAGAACATGCCAGCTGATAAGTAAGTGTGGATAGGACAGTCCTCAGGATTAAGTTAAACATGCATGGTTACAGTGCTCATGAACATGCCAGTTGCTAACTGAGTGGGGATAGGACAGTCCTCAGGATTAGGTTAAACATGCATGGTGACAGTGCTCATGGAACATGCCAGCTGATAAGTGAGTGGGGATAGGACAGTCCTCAGGGTTCGCAGAGTGGCACACTTCTTAACACCAGACCTTTTCCTTTGCCAGAGAATAAATGGGGTAGAGAACTCTCATCCCAATGGAGGAGAAAATTGGTCCAGTGGGTGCAAGAAAGGGTAGATGCTTCACAAATCTTGGCAACTAGCAAAAATAGAATAGTTATGCCTGATTTCATAATAATACTGGAGATCAGGATCAACCAACACGGTGTAGGTACAAAGGCTGGTACAGACTGGAGTGATAGCTCCAACAGAAACCTTGGTTGCTGGAACTGTGATTCAGTAGAGGTCAGCTTGGACTTAATGCAAAAAAAAATATATAAGGGTATTTACTTTGGTTGGTAGCACCAAAAAGGCACAGTCTTGCTAGAGTAGCCATAACCTAGATTAAGCACAAAAAGGATTTGGGGCAGTAATCAACTCTAAGATGAATCATACTATATAATGTGGCAAGATGCTGGGGCATGCCAATAACATGATATGATGCAAAGCATGAGGAGTGGATTCCATAAGTGTAAAGGTCATCCATCTGTGTGTGACACTCATAAGGTAACATTCGGAACATTATATAGAGTTCTGAAGGCCATATTGATATAGGAAAATTAGGCTAGAAAAAACATAAAATGATATTGTATCAAGAACCTGAGATATGAGCAAAGACTTAAAAAAGATGGGCATGTGTATATCAGAACTAGGAAGATAAAGAATGATATAATCTGGAAACATTGTATTTCTGGGAGAAAAGAGAGTGTGTGTGTGTGTGTGTGTGTGTGTGTGTGTGTGTGTGTGTGTGTGTGTGTGTGTGTGTGTGTGTGTGTGTGTGTGTGTGTGTGTGTGTGTGTGTGTGTGTGTGTGTGTGTAAGTTCTGAATGGAAGTATAAGCTCCCACTGCAACTAAGTGTTGCACTCAGGCTGAAAACCTGCTGGTATTTATTGTAATGCAAGAGAACACAGAGGGAGACAGAGGGAAAGAGAAGGCTATTGGCTCAAATACATTTGTAGATTACCTACTAAGTAATGTACAACTATTGATTTATATTGTGGCTATAGAATTAAGCCCAGTTTTGTTTCATTTCAGTCTGATTTTTTTATTTTGAAACGGCATTGTTTACATTGGCTGAATGAAGCACATTCTGTTCATTTTGTTACAGAGAAAATGATACATCATAAATTTGTATATTCGATATATGTTGCAGCATTTACTATTTTTTTCGAGATATGTTAGATCATTTTGACTAGCATTGTGCAAGTCAGTTGTTCATATGAATTATTTCAGTATTTCCCACTTGTAATGTAACTGTGTTGTTGGTATATGTATGCTAGGGTGATGGAAGCTAAGCCTCCCAAAAGGTGGGTGCGGAGGAGCTTTCCCACCTGTAAAATCAGCTTTTTGTTTTTGTTTTGTATGTTTTTTCAAGTCATGCTTCTCAGTGGTGAATAATCTATGAAGCTTGACTCATTCCTATGTGTCATGACAGAGTGCACTGTCTGCTCCACAAATGGTCAGCATGCAATAAAAAAGGACATTCAATTCACATGTTATAAATATCAGGACAGAATAAATCTTGCTCCATTTCCCTCCCCCTGCAGCAGCCATTGTCAGGTTAAACATTCAAAACCCTCTGTCCAGTTCTTCTCTGTCACTGAACAAAATGTTGCAATCTGCCCAAGTCTTTCTTTGTTTCCTTTTCAGCTGATCTCACCATGAGTCCAAAAGCTTAATTTCTTCCTTTCAACTTTGAATATTAAATCCCTGCTGGATCATAAACAGCTCTAATATACAATTGAGTGCTAAGGCCCCTCATTTCATCCAGAAGTTACCTATAGGGCCATGCAACATTAACCATACAAATCACCAATCATTCGCAAGTCTCAATACCACCTGAAGGCCTGACCATAATGACGCTACAAGTTATTCCTCCAATGATACCTCGCAAGTCACCAATTAGCAACCCTTTCAGCAAACTACCATTACAGATGAAAAAGAAAGATGAATAGTAAGGCAAATATCCTTTTTAATATTCAGTGAGCCTTTCCTAAATGGCCAAAAAAAATCCAATTGCAGTACAGTCAGCACAGTAATGTTGTCCCGTTGCCAAACCTTAACTTGTTCCCGATTTTTGCCTCATACTTTTGGTCTGTTCCTCATAAAAACTGTGTTTTTGACAAATGACTGGGATGATCCAAGAATTAAAGTCACTAAATAATGGCATGCATTTGAGTTTCAGACTTCAAATCCTTCAGAAAATGCATGCTAACACAAAACTTTTATTATAGCAACTTTCTAAGTGTATAAGAGCAATATTTAAAATGTGTCCCTATTTCAATGCCTCTGTCCCCTCATTATGTCAGGATTTGTCCATATGTATTGCTCTAAGAGTCTGAGAGGTATGGTTTGCAATGAATAATCATGGTCACAAAAGACTTGACTCACCTTAATTTGCCTTTTCTTCTCTGAAGAAAAGAATGTAGACAAAATCCTCAGCTTTAATTTATAGACATGATTTCTGACTATAATTAGCCTAGGGATCCAGGGACAGGACACCTGGTGGAGAAAAACTCAATGTGCCTTTTCTTTTTTGACCTTCTTCAGCGATATACCTTTTCTAATAGAAAGTGTAATGTCAGCAAAAGCATAACATTCCCCATTCTTTTGGATCTCTGGAATTTATCTTCTTGGATTGCTCCATAATCATTTCAAGGGAGGCTTCCAGATGAGCAGTCTTTTTTACTAAACATCTGTTATTCTCAAGGGCCTCCATCCCTGTAGCCACATGCATCTTCCCCTGGCCTGAGCAAGCTTCTCCTCGTAATGTGCTGCTGGCTGGCCCTTCTTCTGCTTTTTAGCACTGTCCTCCTACCAGACATCAATGCCCAATATTATACTAAATTTGTAGAGAAGACTCTACAGCCATTTATTGTGCTCCTAGAGGGCAACAATAAACTTGCTTAAATAGCAACAAGGGAGCGAAAGTTCAAATAGAGCCTATTCTGCCACCATCTTTGCCAGAAATCTATTAGTCTAGCAATGTTTAATTGCTATTTTACATTAATATGATTTAAAAATGATCATCGTTGAGAAATCATTTAAACATACTATAATAAATGTAGTAAGTAGATAATTAGAAATACTAAGATGGTTGCCACACTTGTGGGGAACAATTAAAAGACAAAGAAGGACTGGTTCCCATGATGAATCAGAGCCGTGCTTAAGGGAAAAAAGAGAAGAACACCAGGATGTGCTGCTGTTTTTCCTTTCCCTATAAAAAGACAGACTTGCCTGAACAGCCATCAATCGACTGTAAGAGAAAGAGAAGCTAAGCATTAGGGGTGTCAACAAGAATTTCTTTATCTGCCCTGAGCCAGATTCTCAGAAACAACCTGACAGGAGCTACATGAAGAGAAAGACACTGAGGGTAAATGCTACTTTTTCACTGATCCTTAGCCTGTTTCTGCTTACTGAAACTTGTAACTAAACCAAACACAAACATGTTGGTGTCATGTCATTGATCAGAGGTCTAGATAAACAAGCATGCCCTGTAGATAAACTTTGTTTCTGCTCTCCCAAGCACAAAAAATGTATGACATTACTAAATCATTATAAAATCAATCAAAACACACAAAGTGAAAGCAATTTTTGTTTAGACCCATTTAATAAAATGAAGGAGAATGTATTATACATTGTCAATACTGCAAGACTGGATTTACTGTAGTAATTCCTTCAGCAAAATTAAAAATCATCTGTTTAAGACAGGAGCTTTTTAATATTTTAGCACTGGTGTTTCAAACAAGACAGAAGAGTTAAACTACTGATAAAGAAATATAAATAATCAGCAATGATATTATTAATGTTCTGACTGCATATCTTTTAGGTAAGGAAACACAATTATAAATTTAAATGGTGCTAAATTCCTCAAAAGTGTATATTCCTTTTTATTCAATTCAGTAGAGCTTATTGTGTTTCCCTAAAATAAAAGTCTAACAGTAAGAACAAACCAACACGGGTGGATGAAGTATGAGAAACAGATTAGTTGAAAGGAATGTGGTATTTCAAATATTGAAACTTGGCTTACTCCACAGCCCCTTTTTCACATTTTTGCACATGGGGTCAGGGTGTCACTTCAACAGTGACAATTATCTTGAGTCAAGCTTTGCACTGCTGGGTGGCTAGCCCTGCTGTGGTAGTTCTTTCACACTGCACACTTATACCTATGGCCAGTTTAGAGTTTCCACTCTACCTACTGCATGTCTTTGAAATGTGGAAGGAAACTCACACGAACACAAGGAGGACATGCAGACTCCACACAGAAGGCAGCACAGTTGAGAAATGAACCGGGGAATGTCTTGCTGTGAGACAACAATGCTATTTGCAGTGCCACTGTGCCACCCTCATGCTATAATGTCACCACTGTGCCACCCCCATGCTATAATTTCACCACTGTGCCACCCTCATGCTATAATGTCAATGGGTGTAATGGTTTTCACAAGTTGACAGCAGACAGTTATGAATGATTTTTTAGGTACTAAAATTTAGCTATAGGTCATTGTGTTTATTTTTTGTTTATTTTATTCATTTGTTAACTAGGTAAGCCCTGTAGGCACAGCAGTCTGCTTAATGTATTGTGCACAGTCACACTATTTGTTAGTGGAAATTTTAGCAATCAAACCCAGAACTATGGCAGGACAATCGTCAGCATATACTATATGGCCTTAACTCTATGTCCGTTAGGTTTATAGATACTTACTAAGCTAAAGCCTAGCCTTTCATTCTCATGGTAGTTTTTAGCCCTTAAAAACTGACAGAAATATATAATTTTATTCATGCATATTCTTCCTCTTCCTTCGGAGATTGTTATCACCTCATAATTGTGGAACTTGCATATTCCAAGCCTCAGCTTAGGCTGGCTGGAGCCTTGTAAACCAAGTCTCACTTAACAAATAGATCTGGGGAGAGTGAAAACTGAAAGCACGGTCTGAAAAAAAAAAAACATTATAGTCTTATTCAAAAATTTAATGACCCAGCGAGGACTAAGGCTAGAGGAACCCACCACTGAAACTAGGTCTATATTAGAACAATGAAAAGTCAGTAGTTTAGCGAACGGCTTTCACATCGAAAATGCCATTCATTGAACTCGCTTTTGAGGGGGGGGCTGCACCCCACACATCCCCCGCTAATTATATATACCAACTCTGAGATCACACTACAGTGAGGAAAGGGCAAATTGACCGATCTTCATTGTACCGCACTCTCACAATAACAGTTCGCTGAATGGCATTTTCAATGTGAAATGCTGTTCACTAAACTGATCTTTCGTGGTTATAATATAGACCCACTGAAACTAGTCTAGAGATGATATCTATCCATTTAACAAAGTAACCCAGATTGTCTCAGCTCAAACTGACAGCATGCACCTATTATGTGGACTCATTACTTTTATGGTAGATGGTGGGAGTCGGTTACAGTGACAGCCAGGTGACAAGTAGGAGTGAAATAAATACAAACCAATTGAAGCCTGGCAATGAAGTGTCACCACATTGGTTGGAAATAAGACTAAGCTGGTCTGATGCAGATGGCAGAATTTTACCAGAGCAATATGCTCAGACTGACCTCTGCAGACCACATGAGTTCTGGAGTAAAACTTCTTGATCAGGAGTAGCCTGTCTCCTACTTGGGAGTCAGTCAGTCATTGAGAGAGGCCTCAGGTAGGTGTGGGAATACTCACAAGTTCCTGACTGAAGCCTATGTCTGGATACTTCCATGATTATTATTATTATTGTTATTATTATTATTATGATAGCTTTGCTGTTAGTGTTTTATTATAAATTTTGGTTTACCTTAAAGTTTTTTTTTCTTGGAGTTTTAAAAGTTCTTGTGTGCGGTCAGTTAGAAAAATATCCTTTCCCATTCACTGATTGAAAAGGAATTAAATCTAGGTAATTGTTGGGAGGATCTGAGAGACAGGATGTCGTATTTAGCTGAATTCATATTCAGCTTCATTCTTATTTAGCTGTAAGTACTGTGAGAGTACTGCTGTTGTGTGACTGCACTGGATTTTCTCCCACACTCACCCAGTCCCCATTGTACTTTTAAACTTGGTGGATTTTGAGCTGCCTGTCCCTGTTGTAAATATGACTTTGGAAACTCCTCCCAGTCTCATCTGATCCACTAATTTTCCTGGGGTCTGAAAGATCATACTAGGAAAGCCCTCATTAGACTCAAAAGTTTGAGTTAAGCTCTGTTTCCTATCATCTTACTCACTTATTGAGACAGCAATGTTCACAACATTAATCCCTTTTTCCATATTCTTTTAAAAAGTGTAAAATCTGGGAGTAGACTACCAATCACTGGAGAGCCTAGAAACTGTTTCTCAGGAATCAGTTTGGGATTAATGCTTCAGTTTTGCTTTTGGTTAGAAAAACAGCAGGAGGGACCTTATATCCTAGCTTTATAAGAGATTACCAATCATTGGGAAGACTGACAATTGCTTCTTTGGAGCCAGTGTGGGATTAATACTAGTCTTCTGATTCTCGTGAGTGAAGGACCAGAGGCCCATTGATTCCTAATGATCTTTGATTGGGCAATGACTATGGGACTTCATTGACTGGTCTGTTTGTAGTTGTATTGAGAATATCTTTAAGGTCTTTTGTGCAGCTTGGCATCTGTTGTGTCCACCTGCTGTAGGTATCCAAGATACCTACCCAGAGAAGACTATAGTAAGTGTACTGCACACAGCAACATTTGGGTTAATACTAGTTCTTAGGAAGCAGCTTAGGAATAATGCTACTGTTTTGCTTCTTGTAAACAAAGGAGCTAAGGATCACTGATTCCTAGCTACATGCATCTGTGCTGAGACCAGCATTATCTTAACTACCACATTGATAGTACCTGTAGTAATCATCTCCAAACATCAAGGATGCTACCCCACACACACACACACACACATTAGTAAGCACCTGTAGCCTTGAATTTTCACTTTCCAAACTTCATTAGAATGAGCATCCTGAGACAATGTAGCAATAGTCTCATGTTTATTGGCAACCACCTACTATGTAAACAAAATGATACAGTGTGTAAGAGATGCAGCTATTTAATAGTATTGCAGGGAAAACTCTCAAATGAAGACACTGTAGATAGCAAGCAGGTTGTCAATACCACACACCTCCACACTAAACTTATCATACAGAGATCAGGCCAAACACATAGACCTATATATGCTGAGTCTCTTAAAAATAACCTGCCTAAACCACAAAGACCTCCAAAATGTAACTTAAGAAACCGGTACCCTCAGCAGCCTTGCAAATATATACCACAGACAGCTCCAACCCAGAGACATACATATAAGAATCACAGTGTCTCAGTTCAAAATTCCATAAGGCAAACCTCCACACAATCCAACAGTCCTAGGTGACTCCATTGTGAGACACACAGATGCACTACTCACTAGTGTCTGCAAGGAGAGGGTCACAGTCAGTTGCCAGGATTTTCCACATCACACAGACACTCAAGTCATAAAATAGTCCTAGTACACATGGCTACAAATGAGTTGAGGCATACCATCCTGAACTATATGAACTTAGATAAGATGGAGTTCTTGGAATATGTGTCCAAGCAGGTATTAACCTAGCACTGAGCATCATTTAACCTTTGCCAAAATGATGCCACAATACATACAAGAGATTATTGTCTTCAAACATTAGCTTAGCATTTGGTGCCTTTTAAAGGCAGTCCAATATCTATCAGTCTGAGAGGAGATGGTAGATAGCCCTAACTGCTTTGCTAGGTCTGAACCTACACCCATCTCCCCGATGCTTTCGTATATTGGCTAAAACCACTGCCCACCCTGTAGTTTTTTTTTTAAGCAATGCCAGTCTCAAAAGCTTCCAATATAACAAAGCAGAATCCAGATAACAAAAAGGTATTGCTGCTGAAACCTAGGAGCCTTAACAAAAAAAAACTCAATTCCTACAAGCACTCCTCAACCTGGAAACCATTGCTATATGCATTGTTACATAGACATGGTTCAAGACCATTAAGCACACTTCATCAGTGCAAAGGTTCAATGCCTACCACACATTCAGACCCACCGCATTAGATGAAGGTACTAAAGGTGGTGGTGTCTCCATATCTGTAAAAAAACACTTCTTCACCAGACTTGTTAGACAAGATAAAGATCTGGCACTTCTCCACATCCAACTTACTATTAGCAAGATCCCATTATCACATCATGGCTATCTATAGGGTCCTCTCTATGTCTTTCTCAGCCCATAATGCCGATAGAACTAGTATGAAATCCCTATGCATTAAGCCAAACAACATTTTCCTTAGAGGACTTCAACTACTCCTCCACTAACTCGGAGACATATACATCCTCCATCATGTATACGCAGAGATTTATAGACTTCATCAATACAAACTCTCTGGACCAGTTAGTCTGCACCCCAACCTATAGCAAAAAATCCTAGACTTGGTCCTCACCAATATGGGAAATCTCTGCTCTCTGCCAATTGCAACTCCCTTCTGTGGTCAGATCAGAACACAAGTCAATCACATTCACCTTTGGACTGAAGCCAGAAGCATCCTCCATTATTAGTATTCAGAGATTATGCCAAGGCTAATCTACTGAAAGATCATCTGGCTAAATTCAACATTCCCTTCATCTTGATGACCCCGTTACTTATGCAGAATCTTTTGCCACAAAATTCTATGCACATTTGAATAGCTGCATACACAGACAGCAAACAGCTCTGTCCCCTTTCAAAGTACATATAACACAAAATTCAAAAATAAACTCCTGTGGTGGAACCAAAATATATACAGGCCATATAACAGCTAAGAGAAACACATACAAATCTATATTTATGATAACTTTTGTTGGTACAGCAGTTAATGGATCTTTCATCAGACAGTGATTAGCAAACGTTAATGTATAGAAAACCGTTATCTGAAAAAATATTTTTTTCAGTGAGTACAATCAACAGCAGACAGTAATATGGCATAGGAGGTGATGTAAAATCATAAGCAATGAAAACATATCCAACATTTCTATACTATATTTTTAGATACTGAAAAATGACCAGAAATAAGTGAGTGTTACACTTGAACTGAAAATATAGACATAAGCTAAATAATGATTGAGTAAACAAAGTAGTGAGTGTTATTTTGACAAATGTAAATGCCACAAAGAAATTATTTGCTTTTGGTATCTACACAAAGTGTAAACATTTTGATATGTGAATACAAAAGGGAGAACACTAATTCAGAATAGCACCACTGGTTTACGTAGGAAGGAATATGTTTTCCTAAGCTGAGAGGATAGCAGGTAATCATCAAATTCAAGACACTTAGTATGAAGTGTCCCAAACCTATGGCAAACACAACATGCCCATATGTGTGAACTCTCACAGACTACAGTGTTTATATTTATAACCATGAAGTACTCATCCTGTTCCTGTCCCCTTAAAGATCCACACTCCTAACAACCATCTGGCTAATCAATTCAGTATTAGGCTGACATATTCATGGCATATGGGTGACTTCATTCTGCAGACAGCTGTTTGTTGCCAGTTTTCTTTTGTTTTCAGTAATTAGACTGATCACTATTTTTTTCCATCATTTTGTATTTCAAATCAAAGTTCTCCATTCACCATAACCATACCATCTGTACCATAGAGCAAAAATGCTGGCTTTTGGTACACTTTTGCTTCTATACCCTGTTTACATTTTGGCCTTCCTGCACTACTTCCTATAAATCCCAGTCTCTGTCATGCTTCTGCCCTGGCATTCTGCCCTTAAAACTCCCTTGTGATTTCACTCTTCATTCATCATGCATCCTGGTTATCAACTATATGCTGTCTCTCCAGCAGATGCTAGTTATGTCACAGGCAAAGTTTAAGTCTTTAGAATGGGTAGTTCTAGTGCTGTATGTTTTGTAGATATGCAAGAGGTCCATCAGAGTGAGGTCTGACACTGCCTTGTATGTCAGGCATAGATCTCCCCTCAACAGCCTATAGGAGACAGAATACAGGGATAGGGCCTTGAGGTGGTCTGCCTAGGAGATGTTACTTATGACCTGTATTCTCTGTAGACGTTCCAATTGTTGGATATGCCTGGTTGGTACATAATAAAGAGGGCACTGTACTCAATCATAGGTCTGATGAATGTCGAATACAGTGGAACAATGACTTCCTTGGACCTAGGTGCCATACCTTTCTTTATAAGTTGCACAACATAGAGTGATTTCCTCACTACTGTAGACACATGATAGTCAAATGTTAGATTACTGTCTATGTGTTTCCCCAAGTCCCTGACTCCTGGGTCATCTCTTAGGGGTGTGTCATCAATATGATAGTCACCAGGGGTGGATGGCTTCCTGAAGGATACTATTTTGCATTTCTTGGCATTTAGTTTTAGTCTGTGGCTCTGACACCAATTGTTTGCCTGTGTCAGCATTTCTGAAGAACATTTGTATTGGTGGGCAATTCGGCGACAACTCTTAATTTGCAATCATCTGCAAATGTAGTTAGCCAGAGGCAATTGATATTGGCCTTGACTTCAGAGAAGTAAATGCCAAAAAGGAGCAGCCCCAGGACTGAAGACTGAGGGACTCCACTTGTGACTACCGTCTTTGTAGAGGTGGAATCCCCAATTCAAACTTCCTGGGTCCTGTCTATGAGCCAGCTGGCTATTCACTGGCTGATATAAGGGTTTGTACCTAACCTCTTAAGTTTGTCAACAATGCCCAAGTAGGATATTTTGTCAAATTCCCTGGCCAGATCAAAGAAGGCAATGTGAACCATTTTGACATCATCTATTACTTTGGTGACCTTCTCAAAGATTTCCACCAGGCTGAATAGGCATAACCTGCCCTTGATGAAACCAAACTGGGTTGAGTCCAGTGTTTGGAGGTTTCCTATGTTGTTATTGACCATTTTCTTGATAATTCTTTATATGGATTTGCATACAAGACTAGTGAGACTTATGGGTTTGTAGTTTCCAGGGTTTGTAGATGGACAACTTTTGCGCAGAAGGATGACCATTGCTGCTCTCCATTCATGAGGTATGAAGCCTATTTGGATGGTACAGTTAAATAACAGTCCCAGAGGGCCTGACAGGTCATGTTTCATGCTATTTAGAAGGCATCCTGGGATATTGTCTTAGCCCATTGATGCAGTGTTCTTAGCCTTAGAGAAAGCATTTAGGTCCTGTTCCCTAGTGATAGTAGTGGAAGTTATATTTGATGGTATTTCCTTTGGGAAGGCTGAGGGGGAGAGAGGGGTAATGTTGGAGATGAATTTGTCAGCTAGTAGGTTTGCAATATCTTCTAGCTTAGTACAGATGACTCCATTTACAATGAGTTCTGCACACAGTTTTGTATTGCCTCAGAGGATGCAGACATAGCTAAAGAATGCCTTGTGGTTGTCCTTGGTCTGGGAGGCCAAATTTACTTTAAATTTGTCTTTGGTAGACTTTACTTGTTCTCTGAGTTGCTTGTTTAGTTTGATGAGAGATAGATACTGTGCAGAGCCAAAAGAATGGTGTCCTGAAGACTATGCTGATTTATTTGTGGGCATGGCAAATTTCCAGTAGACTATCTTATGCAAATAAAACCTGATGCTGTATCACTGATATAAATGGAAAGGACTGGTAGCTCTCAAGAATAAAAACCATCTATCAAGTAAATGGAAACAGTGTTACTAAGAAGCAATTAGAAAGTGCAAAAAGGGTGAATAGTGCCTTCAGTGTTACAAAGAATAAGATTTGCATTTGTATTAATCCAGAAAAATCTGAAAAAGAACGTAATTAAAAAAGAACATTACCCATTATATGTTGTAGATAATGTAGTCTCAATTATGCCAAATATTAATCTCTTTTCAATATTATGTACTAATCAGTCTTTCTAGCAGATGAGACTATATGAAGCCAACTCCAGCTTGTGTACATTTAATATACTATATATATATATATATATATATATATGTGTGTGTGTGTTCAAATGTAACACAAGGGAATGTCTCGCTGCCTAGCTGCCTGAACCCATTTACTGTCAACTATAAATAAACTTGTGTAAAATTAATATGACTGTAACTCTTAATAATGCAAGAATGATCTTTCGCTCAATAACACTCCTGGCCTTTAATGGAAGAAGGAAAAATAAAACTATTATTGAAGGCATTAGTATATTTGTAGAAGTATTTTGGAAATTGATTAATAATTGCAAAATGAATAGCTGGTGATCCCTGATTAGGAAATTATTTTGATTAAGACAGGCCATCTAGAATCTTTCAGTCATTTATGCTTGATATGTTGTAAATTAGGTATACATTTTGACAATTTAAACGTTTAGTGGCCATATCAGTCAAATCAGACCAATTCATAGTTTTACTATTTAGCCATATTTTTATGTAAATTTGACTTTTTACACAGAGTTATATATGAAGTGTGTAAGAAAACTTAGTCTAGCTGAAACTGTAAGCCAGTTGTTTTTCTGGAGTGTGACACAGGGATGCTTCCTGTTACTGGCTAGATGAATAAATCAAAGAACTTTTTTCTCAGTGGATTAAAGCAGAGTAGTAGTCTGACAGAAGCAAGGTAAAATAATTGGAAGTCCATATTCAGTTCTTGGTAGAAGGACAGTTATAGCAATAGCATGTCTGGCCTCTAAGGAAGTAAGTTGGAGAACTTAAAGAAGCTTTAAGCTGGGTAAGAACTTTGTAAACTCTGTGTGAGTATTACACATAAGATAGATACACATATACAAACATGTACACACACACACAAACACACACACACACACACACACACACACATTGAAATATATAATGTGTGTATACATATATATATATAATTATATATATATATATATATATATATATATATATATATATATATATATATATATATATATATGTGTGTGTGTGTGTGTGTGTGTGTGTTGTAACATAGTATGGTAGTTTTCCCCTGGAAACTGTATAAACCTGTGACTGCCCTATATAAATAACATTATATTAGAGCCATTGTTACCATTGTTACATTATATTAGAGCCATTGTTACCATTGTTACATTATATTAGAGCCACTGTCACCATTGTTTAAAGTATGCTGAGTGCCGGTGAGTGCCTGTCTTACCTTTTTTATGGGAGATATACTTAGTCCTTTACAAAACAGTTCTCTGATGCAAACTCTAGGTACTTAAGAGAAGTCAAAAGTTAGAGAAGTCAGAAACAAAATCAGCAATGAAATAAAGAGGTTCTATAAGAGTCTAGAATAGTTTATTAACAACAACACAGCGGAAACCAACATATCAGTCCTTGAAACCTGTTGATAATATTGTCCAAATATTATATGCCTTGAGTTCTCACTCAGATATGAATCTGAATTTCTGAGTTTTGTATTGTCGAAAATTACCAGATGCAATATCATCAGGTATTCCCTCTCTTGAGAATATAAATATTAATGCACTGATCACATTTGCACTTGTATCAGTCAGTTTTTTTTCAAGAAATTTGCAATAATAATACAAATGTATGAAATACAGGTCTTCTCTGAAATGAAACAAATCCAAGCACACTGAGCTACATAGATAAAGGTACTGCTGACTGCTAGAATGACAAAGGCATATCTCTTAACGCATCTTTTCTAAGTTGTTGTGGTATACATTGCAGTTGGCACAGCTCTGTACTACTTTTTATATGAGTCAATATTCCTGGCCAATATATTATACCTCTTGTTTTTTCTTGACACTTCACTCCTCCCAACATGGTCCTTGTAATCTTTCAAGCATTTGTTTTGTCAGTCGACTGGGAACTATTATTTTGTCAGTTATGAATACCTAGACTGGATACAACATATTCCTTCCCTGATAGGAAAAAATAAACTAAATGTCTTTCCTAACTGATGACTCTTGCTCAGGTCAGCCTTTCATTGTTGTGTCTTTACATCTGTGAAATGATTTCAATTTTTCTTTGGTCATTGCTAACTGTAAAATTACCCAAAAAACTCCTAGCTCATCTTCAAGGAACTCTTCTTGCTTCAGTTGTAAATATGCACTACTCAACATATATTAAATGTGCTGTTCTTCACCTGGTCTGTCATCTATTTTAAATTTCAATTCTGTACATAATTAACATCCTCTGCAATCTTAGAGGTATCTTGTACAAAGACATTGTGAATATAATTTGCACTGCTATGTGATCTATTTCCATCAAAAGTTATTTTGTACATACATAATTTTTCAGATCCATACACAACTGCTAACACAGCCATGTAACACAGCCTTGACTATCTGAGGGTCTCTTATTCACAGTTATATAGGTTCATAGGTAAGTGCTAGGCAAGCTGCCCTTGCAGGCTATTTTTAGCTTAGTGAATTTCTCTTTTATGCTCAAAGTAACCTATCCCATTTGGTAATAGATTGGCCTTCACCATCACGTAGTCAATGAATACATATTATTTCTGCAATGAGAGTAACTGGGATCATACCATAGATAATTTGAGAGGACCCATGCATGGGATAAAGCATTCAGGAGATGGCTCTGTGCTTTAGTACAACAGAGGCCAGTCCTCTGGTAAATTTTCTATTTCCCATCCATAGATCTAAGTTGCATTTGAAAATGTAAATTTTCAATTTAATTGTTAATGCTCTTCTTCTTTAAGTAATAAGAAGTTATGTACTCACCATAACGTTCCATCTGAGTAGGTACATTTCATTTGTCAGCAACCTATGGGTTATCGGATCCACATCGGATCCGAGCCGGCAGTTTCCAACAGCTAAGATCCGAGCCCCAAGCTCCTCCCCTTACCCATAACTCCCTGCCATCCCTACCTGACCTCAGATCGAGTTTGCCTAAAAGCAAGTCCTGCAATCACAACCTGCCTAGTGTAAACTGGATACAATCCACCATGAAGCAGGAATATCTATGAACATCCAAAGAGGACATGGGGACGGAGGGAGGGACAGTTGCTGACAAATGAAGTTTACCTACTCAGATGGAATGTTATGGTGAGTACAAAACTTCTTAATATGAAGTAGTTAACTTCATTTGTGCATCAACCTATGGGACAGAGTCCCCAGCTACCTGAATCTTGGGAGGCCCTTATGGAAGGATGTTCCGGAGCACTGCAGAGCCAAAGGATGTTCTCCCTCTGGAAACCAGATCCAACTTATAGTGGTTTATAAATGTATGAGAAGAAGCCCACGTGGCAGCAGAGCAAATGTCATCCAATGAAACTCTAGCTCGAAAAGCAGCAGAGGTAGAAACAGATGGAGTAGAATGGGCATGGACTCCATGAGGAGCAGGCCGGCCAGAACTCTCATAAGCCAGGAGAATACACCTGGAAATCCACCTGGACAGTGTGACTTTAGAAACAGATTTCCCCAAACTGGAGTTAACAAAGGACACAAACAACTGGTCTGATTGCCTATGACTGCCTGTCCTGTGCAAATAGAATCTTAACTGTCTGTGTACATCCAAAGAGCGTAACTTGTATTCGCCTTTATTTTGATAATTGGGAAAGAAGACTGGCAAATTAATAGACTGGTTGATGTTAGATTCGGATGCAATTTTGGGCAGAAAGCAGGGATTGGTCCTGAGGAATACCCTATCCTTGTGGAAAGTCAAGTACGGTGGCTTGGCACAAAGGGCTTGAAGTTGTGAAACCCTTTTCGCCGAAGTAATAGCAGCCAGAAAAGCCGTTTTCCAGGATAAGAATTTGAGATCTACCGAAGCAGCAGGCTCAAAGGGAGAAGCTGTTAAAGCCTGGAGTACCAGCAATAAGTCCCAAGGAGGAGTTACATCCTTCACCGGAGGTCTTAGTAAGAAGGTGCCTTTTAAGAAGGCCCTACACAATCTGGATGAGGTCAAAGGGCCAAGATCACATCCAACATGGTAATGAGCGATTGCTGCCAATTGGACTTTGACTGTGGAAGAGCTAGCATCCTGATCAAATAATCCTGACAGAAAATCCAGCACAGCTGGTAACGGAGCTGTAAAACAATCTAGTTTCTGATGTTCTGCCCAAATAGAAAAGCGTTTCCATTTGCTACGATAAACTTTCCTAGTAGACGGCTTGTGAGCAGCTACTAGAATCGCTTTGACCGGGGAAGAGATACCAGGAGTCCTAGCTAACAGTGGAACTGGATCAACCAAGCCGCGAGCTTGAGGTTGTCCAGGTTGGGGGCCAGCAGGCCCAAAGGGTGAGATATCAGATCCGGGACAGGATCTAGAATCCAGGGAGGATTCACTAGATGAGACCATAGATATGGGAACCATGCTTGACGAGGCCAGAATGGGGCAATGAGGATTATTGTGCTCCCCAACCGTCTGGCTTTCTGCAGAAACTTCAGCATCAGGGGACGAGGTGGGTAAGCATAAAGTAGACCGGGCGGCCAAGCATGGACCAGAGTGTCTCTTGGTGATTCCCCAGGTGGGGGAATTAGAGCGAAGTAGGTGTTGCACTTCATGTTTGAAGGAGAGGCAAAAAGATCGCAACAAGGTTGACCCCATTTGGAGAAGATCTGCTTCGCTACTTTGGGATTCAGAGACCACTCATACGGCGAGATGATGGTTCGACTCAATTTGTCACTAGGATGTTGGATCGGCCCAGAATGTGCGTCGCTATGAGAAAGTGGTTGGTGGAAATCGCCCATTCCCAAACTATCATGGCCTCTCAACAAAGTGGATAGGACCTGGTTCCCCCTTGTTTGTTGATATACCAAACGACTGACATATTGTCCATTTGGATCGCAATAGTCCCGATGGGAAGAAGGCTCTGAAGTGCTTGCAATGCTAACAGCACCGCCCTCATCTCTAGGACATTGATATGCAGTGAGGTCTCCGTCTGGTTCCACGTGCCTTAGATGGTCCTGCCCAAACAATGCCCCACCCACCCGAGGCATACATGGTCACCGTGGCAAGGGGAGGGGACATAGAGAAGGGGTGCCCCTTTTGGAGGTCTGGAGCCACCATAAGAGGGCTCCCCTGCAAACCCTGCTGAGAGGGACAGGATGGCTCAGGGGATAATGCAGGAAGGACTATTGGACTTGGAGGGTCCATTGCAGAATCCTCATATTTAGGCATGCCATGGGAAGGAGATTGATGGTAGCCGTCATCGAGCCTAGGACCCTCAGGACCAATTCCGCCGGAGGGGCTGGGCAATGAAGAATGGCCTGCACATGGAGTCTTAGAGATCGCATCCGGTCCGGAGTTAAGAAGGCTAAGAGCTGGTTTGTGTCCAACCTGGCTCCGATAAAATCTATGATCTGAGTCAGGAGCAGGGAGGATTTTCCAGCATGGATCGTGATCCCCAGCCGGGGAGCTAGTCGAAGAAAGAAATTCCTGGCTGTGCAGAGTAGATGCCTTCTGGGGGTGGTCAGGAGCCAGTCGTCCAGTTATGGAAAGACCTGAATTCCCTGGAGTCTCAGGTGGGCCACTACCACCGTTAACACTTTGGTGAACACCTGGGGGGCCGTGGTGAGACCAAAGGGGAGGACCCTGAATTGGTAATGGCTGGCTCCTAGCCTGAAGCAGAGAAACCTCCTGGATCATCTGTCCATCAAGATGTGGTAGTACGCATCCTTGAGGTCTATGGAGCACATCCAGTCATTCTCCTGCAAGAGGGGGAGAATGGATTGAAGAGTGACCATCCGGAAATTTTCTTTGACTATTGCCAGGTTTGAGAGGGATAGGTCAAGGATTTGTCTTAAGTCCCCCGTCTTTTTTGGCACCAAGAAGAACCTGGAGTAAAAGCCTGATCTGTACTGGTCTAGGAGGATGTGCTGGATCGCTCCTTTTTCTAGCAGCTGACGAATTTCTGCAGCTGTGGCCTCCCTCTGATCGGGTGGGACATTGGGGAGGTATCTGGGTCTGAGAGGGGGATGGAGAAATGGAATCTCGTAGCCTCTGGATATAATTCGAAGCACCCAGCGGTCTGTCGTGATGGATTCCCAAGCTGCTAGGTGCTTCGAGAAATGCCCCCAGACTGCCTCCAGAGTGGAGCAGTCGGGTAACCCCTCAGGGTTGCTGCGTGGGCCGATCAGAGAAAGGTTCTCTGGACCCAAAGTTTTTCAGGGCCCCTCTGCCTCTAGGGCGGCGTCCACCCTGTCCTCCTCGGCCCTTGAAGGATGGGGGGTCCTGAGTGAAACGGGACTGCTGAGACTTCCGGAACCACATCTTCTTCTGTCCCTTTTGGTTCTTGGAGAAGCTGACTCCGACGGCAGGCAGTGTCTTCCCATCTTTCTCGCCCTGGACCAAGGTGTCACGTACAGTCTTGCCAAAGAGGGCAGAACCATCAAATGGGGCATTAGCAAATGACACTTTAAAGGGTTCCATGAAATCACAGTGGCGGAGCCATGCTTGTCGCCTTAGGACGACGCCCGCTCTGCTAGCTCTAGCAGCTCCTTCCATAGCATGGGACAGTAGCCGCATAGAGGCATTGGAAATAGACCTGAGACTGGCCATTCGGGTTGAGTACACCTGTTTGTCCTCTGCCGACATGGACTCTGGCGGCGACCCAGCATATTCTTTGTTAAGATCCCGCTGGAGTCGTATGACATGTGCCATGTAGTTCAGCGACCTTATGGAGAAGGTGGCTGAAGCAAACATCTGCTTTCCCAAATGGTCCATCACCTGAGACTCCTTGTCCGGGGAATGGACCAAGGGACTCTCCTGGGCCAGTTCCCTTTTGGTGGCTGCCACCACCAACATGGCATCTATGGGGGTTCCCTTATTCCAATGTGACCTGTCCGAGGGGGGCTAAGAATTCTGTCTGGCCTCTTAGGGACGGGCTTCACAGTGTCCGGCTCCTTCCATACCCTGGTAGTGATCAGATCTACCAGGGGAACAGCTGTCGGGGACACCCAAGAGGTAGATGAGCCTGCTTCAAACACCTCCAGGAACACGGACTCGTCCGAGGTAGGCTTTGGGGTGGACCACCCCCCTCTGATCCTGAGCATCTCCATGATGTCTCCAAATGAGACGTCTTCGGGGGGTGATCTTGGGGAACCTTCCCCTTCCTCCAAGTCCGTGTCCTCTGTCAAAGACTCAGGGGAGTCCAAGTGCCTCCTTTTGCACTTGCGTTTGTGAGGAACTTCCTCGAGGGGGCTGTCCGAGGAGGCCTCACCAACCACATCCTGTTCCAACAAGGGAACGATCTGGGACATCTGAGCAGGCTATCCCTGGGGCCAGGTGATAGAAGTCAGACTTGTTTACGAGGGAGTGCAGGGTGGAGCGGTAGCTAAGGCCAGGGGCCTGGAATCCCCTCGACAGAACCCTCTCCACCACGTCAAATGCCGAAGGAGAGCCGCTCTCCCTAGGATCCGAGAGCAGACCCTCCCTTGGATCCGACAAGCAGATCGGGGCCAGAGCCGATGCGATCGGATCCGAAGGGCCAGTACGCTCCGACCTAGCCGGAGCCAAAGGCATACTGACCGCCTCGGATCCAAAGCTCAACTCTCAACTCCAAGAGCCTGGATCTGAAGAAAAGGGACCCGACAGGCTCGAGGGTGCTGTTGGCGCTGAAGTACCCGACTCCATCGGCGCCGACATTCCCCCGGCTCTGACGCTACTCGGCTCAGTAGACCCCAAACCCGGAAAGCGGGTCAGGGAAGGAGCAATCGGGGTGAAAAAGGGGTCAAGCTCCCCCCCGGAGGTGAGGGAGGCAAGAGAACTCCCATCTGCAGCTGGGCCTGGAGGAACCTTCTCATCATCCGGTCCAAGTCTGCATCTGTTAGGCTTCTCGTGGACCTAGAAGAGGCCATTGAGGCGGGATGGGAGTGCCACCTTGATGACCTCGAGGGAGACCAGACCTCATCCTCCTCTGGCCTTGGTGAAAAGCTGGGAGAATGGAGCCGGGAAAGAGAAATCCCGGACGTCCCGGGGTGAGAAGCTCGCTTGGCTGGCGGGGCTGAAGCAGAGGCATTTGCCCGCCGCTTGTGGTGTTTTTCCTCGGAGCTTCTCCCTCCTGGCTTCCCTATCCTCCTGACCCAAGGTGGGAGGTTGAGTCCCGGCCAGGAGAAGGGAAGTATCCATGGGCGCTGTCGCAGCCGTGGCAGGAGCAACGGAGGGACCGGAGGATGGAGCCGAGTCCGGGGGCAGAAGTCCCGCCAGAATCAGCTTCGACCTCTGGTCCCTGATAGCCCTGGGGTTGAATGCTGCACAAATACAGCAGCCAGAAGACAGGTGTTCATCTCCAAGGCATATAACGCACTGAGTGTGGCCATCAGCCGGGGAAAGCTTATGGCCACACTCAGTACACTTGGAGGAAAAAGTTTTGACGGCTTCAGAAATAATAATCTAAAAACGCACACACTAGGCCCCAAAACCACACACACACACACACACACACACACACACACACACACACACAGACACACCCTAACACTCTCACGAGAAACGGGGGAGGAAAGGCTAACAATTACTCTAAAACTAATGGAAAGGTAACGCACACACAAAACTCACTCAAAAACTTTAACTATAAACGAAAAAGAGAAGATTTTTCTCACAGAAAAACTCTGAAGACATGGAAGCTCGAGATCAAGCTGCTGGTGTAACCGTGGCAAACTAGATCTGGGGTCAGGTAGGGATAGCAGGGAGTTATGGGTAAGGGGCAGGAGCTTGGGGCTTGGATCTTAGCTGTTGGAAACTGCCGGCTTGGATCAGATGTGGATCCGATAACCCATAGGTTGCTGACAAATGAAGTTAACTACTTCAGATCTGCTATTTTCCATGTAGAATCACAATGCCTATACTTTTTGGTTGTTATGTACTTCAAATAAAATTAGCTGCTTCACATTATAGTGCTCTAATGATGGGCTTCCTGCAACTACTTACATGAAGATTTGAATTCCTTTTCTGGGCCACACCTTGCTCAAACTGCTTTTGTAGAAGCATAGTTATCTGAAACATAGTACAAACTTTGCAAGATACTCCACATTTATAGACATCACTGTAGTACTTGCTTGTCTTATACCCTTAACATTCACACAACTACTTTGTTTTTTTCTACATTAGGCTTAATTACCTCTATCATCAAAACATAATTCATACTTTTAGACTATCAAACTTAATTGACATTTAGTCTTTATAGGTTCATAGTACCTTAGGTGGTTACTAGGCTTGGGGTCCAGGAAACCTTTGAGGAGTCTGGCCTAATTTCCCATTTGCCTTAGAGCATTGTCTAGTTACATGAGTTGATCAGAGTTACACTGTAGTCAAATGAAGGCTTAGGGAACAGCTTATAGCCTTAATCCACTGTACTACCTGCCTCACTTGACGTATTGCTGTTTTATTCAGTTTACCTCAGTTTACCATATGTTACAGTCTCGTATTCTACTTCTCCTGTGTCTGACCCCACATTACTAGATTAAAAATTATGTTAGCATCTTCTAAGCCTTCTGTTGTATGTGCAATGAATACCTTTGTGCTGACAAAGTATATAATATGGGTTCAGGCAGCTAGGCAGCGAGACATTCCCTTGTGTTACATTTGACTGGGGACACATGGCTGAAGTGACATTCAGCTGCGGAGAAATATGGCTGTTTGCAAATTCCCTGTGGGCAAAGAGAAGCACACCCTGCTATGCTCACAGCTTTAATAACCAAACGAATGGTGGCAGAAGAAGTAACGAGTGTTGTGGTCAGTGTACAGTACATACTTATGTAACTACAACATGTAGAAGTGTGCTACAGCATGGAGGAAATCCTGCAGGATACTGTAGTCACATTTATGCTCCGGTATGTGTTTTAGGTACTGTTCCCTAGACACTGTGAAGGGAGTAGTGGTCCACATACTCCAATTATAAAGGCACTGCCCATTGTACACTGCATTTGTACTGCCACTGACATGCCCTCTGGCCAGCCTGCTGCTGATGCCTGCCATATTGCCTGCTGTCTCATGTTCCGTTGGGGACCACGGACATTGTTTTCCCCCTGTACATTTGGTTACTGAAGTTGTGGGCTTGGCAGCGTATGCTTTCCTTTGCCCACAGGGAATTTTCAAACAGCCATATTTCTCTGCAGCTGAATGTCACTTCAGGCATGTGTCCCCAGTGAAATGCACCACAGGGAAATGTCTCGCTGCCTAGGTGCCTGAACCAAAGTATACTTATAGAAATGGTTCTTTAGTCTCGGTATATCTAGGGGGAGTGTGCATTGAAGTGGTTTTTATACTTTTTTAGTATATTACTGCTCTTATTTCTCATTCTGTATGTATTAAGCCATTCACTTCTATTTTATTTTATTTTAATGGTTCATATATTCTCAATGTTTACTGTAACTGTTGTTCGAGTTATAATTTTTGTATTTTTTTATAACAAAAAAAAACTTTAGCTCATTCAAGCCTAAAATGGCTTTTCTTGTACATTCCCAGTTCACATGGAGAGCTCCTTATGGCAACACACCTTTTTTTGGGTCTGGCTTCTCTAACTAAGCAACTTACACAGCATTAGAAAGTTCAATGAGTTATTAACATAATGCCACTAAGATTATTAATCTGTTATGCACTACAGTAGAAAAAATAGTCACAGTTAGTCACTTATTATTCATATTTTCATATTTGTATTCATATTTTCAAAAGTGAGAGATTTACATGTTATTGAGGGGTATGGTGTGATATGCCATGGTGTGAGACAGAGGGAATTCATGGTGATGTCCATTTATATCACTATACCTAGGCTATTGCTAGTTCTTTGTTAGTAATTATGAAAATAAACATTATTTCCGTATGGACTTAATACTTCAAAAAACAAGTGACTTACAAACTGTTGCATGGCATCAGATGAAACCTCAGATGTTGTTGTTGTTGAATAAAACTATCTTTGACATTTGCACTGTAAGTTCCACATCTTGAGAGATATTCAGTAATATTTACATTGCTAATTATACAATTAAGCATATGTTTTCATATTTCTGTAAATATCTCAGTAAACATGAACTCATAGAGGAATATCTTTTCATGTGAAAGCTTATATCTGGTTAACAAGCATGTTCTAACAATATATGTCTAGGTTTATAGTTTCCAAGGGATGAGAATTTGTGAAACTTTAGCAAAAATATAATTTGGGATTATGTGCATTATAATATATTGTAGTATTCATGGAAAGAATATCCCCCGGATTTACTAATCTTTCATGCAAAACTAGGTTAGTCCTGCATGGAAGTGAACATTTAGGAGCAGGACGGCAGCGTGCCATGCATATTAATGAGGCACGCTGCCCGAGCTCCTAGGCTTACACAGAGCGTGTAAGAGTGCAGGGGGCATGTCTGAGAGCAGAGCTCTCAGAATAAACATGCCCCCACAATGTAGAACAGCAGAAAGGGGTATGCAATGAACGAGACCACTCACAGGTTACCACATATCCCCACCAACAGTCATCCTGTGTATAACAGCAACAGAATGTACAAATAAAATGAAGAAACCCTTTTTTTTTTAAATCCAATTACAGCTAACCATAGGTGCGCGGGTGTGCCCATCGCTTAGCTACGGTTAAAGCAGCTTAAAAGGCTGAAGAGGATAACAAGGAAGATATATGTAAAGGAAGCTGCATAGCATTAGTGTAGTGGGCAGAGCATTCGTCTTACGTGCAGGCATTCCCGGTTTGAGTCCCACTGCAGCACATTCCATTTTACATGGCAAAGCACATTATGACCAATATTTTTGTTGCATAACCCACTAAATAACATATATTTATGAACTGGAGTACTGCAGTAAATGTACATGTGAGGTGTCAGTATCATAATGAATAAGGCACTAGTAAGCAGGTTTAAGCATATTTAAGCACTAGTAAGTGGCCTTAAGGCCATTTGTGTGGTGGTAAGCAATGCCTACACTGGCTAAGCAATTCCAAAGCTAACACTCTGTAAGCAGATGTAACAGCAGGTTATCAATGCTTACCATTGCGCAAACCTGCTTACAACTGCTCAAACGTGTCTTAATCACACTGTATCCAACAGCCCTTGTTCTGCCCATCAACAAAATAAACAGCCATGCAGGTCTCGAACCCAGGACCCTATACACCATAGTCCCAGTAGTTATTCACCAAGCCATCACAGAAGTACCAAAAAATGAGGTAGTAGCAAACAGGTCCTCACCATAGTATAACCAAACTGAACCTGTGAAAAGCATCAGTATACAGTCATATGTGCCATAACCCACTACATAACATAAATATGTGAACTGGAGTACAGCAGTAAGCCCAGAAGTGAGGTGTAATTGTAATAGAGCATTGAAGTCCCCAATAAAACACAAGGACCCCACAGAGTGTACATACACATCAATCAGGGATACCAGGCATACATATAAGGTGTAATGAATAATAACACAATGCCAAAAAGGCATTATAATGAAAGTCTAATGTAAGCAATGCTAAGCATTGCACAGGCCAGCTTAAGAGGTGTGAGCAATGTGTAGACTAGCTAACTCATTGTGCCCAGTGGTATACCCCTTTCAACAATGCCAGCCTTAGCTAAGCAGGTTTGCCCATAGATTAGCTTTTTCAAAACTGGCCAATTACGGAAAAGTGCAGGAAATCGGCCCTACTTAAACCCAAGAGGCGGGAATACATCTCATAACTGGTTGTAGCTTCAAGGGGCAAGCACTATGGCAGTAAGGGGAGAAGGAGTGCGCTTCCGGGTGCAGTGCTGGTGCATCCAGGTGTCCAACGTCATGGCAGGGCTCCTAGTTAAGGACTATACTCAGAGACTGCTGCAGGGCCAGTACCAGGGCTCCCAATATAAGGTGGAGGCCTGGGACCATCTCGCCTGCGACCTCACCAGTGCCACTGGCATACCCCAAACTGGTGAGCAGGTCAGGCACCACTATGCCGACCAAGAGGCTAAAGCATCAGGGGATGTTCCAGACGTGTGTAAGTATCACCCCAGTATGTGTGTAATGATTGCCAGCTCAGGTATATCATGAATAGGTATGGCGAAATATTCCTCTTATTTCCCTCACAGCTGCAACGGAGTGGGCCGCGAACCAGGAGGCCCACATCAGCCACCTGGCGAGGTTGCGAAGTGTGGCAGGTCAGTAATACTAATGCATTTACTGTCATAGGAAATAAAAATAAAAGTAGTAGTAAATTAATTGCAAGTATAAAACCTGTATTGTTCAAGGCAAGTTCTGCATACACTAGAGAATATGGCAGGAAGAGTCGCATATTGTTTGTATGTCAATAAAAGGTACTATCCTGACAAAACAGGTCTAACTGCTGGACTGCATGTGTATATTCTGGTATCATATGATAATGTAGATTTGCAATCATGTAATACTACTGTTGTATTACGCACTATTACCCACACCATGCATCATAAATTGAATGTGTAGGAATGCCTGTATATGACAGGTGTAATCTCCAGAGGCCGTTTAGTACAACTGAGAGACACATAGACAGTAAACAGGGAAAATGCAGACAACAAAAACTGAACAGCACATGCAACTGAGATGTGAACTGCTGTTTTTTTAGTACACACAGTCACGGTTCGAATCCTGCTAGTGGTTGCAGTCTGCATACAGAATCATACCCCACAACTGTACAGATATGTCCAGAATGTCTATTGAAGTTGCCCATATCTATTGCCTATCAACCTGTCCCCCTGGAAAATCAGTGGGATGATCCCAGACATATAGACAGCAAACAGGAACTACAACTGGTTGATACACATCTATAGCAACAAACCTGGCACACTAGCAACTCCTCAATTCCTTATGTGAGAAAGAAACCACATATGTCCCATTTACATCCCAACTTGTCAAGCTATGGTCAGAGTGTGCACAGTAACAGAGTGAGATGTATGTGCATAATAGTAATGTGGAATCTGGTACTGTGTGTGGGAACACTCAGGTAGTGCTAATAAACATTCCTCCCACAGGTCTGTCAGATACCAACACTGTGCCCAGAAATACAAGAACGATATGCAGTTGCTCTGAAAAATGAGGTATTACACATCACTGCCGCCCACACTGTCCAACAACATATAACTGTCTAGGAACTCTGCCTATATTAGATTGCTGATTGAGAAATATAATGAAATAGAGTCATCATATAGACAAGAGATAATATCTATTGAAAAAGAGTTGATGAAACTAGTGAGTACAATTGAGAACGAACGGCTATCTGTTGATGTTTCATCTAGGATTGCCCTGTTGGACAACAAATTACTACTTGAGAAAAAGAAAAAATTAGAGAGAGATCTAATCGATTTTCAAAGAGGCCAGGTGTTCTCATGGCTGAAAATCGATATTAGAAATAACAAGAACAGTTATGCTAATGTCACGAAGACTTCATTCTGCCAGGAGAATGTTGGTACAGCTTTAACAACGAACCCTATAAATCTTGGAACTGAAGACACACCCACGATCGTGACGTCGGAACGTATAGTGGTTCAGGAGGGTGCTGACACACGAACGGAGGCTGATTATGGCATCTCAGCCTCTGCAAGTGCTACTACCTCTGTCAGTGCTACTACGCTAATCTCAACAGAAGCGCCACGAATTAGCAGTTATGCGCACAAGGATTTAGGAGCCAGGAGCAAGTTGGCTTGTACAGGAGTCAACTTACCTATTGACAACAGCTCTTTTTCTTTTCTGCTACCCATACGGAAACCAGTGCAATCGAACTGGTCCCCACATGGCATGGCGAGGAAATGGAAGATATCCGAGGAGAAACACGAGTTTCAGAAGAAGGTACTGAAATCTACAATGAAGATTTAATAGTTAACATTTCTAATCATGTTTTGAGTAGGCAAGAAAGGTCATTGTTGAATCGTGGCCTATCATTCATACCATCAAAGACTGCAGACATGACTGATATAGTAGTTGATTGAAAAATGTTTATAAGACAAATTGGATTAAGTTTAATGTTTGGGAATAGTACAGAAGGGAAAAGAAATGTTTTTTTCAAAACCATCTACTTTTATTCCTGCAAGTCACCCTATTCTAGAAGCCTTTGAGAAGGCATGTGAAAGGGATTTATTTGAGTTATATAGAAATGGTAATAAACCACAATTTTATAACTTAAGTTATGATGAGTTTTCAAGTATAAGGGATCTACAGAATAATTCTGAAATAGTTATTAGACAAGCGGATAAAGGGGGAGCAATTGTTATATTAGATGCAATAATGTATGACAACAGCATGAATTTAATGTTGAGTGATGATGAAACATATGGTGCTTTGAATGTTTCTACTTTGAATGAGTTGATAAAGAAAGTACATGCTGAACTTTATGACATGCTGCTTTGTGGTACTATTGATTTTGATTTATATAAGTTTCTATTGGTAGAACAACCTACTATACCCATACTTAGGGGGTTACCAAAAATACATAAAGCTTTAACCAATCCCCCAATGAGACCGATAGTCTCAGGTAGAGGCTGGATATTGGAACCAGCCTCTATTTTTGTTGAACAAAAATTGAGACCTATTGTAAATGGTACAAGCATAATATTGAGAGATACAAAAGATTTTCTTCAGAGTTATAGTGATTATTTGACTATACAAGAGAATAGAGACAACATGGAAGATGAGCTATTAGTAACTCTAGATGTGGTCTCTTTGTTCACATCGATTCCGAACAGAATTGGTATGGAATATTTGAGGTTATTCTTGATTAAAAAAGAAGTACCTAGGAATATGATTTTTAAAATTCTAGCACTTCTTGATCTAATATTGAACAATAATGCTTTTGTATATAAGGAAAGTTATGATCTGCAAACGAAAGGGGTGGCCATGGGCACCCCTTGTGCAAATTCCTATGTCAACTTAGTGTTGGCTTATTGGGAAAATACATATATATTAGGAAATGAATATTTTTATAGGAATATAAAATATTATAAACGTTTTGTAGATGATGTGTTTTTGATTTGGGCAGGCACTGAATGTGAACTCAATGAGTTTATTCAATATATAAATGGTACTACGACATTTTTAAGTTTTGAATATAAATGTTCCAAATCAAATATGGAATTCCTAGATGTACAAATATGTAAAAATGAAGGTGATGTGCACTCAGAGATGTTTAGGAAGTCATGCTGGAGGAATAGTATTTTATATCGTACCAGCATGCACCCAAGACATATTTTTTCTAACATAGTTAAAGGACAGAGCATGAGAGTTTCTCAACTCACTACAAATGAAGAAATATTTAATAAAACACAAGAAGTATTAATGGAAAATTTTAAAACAAGAGGCTACAATACACTAGAGATAAATGAAGCCTTATTATTAGTTGAATCAAATAGAGATACCAGAGGGAAACCCTATTTATATAGACAGAAGAAGAATTATGAACTGAAAAGTAACAATATCGAAGGTATGAAAAGTCATAAGAGAATAACTATTCCCTATTGTAACTTAGATATGAAGATTAAAGATATAAACTTTTATATCGGTAATAATTTTTGAACATCTACTGACTGGTAAAAAAATATATATGAATTTCTATGCTGATTGTAAGTCGAGAGACATCATATACATTGCTACATGTCAGACCTGTTCATGCTTCTATGTGGGCATGACTAATAGAAGTTTAAGAGAACGTATCAGGGAGCATGTATATGCAATACATAAAGAAAATGAATCCAACGCTTTAGCTAGTCATGTCTTACAACATGGTACATCACACAAGTTTAAGTTCACGGTGCTAGAACTAATAAGAAAATCAAATAGGTTAGGAAATATCAGAAACTACACAGAAGAAAGAGAAAATAAATGGATCCTAAGATTACAAGGAGACAAAGGACATGGTCTGAATGAACGCATAACATCAAAGCCATTTTTGGCAGCACGTCCTTATACACATTGAGTTCCAACCTAATATAGTGAACACAGGATACAATGTGATAAAATATGAACATAGTATGTGTTTTAAATGTTTTTTGTTTTTTTTATATATGTATCTTTGAATGTTTTTAGGACATATTTATATGTAATAGGTTTGTAGTTTAGGTGTTTTTTAGCATATGTTAATCTTCGCATTAATTAATTTATACTTTTGATTGACATTTACTTTGAATTCCACATAATATATTGAATACTAGATAAAATGCAACAGATATGATATGATATGTTATGTATTTTTGAATGCAATTTTGTGTTCACATATATATACATATTTTTGAATGCAACTTTATGACATATTCATATGCAATAGGTTTATAGTCATATGGTTCTTAGCATATGTTAATTTTGTATTAATTAGTTTATACTTCTGATTGGCTGACTGTGTTTTGAATTAGTATTTAAATGGTTTGAATTTATGGCAGTTGTATAAGTCTGATGAAGCGTTCTTGAAACGTGAAAGTGCTTACTTGCTGCAGTATTAACGTTTTAAACTTCATTTGGCTGTGTTGAGCTTCCTCTGTTTTTGGACTTTGTCTAGGAACTCTGTATAACAGTGTTGGTATACAAGATCAGAATGCATAAGCACAGGGGATTAATAAGACAGAAAGTAGATTGGAGATATACAGCAATATCAATACAGCAGGCACAACTGTGATGGACAGTGTTTAAGTTGTAGCAGACACAGCCATGATCTGAATCCTGGGAGTGGAATTAGACTGCATACAGATTCATACCCCACAACTGTACACATGAGGCCAGAATGTCCAGTACATGTGCCCATATATGATGCCTGTCTCCCTGGCCCCTGGTAAGTCTTTGGGATGATCCCAGATATGTAGCCAGAAAACAGGGGATACAAGTGATTGCCAACCATCATGAGAACACACCTGTCACTGTAGCAACCCCTGAAACTGTTAGGAGAGTAACATTTCAAGTTGTCCTATCTACACTCCCATGTTGTCAAGCTGTGACCAGAGTGCGTATAGTAACAGAGTGAAATGTATGTGCTTAATACTAATGTGTAATCCAGAACTTTGTGTTGCAACAGTCAGGTAGTGCTAACAAACATTGATCCCACAGGTACTTTGGATACGAACACTGTTCTATGAAATACAGACCAATATAGCCTGTACTGGTACTGTTCACTCTGGTATTGTAGGGGATTGTGAGTGTTGCAGTTTCCTTGAATAATAAAGTATCACTGGTTAAGACACCCACACTGTGCTACATAATATAACTGTGTAGAAAAGCATATATATGTGTGTGTGTCAGGTCACTAAAGGTGGAAGAGGGCAATAGTCTAGATATGTCCCGGCACACCAGCATATGGTCAACACATGGCCAGAGTCTGTGCAGAAAGAGTTGGATAGCTATGTGCAAAACAACAACCCGGAATCTGGGAGTATGTGTAGAAACAGTTAGTTAGTGTTAAAAAACATTCCCTCCACAGGTATACCAGGTAAGAGGTGTATACTGTAGGTAAATCTGGTTCATGTGTAATGATAACAACAGCCATAGCACTGACCAAACTAAGGCTATAGGGTAGTGTAGTAAGACTTGTAAGGTACAGATAACAGCACTGACTAGGAAAGTAATGTGGCCTAGAGGAATATACTAGTTGTTAATTGACATCTTTCTCCCCCCCCCACCATATCTCCAACAATAATCAACATATCTACCCCAACTGGTATGTACTGACTCTGATAATGTCCATTTGTCTGATAAATAATTTCATGGTTCCCATGCATGTGCTATATGGAATAATTCCGTCACTGGTGGCACGGTGCCATCAATGTACCTGCATGCTGTTCTTATCTCCACTGTGGTCCCACATATGCATGTGTTCTGTTTGCTTTGCAACTGTTCCGTATCTGGTGTCTGGGTTAATGGGAATATCTATGCATGCTGTTATACCTAACCCTGGAATGTGTTGACTATTACTAACCCATATAGGATGATGACATCTAAAAACTATAGCACGCTTGGGAAGGCCGGTCCCAGCGGACCCACCTGTCCCACCTCAGCTGGCCGTGGCACCGGGCACCAGCATGTCTGGGGCCCAACCCCAGACCTCCCTGTCTGTTGTTCCTGCACCACCTTTGGGTGGAACCACCTCAGGGGATTAGGCTCGCCCCCCCCCCCAGGAGTAGGAGTGGACAGGCACCTGTCTCCCATCACCAGGTCGGGGTTGTGATGTGTAGAGCGATTAATGAGCAGTTCGGTGATCTTCTTCACCAGCTCGAGGGCCACGTGTCACAACTAGAGAGTCAGCCTGACTCTGCGGCTCAGGCCCCAGCACAGCCACCTTTGGGCTGTGAAAGTGCAGTGGTAACTACCCATGGGTGGGGACCTCAGTCCCACTGTTACTAATAGGGGGCTTGTGGGCTTCCGATATTCCAACACCCCTCCCCATCAAGGTGTTTACCCCCACATGTGTCATATACTGCCCCTGTATGCATCTTGTTTGTCTTGTCTGTTAACCTATCCAACCTACCTCCCCTAATATACCTACTACCCCTCCCTAACATCCCACTCTCACCTGAAAAAAAAAAAAGGGCAATCAGTTCCCACAAAAAAATCTCACCTCATACATAGCTGTCCATTTCACACACATATCCACTGGACATGTAATCCAGTCTAATTTTATGTATTTTAAGTGTATATGCATTTCAACATAATTTATCCTTGTAGGTTATGGTTTTATAATTAAGTGGTTAACAACCTTGCAACATATTTATGTATGTTTATGCATTTTGGTTGGAGTCTACATGAGTTACATAGACAACCTTTTAAATATACAGTTTACTCCTTTAAGGAAATTATTTCAATCAATTAATTAATTTTCATTGTTTTATAAAAAGGAAGTAAAATTGTTCTTAATTTGTTCTGAGGAAGCTCTGCATTAGGGGAATGAAAGCTCGCTAAACTCAATTGTGTTGTTCTGCTTGTGCCTTTTGACATTTTAAATTCGGAATAAACATTTTTACACCTTGGATCCTGCCTCTGTCTGGCATCGTTCTTTTGGTTTGTAACTGAAAATATGTCAATAAGGTTTGTTTTCATTTATATAAATGTATGATTGCCCATGTTGTAAGTGATAATTCAGTAAATATGTTTCTTGTTAAAAAGAAAAAAGAATGCAAGCTGTGTGAAGGCTGTTAGAGGTGTGTCATTTCACACCACATGGGTGTTAATAAATGTTTTGCAAAAAAAAAAAAAAAAGACGAAGTTACTCAATTAGGAATATTGTTGGTATACAGCTATTTAGGCCATCTTTCACTCTATCCCTGTGTATAAGAGCATTTTCCAAAATTGTCCCTGCCACCTAGAAAAACATTCCAGAAAAAGTCAAGAAAATTGTTCAGCTTAACTTGTTGATGAAATCTCTTGAGGAGTACTTTACTACTGAAAGCCAGTGCAGGTACTTGCAGGACACTAGCTGACTTAGCAAGTTCTTATCATTACCTGCAGGTAACACAAAACTTAACTTCCATTATGACCTATTACAAACCACAGTGATAGACCTACTCATTAGAATCATTACTAAAGTTACGCTTCTTTACTAGCCTTGAAACTTAACATAAAGCTCAGCAACAGCTGCAATTTTGTGATATAGCTTTTCTTTATATCCAGGGGTGGGACTTATTAGGTAGTTTTATCTTTTATGTTTATGTTTATGATTTATTTTAATTTAGTTTAGCTTCAGATATGAAGTACTCTTCTACACAAGTCCCTTTGCTTCCTTTTGGCTACCTCTCAGATATTCATTGTCCTTATATTATAGCTGGAGATGTCCAGAGTAACTTGGGGTGTGTTCTTGGTCCTTTAATCTTCTTGCATTTTATTTCAGATGTGATCCCTAACCTTCCCATCATCCACACAGTCCTTTACACAGGCAACCTTATTCTGCTTTACTCCAAGAAGTTCTCCAAGGACATTCAAAAATGCCTCCACGGTGATTGTCTGAATATAAAGTGAAGGTTTACTGGCAAGCAAATAACCATTAACACAAACAAAACAAAGTCCATACTCTTGGAGTTCCAACAAAAACTTTATTTAACACCACCCCCTCCCAACTAGGACATTTACCAAATCAATGACATTGCGTTTAAGGAATTCTGACTTGGTTCAACTTTGAACTTCTCATTCCATGCTAACAAGATCATGCAGAAAATACTAAATCAGTTGAAAGTTGCCTACAAAATTATATTTTGTACACTTATTAATTTGGATTGGAAGGTTGATCAGAGTATCCTTTTTAGCCATGACCTGGAGGCTACCAGTCATGGGATCATAAACTGTGGATCCCAAAAGTTTAGAAAACAAACTGAGACTCAAAAATCCTTACGGTGAATACTCTGATGTACTGCAACTCCATTGTTAGTATATGTCGCTCCACATTCTCACCTGTAGTCCTGCTGCCAACAGGATTGTAATTATGGCCCTCAGAGTCAAAGAGACAAAGAAATACAATAGCCCACACCCCATGACAATTTATATCAACACTGTATTATTGTTGGTTATATGACCAGGATAGCTATACATAGTTAAAGTAAAATACAGTCAGACAATAAGAGCCTTTAAGGAAATAATGACAAATATAGTAAGAGTTATGCAATGATATATATTATTTAAACAATGCTATCTGGATTCAGATAAAGAGATCATTAAGCTCCAGTGATCAAATGCACTTGTCCCCAGAATGAAGCAGACCTGCTTTTGCTCTGGGGTCTCATGGAAATACCAAATGGCTTCAAAGTATCCTTAATAGGATCTGAATGCACACCTTGCTATCAAGTCATTTTTCAAACTACCACAGTGCACTGACAGAAGTAGTTTATCTTCCCATTACTGAGGAAACCTGTTCTCCTCTCAGCTCATTCAGTCATTCATTACCTCCTGCTTGATGATCGATGCCTCTTCCTTGTCATCCCACTCAGGATTATTAAACCTTAGCGTTCTGTGAGATCACACGCTGATGAAGGGAACCTTCTTCATCAGTCTCACAGCTATCTCTGTTCAGTTGACCATGCTTCAGTTTGACTTGACTACTGCTTTTGGAGATAAACTCTTAATCAGGTCTCCAGTGCATTTCCCCCTCTTCTCTGTATATTAAACCAAACACATTTAATTTTACAAAATACATAATGTTAGTTAACTGCCTGGTCTTAATTCTCCTATTTCTGGTGTTCCTTATTCATTTAAAACTTTAGGAACTTATACTCAGAATTACTGCTTTAATTGTCATTCTTACTATCCCTCCTCTCAAACACACACTCGCTCTCTGTTCTTTGTAATATCAGTCCATAATCTCTGGGACAATATTTTTGGCCCACACTTGTGCATATCTTTCTAGCAGTCTGCTCTTACAGCTGTGCTGACTTAATGTTGTCACACAACCTCATTTACTTATCACTATTCCGGCATTCATTCTAACCCTGATCAGTAATACCGCTAACTTGATTGATCTTTTTCTTCCTTTTGTTGCTGTTTTATAAATGAATTTTCATCTCCATCTTTAAACATTGCAGTCTTTTTTAATGTTTAGCCACAGACCCTGCCTCAGATAAAGTTTTAGAGGTGTAATGGATACTGAAAATGACTGAATGGTACTGCCTACATGGCATTTTCTTTTGTATTCCTCATAGTACATTATTTCTGCAATAATTTATATATAGTCAGAGTGCATTCTTCTGTTGAACTCATTTGTATTTGTTCTACTGCAGCAGTTAATTTATGTTTACTGTACTTATTAAACATCTTTTATACCTGTGTTCATGGCTGTTTTTTTTCATCTTTTGTGTTTTATTTCTGTATATTTTAAAATGACACTCTCTTGTGCTGTAATTTACATTGTACCTTTTACATTTTGCCTATGTTAAGGCAGAACATGGTGAATGGACCAACACCCTTACCTATATAACAAATCAGTAAACAAAGAAATAATATAAACATCCATTTGCATGCATCAGCTCTCATATAGTCACAAAAATGGCTTTCTAATGTTGGCAGTATGACTGTTGAATTTTTTTGCAGGTCCTAAAATATAAAGTGTACAAATGTTCTATTATGCTAAATTTGTCCTACAAATCTGCAAAAATGGTGGGCAAAGAAGACTAGAGATTATTGATTGTTCAGTCCATGGGTTCTCAGTCATTTTCAGAACTTTCTTTGTATAACCAGTACAATCACTACATCAGTCATATTTCATCAAAGGGGCAGTGCACAGTCAAAAAGAGAAAATAAACTGGTAATTGGGAAGTACAATCCATTCGTTCATTTTCTGATATATTTTCCAATGCCCATTTTATCTCCTCCATGGCAACGGAGAGCAGGAGCCTAAGCCAACAAGGATGGCATAACGGATATAGCCAGTCATGGATAGAAGTACACATGCACACCATGCATACACATAGTCGTGCAAGTCTTTAAAGGAACCCACTTAGTCTACCACACACCGTCAAGCCACACTCTTACCTCCTGAAATCACACACACACACACACACACACACACACACACACACACACACACACACACACACACACACACACACACACACACACACACATCTATGAGCAGTTTGGGGGATAGAATGTGGTAGGGAGAGTGGTTGAGACACATGGCTTGAGTCTTGAGCCTTATACCTGTTTATTTTATTAATTTATTTAAAACTTGTTTACCTGGGTAGAGGACTGATCAAAAGTGAATGTTTTCAGTCTCAGCCCAGGAATGCAAAGAAAGCCAGAATTATATTTACTGAGAGACATCAAAAGTATAATGAAAATACTCATTTGTGAAATTCAATTCTTATGTAAAAATATTAAAGAGTATATATAATTGTAATATACATTATTTACAATAAATCAAGATGTATCCTTTTGATAATAAGGTATATGTCTGAAAATTGCAGCTGTGCATTTTCTAAGTGGGAATGATAGAATAGTTTAGAGGAGTGAATGATGTTAGTGTTTGTGAGTAGTTTGAAGGAGAAGTTATGTTAAGTAAAAATACTGTGTGAGTGAGAAGTCTAGATTAGAGCAATAAAATGTGCCATATGATGGACAACAAGAGTGGTGCTAGTAAGAGAAAGATAGAGTAATGTAGCTCAGGTTAGGTGACATGGTTAGGAGGGAGGCAGTGACATTTGGCTGATGAGATGAGGTGGACATTTAGCTGAGTCCTATATTTAAGGTAAGATGAGGTGTCTTTAATTTTGGGGGGTCCACTTTCCTAGAGGTTTGGTCCCAGTATAAAGAACTGCGATTTGTATGATGGAGTTTACTTTTGGATGACTTGCAGTGTGGGGGCAGAGTTGGCATGTTTTTTTTTGGGGGGGGGTGGAATAAAAGGAATGCTGTCTGATTTGTTTAGCTGATAGGGGAGAGTAAGAGTATGAATAGTTGGGATCCTAGGAGAAAGTCAACCCTTAGTTGAACAGGGAGACATTTAACTTTCTTCAGTCTTTTACAGTGGTGGTCATTTCTCGGGAACTGGGTTACAAATCTACAGATTGTATCAGTCATTGTGTGAATGTATATACAGCTTGTTTTGATGTTGAGGCTATGAGGGGGCAGCTGTTTTAAAGTTGGGAGAGATCAATGCCTTTGATTATGCTGTTATGGAGGTTTTAGTAAGAATGGAAGAGATTTTATTGACCCAAACTAGGAGAGATTTAACTATTTCCTTTGTGTAGTCAAGATGGAGGGAAATGTTAAGTAAGGGGATAAGCCAAATACCAAAGTATTTAGAAAAGGGAGTGTTTTCTGTGGGAGGTGGTGTTGTGGTTATGGATATTTAAAGTTTTGCATTTTTTCAAGTTTATGTTTGGTGCCAAAATCATAGTATTCATTTTGTTGGAGATGAGAAAGAAGTTTTTTTAAGAGATCTGGTGGTTTAGGGCTAGGAAATGTGCTTGCTGGTCTTTCAGGAGGTTGGGTCCTGAATTGTTTGTGCAGAATACTTCCTTGTCATCTGTATACACTAGGAGGGTGATGATGTAGGTCAACAGAAAGTTTATTTATGAAGATGAAGAACAGAAGAGGAGCAAGTGTGGAACCTTGTCATAGTGTTTTTTTAAGGCAGCTTAGGAAATTGAGGTATGAATTTTGATCAAAGAGTTATGATTGGTAAGATAGTTTTGAAACCGAGGTAGAGGGTCAGGACTTATGCTTTTTTGTAGTAGTTGATGGAGGATGATGTTATTAAAGAGCAAAAGACTGCTTTGTGCTCACTCAATCTTTTCTGGAAAAATCTTAATCGTTTTGCTCTATACTGGCACAGACTTTCTGCCCACTGTAAGGAAAAAGATGATCCAAAGTTGCCTTTGTTTTTGTCAGAATCAACCTTTTAGGTTATATGATCCAACTGGATCTGACCTCAGCACCTCTCAGAAACCATGGATAGAGGGCTTTGGCTCCTCCCCTGCCCATAATTCCCTCTCTTCTCCAAGACTACCTCAGATCATGTTTTCCACCTGATCGTGAGTTTGAATGCTCTGACTACCAAGATAGATAAGTCTCAATTTGTTCTTTATTTCAAGACTGTTGTTTTATTTTCTCACCCTAGTAGCTATTTATCTGCTGGAAGCAAAAAAAAAATTTATAATAAAAATAGCTTTTCTTAGTTAACGTTACCATTTTTATTTCTTTATTGTAGTTATTACTGCTTTAATGTTAGTGTGTTACGATATCCTTTTGGTCTATAATTTTTTGTGGATAATCTTTTCAGTTAAGATTGTTGGCTGATAAGGTTCCTATATTTAAAAAAATGCATGGTCTGCAGACACAAAATTCCACTGCATGACCTGCATTCATTTTGTGTATACTGCCTGGGAACAGTGCATTTGGAAGTAGATTGTGAAGCTTGCTCTTTCTTCTGTGCCAGAGAATTACCGGGGCTAGACAACTGGTTTTAAAAGATCTGATTCCTGCCCCTCCAGGTGTCACTAGTCAATCTTCATCTCTTACATTGTCTCCTTCTGTCTCTCCAGCTGAAAGAGTGGAGAAACCAAAATCGAAAGAAAGAGAGAGAAACAGAAAGAAAAACCCAAGGAGAAAGAAAAGGATTCTGACAGAAAATCAGAAAATGATCCCTAAATCCATTGGAACTTGTGGGTCTGGCATAGAAAGTACCAAGACCAGTGGATCCAACAAATTTTCAGATCTGTTCTCTACCACCTCCACCTTGGTTTTCCCTAGTACTGTCAGTCCTCAGTTCCACTTTTCCTTTTTGCAAGAGAGGCATCTTTCAACACCACCTTCAATGGCATCATCATTAAGATCCTTCTGTTCATTGAGCAGTCTTACCGAGGCAGATAATGCGGAGACTTCCACAGAAGCAAATCCAATTAGGGGTTCTCCCGGCTCCAACCCTCTTGTCAGCAGCATGTACAAGTCCAACTACCCCTCCCTGTATCTCCTATTCCAGTCCAACCTTTGGGTTCAATGACCATGGGAACACGCATACCTGCAACACCCATGTTACAGACTTCAGTTCTTTCGGGTCCGACAGTATCCCTTACTTGTTCTACTCTGATTCTGTCAGAATGGTATGAGTCTAAGAGCTGAGACTCGGATGGTGATGTTGACTCCTAAGCTTTTGGATCCGTCTCTTTTGCTTCTGGTCTTGGGGTTCAACAGCTCAGCTCCATTGTTAACCACTGTGCCAGGGAAGGCTTTCCTTCATCTTTTTTGATGGAGGGCTGCCCTTCAGATCTAATTGCGACTTTGGCTTTGGAAGCATTTAAAAGGGTTCTTGCTAGGCAAAAACAAGAGGTGCCTTCCATACACTTGTCTCATCCTAACCCATGCTGGACCCTGCACCTAACTGTGTAACCTGATCAACAGGGAATGTCCGCTTCATTCAGTCTCTAAGGGAACTTGCCACATAAACTCACCATCAATTCTGATCCTTCTCCACACATCTCAGTGAGATAAAGTCCTAGGAAACAGACATGTAAGAGGAGACATTTAGAATCCTCTCCAGAGTTAGGCACAGAAGACACAGACTGGTATGATGGAGAAGTGCCCCCATGATCTCTTCTAGAAGATGTCACCTTTGTTGACATTCTGGAATTGATGAAACAAAGAGGGGGGTTGGCATACTGATACATCCTCACTGAGAAGTCTGTGTTTATCAAGGCTTTTGGAGCTGGATCGCCTACCTTTTGGGGGTACTGCCTTTTTATGTGGTAACCATGCAAAATCTTAGTTGCACCAAAGGAAAGACCCCACTGGAGTAAGGGTCCCCCAAAAGTGCTATGGTCATGGCAGCAGCCACAAAGAAGAAAATCTCAGAAGAGAGTACATCTGTGCATCCTCCTAACAGATAAAGTGCCTTGGACAGATTCATGAATCGGACGTATGCATCAGAGAATTTTGCCACTAGAGTGCAGAACTACCTGGCCCATATGACTCACTTCTAGAGGGATTTGACAAAGGAATTCTCCAAGTCCATCTCTGGTAACTTACAGGCCAATATCCAGCAAACAGTGGAGTCCCAGTTGTCTACCCTTCAGACAATATCTAACATAACTATGAGTCCGCATTCTAACACAGCTGATGCTATGACTAGTGCAGCAGGCACCAGCATAGTCATCTACTGGCATGTTTGGAAGTGATTGTGTGACTTTGCTGAGGACTTCAAGACATCCTCCTTATAGCCCCTTTTGATGGTTCAACATTTTTTTGACCAAAGGTTAAGGAGGTCCTTACCAGGAGCAAACAAGATGGTAAAACCTTGTCTGCCATTGGCATCCATTTCTCCACTCCTTAGAGGACCTTTTCCAGGAACCAGAGGGGTGGCAAGAAGATGTGGTTCAGGAATTATTAAGGGTTAAACCAGGGCACTGCTGTGGATAAACCTTCCTGTGGCAGGAAGTTTTGGTTTCAATGGATGTCTCCCCAGAGGTAGAGACAGGCCACAGAATCAAGGATCTTGTGCTACTTTCACTAAGATTTCCTATCAATGCTCCTGAAGGATTGCCTGATTGCTGCACTCTTGGAGGCATTTGTGGAGTACCTATCCCTGCACCATCAAGCCTAGTAGGCCAGTACACTAGATACATGGGTGCTAAGGATAATTACCAGAGATTGCATTGTCACATTTGTTTTTCACTCATCAAGAGAGGAAAAGGATTCCAACTGTGCCACCCAATTATCTGGAATCCACAACAGCAGAAGTTTAAAATCTTTTGGAAAAAAGAGGAAAAAAGAAGCATCCAGTAGGTCCCCTCAGGATCCAGAGTCTATTCCAGGTTCTTTTAGTTCTAAAAAAGACAGGGACCTCAGTCCAATTTTGGACCTTAGTTATCTCAATCAGTTTGTAAAACAGACAAAGGTTCTGCATAAACATGGTATAGATCATTCTGCCTTTACTAAAGAAGGACAACTGGATGTGTTGTATAGAGCTCCAGGATGCCTACTTCCATGTCAAGATAGCGAGACAATCCAGAAGATTTCTCTTTTCCAGCTGGGAGCCAATCACTTCCAATTTAAAACACTGACCTTTGGGCTCACCACAGCCATTGGGTGTTTACTAAATGCATAGCAGTGGTAGCAGTATATCTCAAACTGCTAGGATTCTGGGTGTTCCAATACTTAGATAACTGGCTCCTTACCACCCCAAACAAGGATCTTCTGGTTCAGCAATGGGATGTCTTCCTTCAACTTCTTCAGAAGTTAGGTACTGCAGTCCGTCAGAAAAGAGTCAATTAACCCCTGCCCAGCAAATAGAGTTCATTGGATGCCACCAGGACATGAGCAGTCAAATAACCAAACTCCCAGAATCCAGGATTTATTTTCTGTGTCAGGTAGCTGTTCAGGTTCTCCAGCATTCATCAACCACGACAAGACTCATTTTCTGACTGCTAGGACTTATGGCTTCAACTACCATATTAGTTACCTTGCCAAGATAGCACAAGAGAATCCACCAATGGACAGTATCAACACAATGGTACCACTTTTTGCATCCTCTTTATGTTCAGATTCATCTACTGCCTATTTGCAGATCTCACATCATGTAGTAGTTGACCTCCCCAATGGTTTCAGAAGGTTGACCACTCTCTCCATCACCTGCAATGGCTACAGTAACCATGAATGTTTCCCTCTTGGAGTGGGGGGTGGGGGCATTTGAAAAGAAAGATGGTCCAACATTCTTGGTTGCATATGGAGGTCAGTCTTCATATCAGTGTCTTGGAGATGAGAGCAGTCTTCCTAGCATTGCAAGCTTTTTAGGACTTTCTCTCTCTCTTTGAAAGTGTGATTTCCATCTAAAAAGACAAACATAGCAGCAATCTGGTATATCAACAAGCAATGGGAAACCTGATCATACCCTCTATGCTAGGAGTCCATGACAGTGTGGCAATGAGTGATGTATTCCCATTACTTTCTCATAGTAATGCATATCTTGGGGACTTCCACTGTTCTAGCAGACAAGTTGATCAGGTCTATTCTTCTGCTTCATTTGTGGTCCCTCGAGCAGAAAGTGGTGAATCAGGTCTTCAGTCACTAGGGCCAACTTTACTGCAATTGTACCTAAACAACAAATGCAGCAGCTATCCTGCCTGATTTCTGCACAGGGGTCAGTCAGCCAGGAATACTTTAGCCCACAATTGGCCCCAGGGCTTCTTTATGCCTTTCCTTCCATTCCATTGATAATGAAATTCAATCAGAAATCCAGAAGATGCAAGGCCAGGGTAATGTTCATTGCTCCTTTTTGGCCCCAGCAAGTGATTCCCCTTCCTCTTGCCTCTACTGCATTCTCCCTGGACACTGGATCACTATCCATATCTACTGATTCACCCTGCCAGGCAACCTCTCTCAGATTTGAAGACCTTGAAGCTAACTAACTAATTCCTCCATTTTTAATGGTGGCCAGAGATGCCAAGCTATCTACTTCAGTTGTTCATATTTTGTCAGCTTCACAGAAACTGAACACTAGGAAAGTTTACCTCAGCAAATTGAAAAGATTTTTTATTTTGGTAGTCCATAAAGGAATGGATCCCTTTTCAGCATCTCTACCCTCTATTTTAGACTTCCTGTCAGATATTTTCCAAAACGGTATTAGTTATTCCAAAATCAAGGTTTAATTAGCAGCTATTTTCAGTTTCCAAGTCGGACATAATCAAGCCTCCGTAGCTTCATTGAAGACCTCTAAGGGCTTTCTGAAAGGAACCATTTTATTGAGGACACCTATAAGGGATCCAATTTCTCCATCGGATATAACTATCATGCTGTAAGCCTTAAATAAAGCTCATTTTGAACTAGCAGGCACAGCAGGGCTAATTTTAATTTCTAGGAAAACATTTTTCCTGGTGGCATTTATTACAGAGAGAAGAATTTCTGAATTGCAAACACTTTGGTGCAAACTCCCTTATTTGGTTTTCCATAAGGACAGAGTATCTTTGAGAACAAAACTGGAAAAGCTCACTCAAACTCTGCCACAGACTGCTGTGAAGTAAAGATTAGTTTGTTATTGCTTTCTTGGAATTTTTCTATTGCTTCATTGCCTTCTTCTGCTTTGTATATTGTTGTTCATTTTCTTTAAATTGTGTTTAATTGCAGATTTAAACTAGGAAAGATACCACAGCTGTGTCTCTTGTGAGTCACACAGAAATTAAAATTTTCCCCAATGTCCCACTCTGGTACTGTTGTGTTTTTAAACTCAACTGCCTTTCTAGTTATCTGCCCGTTATGTTAATTTGACCACATGGTTCCTTACCCTCTCCTTTTTCATTGGCTATTGTGAGTAAGCAAAAAACTATCATTTTGTGAAATCACTTCCCTTCAACTATTTAAATGTATTGGCCATCCCACTGTATTCCATAGAACCAGAATAAAAAGTGCCTATCCCTTCCAATCTATCTTACTCTTTTAAAGTTAGTGGCTCCCTACTTTGATAGCTGAAGTGTAAGTTACCCTCTCTTTCATGCCTAAGTGCTTACTGCACACTGCAACGTTTAGGATATTAACCCATTTTTCCATCTCACATTTAAAATCTGCAACATCCAAGGATGAATTCTTCAACACACAGAGATACAATACCAATATGTCACTGTTCTTAGAATATTCTTTTTCCCCAGGCAGCAACAACCTTGGATCTATAATGGCAAAGTTCAGAGGTGTGTGTTGGTTTGTGTGTGTGTGTGTGTGTGTGTGTGTGTGTGTGTGTGTGTGTGTGTGTGTGTGTGTGTGTGTGTGTGTGTGTGTGTGTGTATGCATATTAGTGGGTAGGTAGGTCAGTGGGTGGGTCTCTCTCTCTCTGTCTATATATATATATATATATATATATATATATATATATATATATATATTTATATACATACTTTTTTGCATGGATCTCTTTTGCAACATTAACAGAACTTGTCCAAAATTTCAAGATGCTAAACATACTGTGTTGAATTGGCAGAATCCAAAATTGTAAAAATAATGAGTACATGTTTTTCAAAAAACAAACACAGAGATCAAGCAACTGTAAAATTCACTTAAGCATAGTCCACCTGCCAAAACATTATTTTAAACCATCACTTTTACCTAGAGGTACATGTTAAACCAGTTCACTGAAAGAAAAGATGATGTACTCAAGGTTATAGAAATAACTGCCTTGTTCCCTTATCTATGGTAATCAGATCAAATGTGCCTTGACATGTATTTTGCAGAGACTCCACCCCTAGCCATTTGGAAAAGTACTCTAGGTCCTTTCATTTCTACTTAGGCACAGAAACGTTGAAAACCCTAGGCAAAACACTTAGACATCTTTGATTAGCATTTATGATAATTTGACTTGCTGCCGTTATGACATTGAGATCAGGTCACAGCTTCCAAAACTTAAATGAACCACTTACCACTCAGTAAATGAAAACAGCAAACCTAAAAAGGTTCTTGACTGATTAGATTCTGCATAATGTAAATGTTCTGTTCAAATTACTGTTAGGAAGAAAGAACTCTAGCTGTGCACGCATGCCCCTATAAATACAAAATTCCAAAATCTATAAAGCCCTGTCTTTACAGCCATGAGATTAAAGTTTTATACTGGTAACAATGTATTCTCATTATCTATACAGCCACATTGTTTCCTTTCTTTATATAAATAAGACTCCCACCAGTATTATGATGTGGTCATCCGCACAATCTTTTACATACCATGCATGCATTTACTCAGAAAAGTACGGGCTGATTACTTTTGCCAGAAGGCTAGAAGTGGCTGAATTCTCCTTTACATTTTTTTAACAATGCTGTAGCAGTTTCATATTTAGCTAGTCAGCTTTGTAAAAGGTGTGTTTAATCTGTTGTACGGCTCGCAGCTTTGAAACAATTCTGTTATATAACTCCAGCTGTTTGGATAATTTTCTGATCTTACCTGAGATGTTTGCTTAATAATTACACAATGAAAGGTAATTTACATTCAGAAACATGAAAGATGATTTCCTTATACAGAAGAACTCGCTCATTATAGCTACTAAAGAAAATTAGCTGCAGCCACCATTTTATCCACACAGCTAAGCAGAGAAAGAAGGCAAACATCTACATATCTTAAAGCAATAAAGCAAAATTCTACTGCCTCTCACAAAGCAGCAACACCTCAAAAGCAAAATATTATTTGTGTGTGTGTGTGTGTATATATATATATATATATATATATATATATATATATATATATAAATATTGATTTGTATCACTTCACTGAAACACCATTTCACTGACACCCATTTCACTGAGTCCAAATCACCATAAGTTCATTTCACTGAAAGTTCATTTCACCTAAAACTCATTTCACTGACAAGTAGTAGTCTAAGGCACGTCAAAGGTATATGTCCTTTTCCCCACTGTGGTGCGATCCTGTTTTTAGTATATATAGTTGGGGAGGTGTGGGAGGCACAGCCCCCCACAATGGGGGGTGTGGGGGGGTGTAGCCCATCACTAAACCAAATTAAGTGATGGGCTATGCCCCCACACCCCTCATTGTGGGGGCAATGTGCCCCCCACCTACCCCCTACCTGTATATACTAACAACAAGATCGCACTACAGTGGGGAAAAAGACATATACCTTTGACATGCCTTAGAGTACTACTTGTCAGTGAAATGAGTTTTAGGTGAAATTAACTTATGGTGACTTGGTCTCGGTGAAATGGGTATCAGTAAAATTATCTTTCAGTGGAGTGATACAAATCCATATATGTATGTGTGTGTGTGTATTCCTAACTAATTTATGGTAACAGCAACTGCACTAAAGCAGATGTACTGGACAAGTGTCAGCACATATGTGGGTGTCTGACTGCATAGTACATCTGCAAGGCATCCCTGTATCTCAATCTAGTCTGTGATTGGAGAAAAATCAGAAAATAAGTTCCCCTGATATATAAAAAGGCAAGGATGTAGTAAAACACTTCAAATGTGCAACCTTCATCAGACAACATAATAAGTTAATTAATTAAGGAAGCATTTAAAAAGCCCACTCAAATGACATCATCATTACATCAGTTCGCCAGAACCAAGATTTTAAAGCAACATTTCCCCTTTTCTTATCATAAAAATAATGTAAATAGACATTCCTTACAAATCTCATTATTTGATACATTATATACAAAAAATCAATTTAAAACAAATTGTTGTTGTGCCTTTCAGCTTTTCCCGGTTAGGGGTCGCCACAGTGGAACTCCGGTCCGCTAATGATTGGTAGTTGATTTTTACGTGCCGAGTTACCAGCCCTGAAGCACAACCTTCAACAAAGGTACACCCATTCACGCATGTCTCCACGCAGAAGACGCTCTAGCTAAGAATCGAACCGGACAGCATCTTACTGTGAGGCGACAACGCTGCCGCAGCACCACCATCGCGGGTAATATACAAAATTAATATCAATATTCTCATATTTATGTAATTTAAATATTTCATAAAAGTAAAAAATAATACATAATACATAAATGAATATTATGTAATACATATGTGTATACTAATAAATATGTACTTAAATGTACACCATGTTTACACAAAAATACACAATATGTTTATATATTTACCGTCTTTCTAAGGCTTTTAGTTTAAGCATACATTTCAGGTAACTAATTTTGTTAAGTCCAGGAAACATATAGGCATTTGTTAAAAATTGCCACCACAGTTCCCTTTGTTCTAATTTTAAGGACCACCCCTAGATTCGACTTTCACTTGTTCAATAACCAAAAATTGGAAAAAAATTATCATTATGGTCATAATATATTTTGTATATCAATTTGTTTTAAATTGATTTTTTTGTATATATTGTATCAAATAATGAGATTTGTAAGGAATGTCTATTTACATTCTTTTTATGATATGAAATGGGGAATTGTTGCTATAAAATCTTGGGTCTGACAAGCTGATGTAATTATGTAATGATGATGTCATTTGAGTGGGCTTTTGAAATGCTTCCTTAATTAACTTATTACGTTGTCTGATGAAGGTTGCACATTTGAAGTGTGACCAAAAGTGCTTACACTAACTGGTTCTTGATTAAAGAAGTGTTTTACTACATCCTTGCGTTTTTATACTTCAGTTTGGTTTCATTTTGGTTTTAAGTTCCCCACACAAGCACTACTTTAGAAAGGTAAGAATGTAAGTTTAAGTGTTTTTGGTGTATTAAAGCAATGACTGATGTTTGAGTGGGATAATACAGGTTTACCCTTAGCTTGTTTGGTTTGGTCACTAAGTCTTTGTCCTCATAACTAAACCAAACCAATTATGGGTAAACCCTGCATTAACCACACCCAAATATGTTATTGCTTAATTAGTGGTTACAGTTTATTTCCCGTTGAATGAAGTTACAGATTCTACCCATGTATCCACAGCCTTCATTTTACTAAAACACTTGTGTTGTTACACATTGACTCCAGATAATTCAGTAGCCAATGTCTATATACATATGATAATGACAAAGATGTGCAAAGCCATGGAAAGACTTACCGTGAAACTAATCTATCAGGACATAGGAAACCTCCAAATACTGGACTCATCTCAGTTTGGATTTGTCAAGGACAGGTCATGCTTACTCAGCCTGGTGGAATTTTTGAAAAGATCACCAAAGCAATGGATGAAGGCAAAATGGTACAAATTGTATAACTCATCTTAGCCAAAGCTTTTGATACAATTCCCTGGGAAAAAAAATATATCACCCACTGGTTTGGCAGCTGGCTCGCAGACAGGATGCAGCAAATCAAATCGGGGAAGTTACCTCCACAAAGATTTCAGTCACCAGTGAAGTACCCCAGGGTGCTGCGCTGGGACATCGCCTGTTTAGCATATACTATTCTGAAGTAAAAGCCAATACCAAAGAGAATCCCAAATGACTTGGCCAACCTGCAGCAGGGTTTGTCCCAGAGAAATAACCAGTACCAAAATTACGGACTGAAATTAAATGCCAAAAATGCATTGTTGTATCCTTTGGATATACCCTAGAAAATGACCATGTTGACAATAGACTCCCAAGAGGTGACCCACTTGTTTGGATTTGGGAATTTATATAGGCAGTGACCTCATTTTTACCAACGTGTCCATTGTTGTAAGAAAGTCCTTCTATACTGGACAGCTTATAAACAAGTATAGAGATGGCATTGTCCCCTATTTACTCAGCTCTCATTGGGCTGGTCATTGAGTATAATGCCCCTTTTGGTATGTATCTGTTCAGACACATGTAACAACTGGAATGCTCCTATTGATACTTTGCTAAAAGGATACAAGGCCTAAACAACATACCCTGCTTAGACCAACTGAAAGTCCTGTCACTATATTTGGTATCCTACAGACTGCTAAGAGGTGACCTGTGTCTGGCATGCAGGGCATCTCCTGACCTAATACTGATGGATTTACTGCACATCAGCAGGTCAAATGGCATCAGAAATACTCAGTCTAGGGATCTAAACCTCTTATGCAACATCAACGGAATGATTTGAAGGGGCAGGCATAACTCACAGAAGATACTACAGCCCTGGAATAGACTTCCCATGCACATTAAATAACATTCATTCCTGTCCATATTTACATACAACTTGGATCTACGGATGGACTGTTCCCTGTACTACTAATGGGCAGAGATTGCTTCAAAATGCTTTATCTCCTTGCATGGTTCCCCTTAAATAATCTATGATATGAGCCCAGTTATTCTTATTAGGGGTCATATGTAATTATTGACAATGGGATGGATAAGCCCAATGTCTAACCAAATAGGATAGGTTAATTCAGGCACAAAAAAGGAAACTGGCTAGGCTTAAATGTCCTCCTAGGGCAGCTAGCCTAGTACTTAAATATGAACCTATGAACCTATAATGCTGAGACTGTACATGACCCCTTGCTATACAGTACTGCCTTTGCCTAGATTTAGCATGGATGCACATTCAAGTTAACTTACTATAATGTTTCTCCCATTTGTGTTCCACAAGTGTGCACAGAAGGGTGAACCAGCTCTGCATGCAGGTGTGCACCATTCCTAACATGTGCTGTGTTGTCCAACCGTGTTTGTGCTCTATTTCCTGTAGCAACCCTTGCAAAAAAGCTCCAGACAAGAACATAACTTATTAAATTAGACTGTATGAAGCTAAGAACATAATAATGATATTTCCTGAGATAAAGTACAGAAGTAGTGGAATGTAGTTGACAGTTTGATGCAAATTTCCACTTATGAGAGTTTCTTAAAAGTTATAAACAATTTGTGGTTTATTTAAGGTAATGTGCGTAATATTTAAGATAGCTTCCTATAACAAGTGAGCTGGCAAAAGTAACACTGTCTACCTTTACATTAAGCAAGCATCATGCCAATATAATGTGCAAGGATAGTATCGGTAAATGCAAACACATAAACACAGCCAGACATACAGACACACATGCATACAATCATACACACAAAAATACACAGTTTGATGACAGACGTGTACCATTTGACTCATGTATTCTGCATAAGCAGTAAAGTCTAACAAATGGCTGTAAGGCATACCTGATTTTAGGTACACCCTCCCTTCCTTCTGATTAAGACCACCCTTAGTCTCTCCTAAGAATGTGAAATTCATCACAATATTCAGTGACCATCTATGCTGGAACATGTTAATATTTAGCTACAAGTCATTCAGAGAAAAACACAGGCTGCCATTTGTTCTAATGTTAATCACCTTCAGTTTTACTGTACCACCATTGTTTTCATGGATTTTCTATAATTGTTTCATCTACTCTAGAAACCCACTATATTCAGTAACATACACCTGAGTCTGATTTATGATAAGAAAGTTTGGGTATGGATCAGAAAAATCCAGAATTGTGGATGATATAGGTAAGAACTTTCACCATTTAGCTGAGTGGCTCATAACCAGCCCAGGTCACTTATGGCTGAAATACACTGATCTTTATGTAATTGATTTAAAAAGACAAACTGGTCTCTGTCAGTTTTCTCCTGAGAAAGTATACCCACCTTAATTGACCTTAACTGAAGACCCCTGGCAGTCTTCCATGACAGGTCACCTAATGAATAGACATGCTACCTAAGCCATCCTCTCCGATATGTGATTTTCCTTCACTGTTCATGATTTTGTACTGCATAAAAGCTAGTACTTTGAATACTTGTGCCTTACACATAGAGATCTTTAAAAAGAAAATATGTAACCACATATGTAGGATAAAAGTGTGTCGTAATGACTTATGTTACCAGGATGTAAGAAGAGACATGGTGAGAGTGCTAAAATATCTCATCATCTTCTCTGTAGCACAGGATAGAAACCAAGTCCAGCAGCTGAATGATTATTGCCTTTCAGACTTGGAGGAGAGCTGCTGTTCTGGAACTAGAACAAGAACAGGGGGGATGGAAGTAGCACATGGTTTCATCTGTTGGTAGGAGCATGTGTAAGTCTTAAACATGTGAGTGACTGTCAGTACATGACAGAGAAAACAGAGGAAGGACTGTGATTTGTCAAAATCCAACTGTCTAATCCACTAAATCTAAGAACTCCAGTGTGTGTGTGTGTGTGTGTGTGTGTGTGTGTGTGTGTGTGTGTGTGTGTATGTATAGAAAAATTACCCTAAGAGAGGGCATCATATGAGAACATCCATTGTACTGGCCTAAATCAAGAAAAATCTTTAAAGCGAATACACAAAAGCTCTTAGTAAGAGAGAGAAAATGAAATCTCTCTGCACATTTGAGAATTTGTCGAGTAAACACAAATTTAAAGAATACAATCAGACAGTGGTGTGCATGTTGTTCCCTTTGACTTGCACTATTACTAAAACATTTACTGAAAATGCAGTAATAAAAAAACAAGTACAATGATATGTCTAAATGAGTTCTAACTGCTGAACTACAAGTTTTAATTCATTTAAGATAAGCAAATTGGTCTGATGATCATTTTTAGCTATGTTTTATGCTGAAGGCACACTTATACAAGACAGCTAAAGTAACACAGATGTAAGGAAAAGATATTTGTATGCAGTTCTGATTCATCATGTAAATGTAACTGCATGCTTAAATCTGCTGGAAATGAGAACGGGCATAAAGGGAAGGAACTGCATAGGAAACATAGAATGGTTAAAGTTCACAGGGAAAGCAGAGTTGGGGAAAAAGGATTGAAATATTGAGCGCTTTCAAAAGACTCACATTGTGAAGATTCAAACAGTTTGGAAGACTTATTCTGAAAGCATTAAGGTCTGGGAAGCATAAAAGTGCATTGCATAGCATCGGTACCCTGTAGCAAAAGTTCCTCCAGTTTGTTTCACAACTGGAGTGCTCTCCCATGGAGTTTGTATGTCCTCCCTGTGTCTATGTGGGTTTTTTGTAGGTGCTTTGGTTTTCTCACTATTACAAATACAAGCAGTAGGTCAATCATTGACTCAAAATTGTCTATAGGTGTGCGTGTGTGTGTGTGTGTGTGTGTGTGTGTGTGTGTGTGTGTGTGTGTGTGTGTGTGTGTGTGTGTGTGTGTGTGTGTGTGTGTGTGTGTGTATGATATGGGAAGAAGGACCTAGCAATCTAAGTCTTTTTCCCCTCTTAACTTTGTAAACTCTGCAGATGGTGGTGACTATCTGCAGTGTCACTCTAGGAGTCTACCATGATTTGTGAGAGAGAAAAAGTTTCTGATTTCTGGAGGAAGGATGCCCCATTCTGCAGGAGTCATTTGGAGTAGGATCCTCTCTGTTGTTGAATGAGTAAAGGGAGTCAAAGTAAAGTGGCTACTGCTGTATCATTAATAGTGCATAGCAAGTAGTAAGAAAGGGCTATTATGGGAAGAAACATCAGTTTGTACAGAATGGGGCCAAACAGGAAGGTAGACATTTGGCCAGTGACAAGGGTGCTCATGGAACTGATGAGGATGCCGTTGTGGATTCTATCATCTAAATGAATGACAAACTAAGAAATTTTCATCCATTTCTTTTGAAACTCCTTTTCCTTATAATGGCTTCACTCTGTCCAGATAGTTGCACGACTTTGCTTTGTATGCATGATTTAAATAGATTTTCAAACTAATGCTGTAAAAAGTTGTTGCAAAAGTATTTTGTTTTGTTTTTAACTTCTGTAAGCACACTTTGTCTTCAGTGCAGTTCTTACTGCTTAAAAGTTAAATAAGGTTCCGAAAATACTCATTAAAAGAGCTGAGGAAATTTCTCCAATGTCTCACTTGCAATGTCTACTTTTAGTTATTTACTAGCAGTTTACTGATGCACCATCAGCAGTTACATGCATTTCCATCCATCTGTGTCTCTGTTCCTCCATACATACATAATTACTTACATACATACATAGACACATGAAAGCATCCATCCAACTACTTAGTAAAAACTAAACTGTTGAAATGTACAGGTAACAACTACCCCCCCCCCCCCCACACACACACACACACACACACACACACACACACACACACACACACACATTCTGTAGTCCTCCTCACCCCTTTCTCAGTGAATAAATAGTTCAACAAATAAACATTCTAATTCCATGCTATGGTATGCAGACATTTTGTTACCTTTGCTTACAACTTAAGCACATTTTTACATATGTTTAATATGTTCCAGAGAAACTAAAGAAACCCTGTATATTTTTCTAATGAGTTTGGAATTTGTTTGCAGGAGGCAGAATTAAGACACTTTTTAAAGCACAGAGCTGTAATGTTAAAGACCATGGCTTGAAACTCACAGTCCCCTTTTGATTTCTGGTGTCTCAGACTTTCTCCCTATCCTCTTCACCTTTTCTGAGGAATGCTAAGATTACACTCTATGAAAATCTGTACGGTCAGCTGCCCGGAACAGTATATAGTTGTCAAATGAGTTTAATTGCTGCTACTTCTTGTAAAGCTTCACTATCAGAATCATATTCTATCATTCTTCTATAACAAAAGGCATGGAAAACATTTAAATACTTGCAAAACTGAGGAAATTGAATAATATCAAATGATATGTTCAAAGGACATATCAAACAATGGCATCTGTTTGATGGACTCTGTTTCACTAAATAACAGAATTCTCTTATGAAGGTTACATATAGCTGGTTTGTGGGGACATGGTATAAAAGACTTTTTTTTTTGTTACAGGTAGCTATAAATGTTACAATTTGTTTTACCAAGGTGAAGCTCACAACATGACTCTGTTTATAGAAAACAGTGTTCTTGAAATAACTACCACCATGTGGCAAGGTTTACAGTAAACAGTCACCAGTGCACTGAATCTAAATGTAAACAATCACCATCATGCCAAGCCTTAGAGTAAATAGTCGTCATTATGCCAAACACAAGTCAGGGAAAGAAGACTTGAAAGTTTATCTAGACATTAACTTGTCAGTACCGGAAGAATCTACTCAACATTAATTTATTAAATCAAAAGCTTCCTGTAAGCTGGGCTCTGAATACTGATGATATACGAGTGTGATACTATCTTGTATAAGTGGATATTATCACAATGTTTTTTTATTCAAGTATTTCTTGGGTTGGACCATAAAACCCAACTACATTTTTACAAGAGTGACTTGGGGAGTGGTTTCTGATTTAGTGATTAATGTAGAATTGTATGTATTTAAGCAAAGAGGGAATCAATCTCAGAACTACAGGACAGAGAGCAGAAGCAAGCACTACACTGATTCATTATCACAACCACTGCAATTAGTACATAAACATTCAGCTAACTAAATGCCCAGTAAGTGGTATAAATGAGCACCTTAATGTCATGCAGCCCTCTGTTGCCTTTACTTTACTTCAAAGTTTTGGACTTTTACACTGCACAAAAAACATATCAACATCTTTAATAGATTTCAGTCCAAATTCAGACATTATTAATAAGCTGAAAGAAGAGTGCAAGCAGCATCTTCTTTCGGCTGTTCCCATTAGGGGTCGCCACAGCAGATCACCTGTTTCCATTTCTTCCTGTCCTCTGCATCTTGCTCTGTCACACCAACCACCTGCATGTCCTCTCTCACCACATCCATAAACCTTATCTTAGGCCTTCCTCTTTTCCTGTTACCTGGTAGCTTCATCCTTAGCATCTTTTTCCCAATATACTCAGCATCCCTCCTCAGCACATGTCCAAACCAACGTAATCGTGCCTCTCTGGCTTTGTCTCCAAACCTTCCAACCTGGGCTGACCCTCTAATATACTTATTCCTAATCCTGCCCACCCTCGTCACACCCAGTGCAAATCTTAACATCTTTAATTCTGCCACATCCAGCTCAAACTCCTGCCTTTTCATCAATGCCACTGTCTCCAACCCATATAACATAGCTGGTCTCACTACCCTCTTGTAGACCTTCCCTTTCACTCTTACAGGTACTCGTCTGTCACAAATCACTCCTGACACTCTTCTCCACCCACTCCATCCTGCATGTACTCTCTTCTTCACCTCTCTTCCACACTCACTGTTACTCTGAACTATTGACCCCAAGTATTTTAACTCATCCACCTTCGCCACCTCTACTCCTTGCATCCTCACTATTCCTCTATCCTTCCTCTCATTCACACACATATATTCTGTCTTAGTCCTGCTGACCTTCATTCCTCTTCTCTCTAGAGCATATCTCCATCTCTCCAGGGTCTCCTCCACCTGTTCCCTACTCTCACTACAGATCACAATGTCATCTGCAAACATCATAGTCCACGGGGACTCCTGTCTGATCTTGTCTGTCAGCTTGTTCATCACCATTGCAAATAAGAAAGGGCTCAGAGCTGATCCTTGATGTAACCCCACCTCCACCTTAAACGCATCAGTCACTCCCACCGCAGACCTCACTGCTGTCACACTACCCTCATACATATCCTGTACCACTCTTACATACTTTTCTGACACTCCTGGCTTCCTCATACAATACCATAACTCCTCTCTAGGCACCCTGTCATATGCAAGTCTACAAAAACACAATGCAACTCCTTCCAACATTCTCTGTACTTCTCCATCAACACTCTCAGAGCAAAGATCGCATCTGTAGTGCTCTTTCCTGGCATGAAACCATACTTCTGATCACTAATCATCACGTCCCTTCTTAACCTTGCTTTCACTACTCTTTCCCATAACATCATGCTGTGACTGATCAATTTTATCCCTCTGTAGTTACTACAGCTCTGCACATCACCCTTATTCTTAAAAATCTGTACCAAAACACTTTTTCTCTATTCCTCAGACATCCTCTCACTTTCCAAGATTTCCATTAAACAATCTGGTTAAAAACTCCATTGCCATTTCACCTAAACACCTCCATGCTTCCACAGGTATGTCATCTGGGCCAACAGCCTTTCCATTCTTCATTCTCTTCATAGCTATCCTTACTTCCTCCTTGCTAATCCATTGTACTTCATGATTTACTATCCCTACATCATCCAACCTTCTCTCCCTCTCATTCTCTTCATTCATCAACCCCTCAAAGTACTCTTTCCATCTCCTCAACACACTCTCCTTGCTTGCGAGGATGTTTCCCTCATTATCCTTTATCACCTTTACCTGCTGCACATCTTTCCTAGCTCGGTCCCTCTGTCTAGCCAATCGGTACAGGTCCTTTTCTCCCTCCTTAGTGTCCAACCTTTCATACAACTCTTCATATGCCTTATCCTTAGCCTTCGCCACCTCTCTCTTTGCCATGCACCTCATCTCCTTATACTCCTGTCTGCTTTCTTCATCTCTCTGACAATCCCACTTCTTCTTTGCCAACCTCTTTTTCTGTATACTGTCCTGTACTTCCTCATTCCACCACCATGTCTCCTTGTCGTCCTTCCGCTGTCCAGATGTGATACCAAGCACTGGAGAGTGCAAGCAGGATGTGAGATTATTCTCCTAATAATGCCTCACTGTTTATACCCACTAACACAATGAATGTATGTAATCCACAAAAGATGGCAGCAAGGGTAATTCCTGTTATATGTTATGTTATGTTATGTTATGTTATGTTATGTTATGTTATATGTCCCATCAACTTGAGTATGAGTCTTGGTGACTTGATAGACTAAAGAATTAAAAAATATTTGGTTTTGTGTTAGTCTGATGAGATCTCATTGGCAGTCTTCCTCTGCACCTAGTACCCTCAGTCTTTCCAGTCATAATATCCTTTTCCAGTGATCTTTCCCTTCGAACTGTGTCACCAAAGTACAACAAACACAGTTTCATCATTTGTGTTTCGAGTGGCATTTCCGGTTTAATTTCCTCTATGATTGACTGATTGGTCCATCTCACTGTCCATGGTACAAACAGGATTCTTCTCCAGCACCACATTTTGAATGAGTCAATCTTTCTTCGATCTTGTTTCCGGATCTTCCAGCTTTTGCAACCATAGTTGACAACCGAGAATATGAGAGTCTGACATCGTCTTATCTTCATCTGCAGTCTGATGTTCTTACTTTTGAATATTTTATCTGGAGACTTCATAGTCATCTTGCCCAGTCCCAAACAATGTAATATTTCTTGAGTGGTAGTCAAATCAGTGGTCACAAGGCCACCCAAAAGGTTCATACTCAAAACCATTTCAATTTTTTCTTCATCAAGCTGAAATTTATAGATGTTATCAGTTGACATAATCTTCGTCTTCTTCATGTTCAATTCTAATCCCATCCTTCGGCTTTCTTCTCTGACTTTCTTCAGCAAATGTTCCATATCTTCCTTTGTTTCAGTTAGCAGTGTTGTGTTGTCAGCATACTCCAGATTGTTTATCAGTCTTCCATCTACAAGTATTCCAATGTTATCCTCCACTAAAACAGCTTTTTAGAATATGGCTTTGGCATACTGATTGAATAAATATGGTAACTAGATGCAGCCCTGTTGCACACCTTTTCGAATGAAAACCAACTTGTGTTTCTATATTCCAGTTGAACCATAGCTTCTTGGCCATCCTAAAGATCTTTTATTAGCTGTATGATGTGTTTCGGTATTCCTATTTGCAAAACAGTTGTCCATAGTTTTTCATGAATGACACAGTCAAAGGCCTTGCTGTAGTCGATAAAGCAAAAATAAATAGGTTTCTGATATTCCCTTGTCTTTTCTAGGATCCATCAAGTGTCAGCAATAATATCTCTTGTCCCTCTTCCTTTCCTGAATCCTGCTTGAGATTCTGGTAATTTTCTGTCTACATATGACTGCAAACGCCACTGGATCATCTTCAGCAAGATTTTGCTTGTGTGAGGAAGTACAACTGTCCAGTAGTGGCATCATTCATTTGCATCTCCTTTCTTATACAGCGGTACAAAAATAGATTGTTTCTAGTCCGTTGGTCACTTTCTTTCTTTCCAAACTCACTGTCACAATTTGGTCAACATAGCAATGGCTCCATCAGATCCCTTAATGAGTTCTATCAGTATTTCATCTACAACAGGAGCTTTGTTGTTTGGCTGGGCATCAGTTGCTGCAATAACCTCTTCTTTCAAAATCTCTGGCTCTTCTTCCATTAGGTCTTCATCTTTATACTCCTCGGCCACTTCACTTGAATAGAAATTCTTGGTATAACTCCTCCATTGTTCTTTAATTCTCTCAGGCTCATTCAGTATCTTTCCATCAGCATCTTTGAGCATTCCCATTCTTGGTTGAAATTTCTGCTTTATCCTTTTGATGCACTGGAAAGCTAGTCTGGCTTTTGCACATGCATGTTCAGATTCGATCTGCTGGAAGATTGTGCTGAAATATTGTTCTTTGGACCTTCTGATTTCTCATTGAAATAACCAATTCACACGTCATCTTTTTTCTTTTGCCAGATATTTCAGCTTTTCTTCTTTGTTTTGCTACCTTTATAGCTTCTTATAGGTTCATAGATTAGTACTAGGCTAACTGCCCTGGCAAGCTATTGTAAGCCTAGCCAATTATCCCTTGTGATTCTCAAACTCTGCACCTTGTGTTTGTAAGGCAAACACCTTAACCATTAGGCCACCCTCCCAGCCCTTCAGATATCCAGAGTTCCTTCTTCTTTTTAACTCGCTTTGAAAGTGTTTTCTTGGCTTCCTCTGTTATTGTTGTCTTTATGTCAAACCAAAGCTCTTACTGGACTTTGTCTTCCTCGTTTAATACTTCAAATCGGTTGTTAAGTCTTCTCCACTATTCCTCAGGCATGTTATTTAAATCATAATCTGTCCTGGCTGTCTGATTAACTCTTTTCTTTTGTAACTTCACTTTGATTTTAGAAACTAGAAGTTCATGATTGGTGTCACAGTCTGATCCTGGTCTTGTTCTAGTTGTCATGACTGCTGACTTCCATCTTTGGCTGACACATATATAATCTATCTGATTTTGGTAAAACACGTTTGGTGATGTCCAGGTGTAAAGTTGACGCTTATGATGTTCAAAGAATGTATTCATGATTGCCAGATTGTTGACTGTGCAAAATTTCACAAATCTTTTGCCTGCCTCATTTTTATCTCCAACACTGTACTTTCCAACCACTGGACCTTCGTTTCCTTTTCCTACCTTCGCATTCAGATCTCCCATGATTATTATGAAATCTTGTTTGGATGTATTCTATTCTCATTTTGCAGCTGATCGTAGAAAGCTTCAGTTTCATTGTCTTCAGCATCACTCGTCAGGGCATAGACCTGCATGATAGTCATATTAATAGGTGCTCTTTGAAAGTGAATCGAGATCAGTCTGTCGGTGATGGCATTATATTTCAGCACTGTCTTTACGAGTCTCTTGTTCATGATGATCACAGATCCATTCTTTCTCTCTGTTTAATGGTCACTGTAGTAAACCCAGTGCTCATTTGTTTGGAAATGTCCTTGTCCAGTCCACTTTAGTTCACTTATACCAAGTATAGCCACATTGGTTTTATCCATTTCAGATTTAACAATGTCTAGTTTTCCTTGATTCGTGTCTCTCACATTCCAAGTTCTGAATCTGATTACATCTTTGCAGCTCCTGACCTTTTCTTTTGGTCTAGCATATTCAGCATCAGGATGACCTTGCGGTTTTGATCCATCAGCGCCACAAACAGCAGATGTACTTGAATCAACCAGTTGCTCTTCCCTAGTAGCATGGCGAGTGCCTTTTAACCTAGGGGCCCATCTTCCAGCACTGTATCAAATTTCTATTTGTTTACTGTCCATCAAGTTTTCTTGGCAAAATATAGAAGTAGATTGCCGGGCCTTTCTTCTGAGCAGTATAGATTCAATAATGTGGCATTTGTCATGTTGACCATGATCAATCACATCCAACACTGCCTGTATGCTGCTTCCCAGATGGGTGGAAACCTCTTAGTCTGGTACCTCCAGTAGAACTTGTCCACCTTGGGAGACCCTTCTGGTAGTCAGACTGTTTATACCCAGTAACACACTGAATGTAAGTAATCCACAAAAGACAACAGCAAGAGTAATTCCTACACCAGTACAAATATTATCAATGCATAAACAGATAAACTTTGGAGCAAGAGCCATGCAACAGAAGAAAACTATACTGAGGTAAAACAAGCACGAGAAAGCATCTAGACTGGCATGAAAGAATTTATTTTACCTCAGTTTTTCACTTTTGCATGGTTCCCAGTCCACAGTTTAACTGTTTTTGCACTGGTCAGTTCTAACTTATGTCTGCATCAGAAGTTTCTTACCCATAAAAATGGTATTTTATCATAGGCAGTTACTAGCAATTCATGCCCCAGTTTTTCCAATTATCAATGCCCAATGACTAGAACAGCATTAGTATATGCTTGTACCTTACCGCATCTACAAGCTGCCCCTGTCCATCAGGCAAGGCATAAAAGTATCATATTTTAATATTTAGTTTCTCATCTCTGCCGATGTCATCCCCAAATCCTTCCCTTGAGCTGCACATTTCTTTTTTAATCCATGCAAGTTGACTGCCTCAGGTTATAACTACAAGGATGCAAGATATATCATAGAGCTACCAAATCTGGATCCAAACTCCTACATCACTGGATCTTTTAGATGGAAGTTCCATAGAAGAACTAGATCGTGGTGTTGGTCTGAGGACTTAGCAACAAGTGCTCCAGGAATTCACCAGACTGGGAGGTCTAGCATGATACATGGCTGAACTTGCCTTATGGAGACCTAGGGTAACATCCCCATCACCACAACCAAATAATACACTACAATGCCTGCCTATGTTCATTAAGGCTATAATTTTGCACATGCTATATCATGGTCAATGGTTGTAGAAGAGGTTGTAGTATGAGATAACCACTTCCACCAGCCTCAATCCTAGCTGAGCCCAGTGGTATAAGCATGGTAGGGTCACTCACACACACACACACACACACACACACACACACACACACACACACACACACACACACACACACACACACACACATGCACACACAAGCACACACACACACACACACACACACACACACACACACACACACACACACACACACACACACACACACACACATATACATATACATACACACTATTCATTTACTTCATGTCCATTACTGACTGCAGTATATTGTGTAGTACTATATACATTTTCTTAATTGTTACAGCACACAGTGAAACAAATCCAAAAAAGACCTATTTGATTAATTAGTTTTAGCATAGTATGAGAAAACTGGAATGAAAATAATTGAAAAAGTTCCTTCAGATGTTTTTCAAATGTTGAAAATATGGAAGAATGTATTACACGATATGTAGTATTATTATTTATGGCACACTTAAAAGTTGAGCTCGTTTACATTTTTAAAGAGTCCTCACCTCTGTTTAATATAAGTTTAGTTTAATATAAAACTAACTAAAAACTACCCCCTCACCTGGAAAGAAAGAAACAAATACTTGCAGTCTCTCAGCCATTTTAACACACTGCAAGTAAATCACTGCATTACGTTGCTTTCTTCTTCCATGGTGACTATGCTGCACACAAACACAAGTGAATGCCTGCTGTCACACTATTTGTATACCAGTATTTGCCTTGACTTGCACATAAGTGAATTCCTGCCTCTGACTTGCACATAAGTGAATTCCTGTCTTCACACTATTTGCATACCAGAATTTGTCAGTACTGTGCTGACTTGTTCAGAGGTAAATGCTTGCCTTAACACTATCTGTACATTACTATTCATTATCAGGTGGACATAAGTAAAAATCTGCTTTCACAATATATGTACACCAGTTTTTGTGGTCACTTCCCCACAGGTGAATCCCTCCCTTTACCATATCTGTATACCTGTATTTGTGCTCACTTGTTCACAGATGAGTGCCTGACTTCATACTGTTTATACACAGGTATTTATGCTGACTTGTACACAAATGAATGCCTGTCTTCACACTATTTCTGTACATAAATTTAAGCTGACCTGCACACATGAAAAATTAGCATATTCATTTCCCATGGGGCTCTTGAGTGGGGGTCTCCCATCCATGCTATGAACCTGATTTTTTCCCTAATTCAGGCTATGTTCTGAGTTCAAATGCTGTGGACATGCAGCCTTCCTCATAAAGTAGTCAATGAGTATGAATGGCATTTAAGATATGGGCAAACATAAATAAGATCGTACGAGGTTAAGCATCATTTCATAGGAGTTCAGAATATAAGAGCATAACAGCAAGATTGGGCCTGCATGAATCATTAGTCACTCAAATCATGGCCAGTTGCTGTATTCAGTAAAACATTGACTGGACCATCCTACTGCATACCTGGCTGTGTCCAGTAGCAATTACAGCATGAATAGCCAGCACTGAGGGATAGAAAGATAAGGCCCTGACTATGCCACAGCTGACCTGTGTTTAGTTAATGGTTCACTATAAGGAAAGATGGGTGAGCCCATTCTGGAGTGGGACAAAGAAGGGGGACATGCCACAGTTAGATTTCCCTGGCTGAGGTCCAGGAAACAACTGTGAAGGGTTTCCTGAGGGTGGGGGGGGGGTCTTGCCAATGTTACCTTTTGTAGAAGTGAGTGGTGGTTTGTCCTGTCATTGCAATTCTCACTCATATCCCACCCATGGTGTGTTACAGGAGTATACTTGGGGTGGAGAAAGAAAAATTAGGTAAAAATACTCTTGGCAGCAGTATGGTAGGGACATGGGATGCCTTGATCTCCTTGCCAGCCTAAACCTGTATCTGAGAAAGTGTGGGGATGCCAGGAGGGGTAAGTAGACCCAGTGAACAAGGAGTGACAGTGGATCTGCTGTTGGTCTGCTGTGGGAGAAAAAACATTCAAAGCACACAAGCATATACCTCATTATACAACGACCCCCCCCATTAATATTCAAAAACGTGCACACTGATTGGTCAGCGTGCATGTTGTAAATCAGAGTTATAGTAATGGAAAAAGGTCCGGTCGCCCAGACATTTTCCATTTCTATAACTCTTTTTTTTTACAGCAGCGGAGAACGCAAGATCTCCGTTGCTTCACACTGTCTCGCTATGTTAAACGAGTTTAGCATAGTGAGACAGCTTTAAAAAAACAACGGAGATTCTCCATTGCTTTTTTTAAAGCTGTCTCGCTATGTTAAACTCATTTAACATAGCGAAACAGTTTTTAAAAAGCAACGGAGATCTTGCTTTCTCCATTGCTTTTGCACACAGCTCTGATGTACTGCGTAGGCATGCGCATGCGCAGTACATCAGAACTGACGCAGAATACCAGACAGCTGCGGAAGGGCAGCAAGGAGGCATTATACAATGCCATTATTTAAGAAAAGTAATTATTTTTTTTCTTAAATAATGTCATTGTATAATAGCAATAACCCACTTCTGGGTGTGGGTGATGCTGGATTTGCCCACGGTTGGCTTTGTTTGGCCACTCGGGCTTCACCCTCGTGACCAAACCACACCAACCATGGGTAAATCCAGCATTATCCACACCCAGGTATGGGTTATTGCTATAATAATATATGTTCATGAGGATCATATAGAAAGGGGGTGCCTCTGATACTGTAGCCATTATAGAGGACTGATCCTGGGCTCTCTCCAGTATCATTTGACTCTGTAAAGCATTATTGCACAGCCGTGTGTCTTAACATCATTAGACAACCTTCATAACCTGCACAATGAGACAGTGCATTTGTCATTCTACCACATGCAGCATCTGCTTACAACATTAGAATACAGTATGTTATTTCAGTGCTGGTCACTCCATATAGAACTAATTAATTGCAGCCCAGTAAAACAGCAAAAGTCAAGTAAATAGAAACACAGTAAGAGTCTCAATGCACCATAAATGTGTAAAACAATATAAGCTCGACACTGTCACCATCACAAGTACATTTATTTCTTAATAATATGAAAAACTTCCCTATTCATCAGATATAGTGTTTCAAGCACAGAGAAGTCCATTTACTCCCTGTAGATATCTGGCTAGTGGCTAATGAAGTCCCTGTTTCCCCCTTTTATCAAGGCCATTGAAACATTAAAGTGTGCCTCTTGCTTAGTAATTAAAAGACCTTCTTTTCTCCAAACTACAGTCTGCCACCACCACCCAAACCAAAATCCTTATAGTGGCAATGAGGATAGCACCATGGGTATAGCCAGGAACTTTGGAATTGTACACCAACTTTCAGATGTGTAGCCTCCACCCAAAGTGCTGCCTCTCCCATCCTCAGGTGCATTGTTTCCAGACTGCATGTCTTTTCTACTATTGAAAAAATAGTGAAAAACAAATTCCTGAAATGTCATATGTCATATCATCATCATCATCATCATCACCATCATCATCATCATCATCATCATCATCATCATCATCATCATCATCATCACCATCATCATCACCATCATCATCATCATCATCAACCCCTTTTTCCCATTTTCAACATGGGGTTGGGGTGTTGTGTCAGCTGTCACCAGCTCTCTTGATTCAGTGCCTCTTTCCTACATTCTTCAACATTCATGCCTGACTGTCACGTCTTCTCTTACATAATCTATCCATCTCTTTGCTGTATGCCTTTGTTTCCTCTTGCTTACTTCCTGTCTGTCCCAAATCTTCTTTACCATTTTGTCTTCTGCTTTTCTGCATATATTCCTGAATCACAGTAACCTGTTTTGTTTGACTTTCTCTACAGTTGTACCTACTTTGGCTTCATCTCTGATGTCGTCATTTCTTCATCTGTCCCATAGTGTGCATCCTACCACCCATCTCAGGCAGTTCATTTTCATCTCCTCAAGCTTCCTCAACTGCTGTGCCTTTACTGCCCAGGTTTCTGTAGCATACAGTAGTACTACTCATACCACTGCCTTGTACACCTTACTTTTCAGCTTCTTTGGCATTCTTCTATCACACACTACATTTGACACTATGTGCTAGTTGGCTATAGGCCCTCTGATTCTAGCTTTGACCTTCTCATTCGGATTTCCCTTTTCCTTAACCACCCCTCCAGAATACTTGAAACTGTTAACCTGTTCCATTATCTTCCTTTCAATCTCAATTCTCAGTTTCTTCTGATTGCCCCTATTTCCTGCCATTACAACTGTCTTATCTGTACTGAGTTTCATCCCATGTTCTTTCAGTTTTGTATTCATTCCTGTAATGTTTGCTGAAGTTCTTGCTCACAATTTGCCTGTAATGCCACATTGTCTGCATACAACAACTGTGTTGGTCTGTCAACTCCAACTTTTTTGATGGTGTAGTCCCTCACCAATATGAACATCAGTGGGCTTAGAACTGAATCCTGATGCACATCCATTCCAATTGAAGCCCCATTGTGAGACTGACCACTGTTTGTACTTGACTGATTGGGTCCTTGTACACAGCCTGCACTAATTCTATCAATGTTTTTGTAACTTTGAACCACAGCAGGACAATCCAAATCAGCTTTCTTGGGACCTTGTCATTTGCTTTCCTTAAGTCTAGGAATACTCAGTTGGACTATTTCCTCAGTTCTAGTGTCTTCTTAACTGTCTGTCTCACTGCAGACACTGGGTCAGTTGTGCTCCATCCGGATCTAAACCCAAACTGCTCATCTCCCATCTTACTTTCTATTATTCTGCATATTAGTTTATCAGTCACCCACACCAGAACTTTCATACAGTGTGACAGGAGTTTGATACCAATGTACTGCCCATAGCTGTTGATGTCCCCTTTGTTCTTGTACACTAGCACTAATATGCTTATCGTCCAGTCATCTGGAATACATATCTATTTCACCCAGCATCTTGATCATATCTGCTGTGACATCATCTGTGCCTGCTGCTTTCCCTGATTTTATTTTCCTTAGTGCTGTTCTTACTTCTTCTAAGGTGGCTAATTCACTTCTTTCACCATAGGCTATGTCTGGGGCAGTACAGCTTCTGTGGGGTTTTCTTCATTCAGATGCTGCTGGAAGTAGTCCTTCCATTTGCCTTTGATGTCTTGTGGACTAATGAGCAGGTTGTTGCTAGCATCTCTTATGAAGGGTGGCTGACTATATTCTTTATCTTTCTATCTTTGCCTTGCAGACTGATAGTTTCTGTGTACCCTCTACTAAATGACTTTCCAGAAGCCGGTAGAGTGCCTTTGATGCCATGTGCTTTGCTACTGCAAGTCCTCTCTTAGCCTCTTTGTTAGCCAACCAATATTCCTTCTTAGCCTAGACCATCTTATCTATCTACCACTTTTTCATGCACTTCTTTCTTTTGATGATTTTCTGGATTATGCATTTCGCCAACAGCTTTGCTTATGTACCTTATTTATATAACTGGCTCAGCTGCATATCTGTTGTATTGTGCCATACTTAAGCAAAAAAAAAAATAGCCAACCAGAAAAAGTTAAAAAAATTCTAGTGCACCTCATTGCACCAAATAAATTATTTAAAATGTGCATACAGTATAGTTAGCATCCTAATGAAAGAGATAGCCAGCAATACAGTACATACTCCCTTCAGATACTAGAAATACTATAAAAGAAAGACTCTTCTCTCCTCATAGATGGCACTGCTTAAGATCACAATAGTTCTGGAGCCCTCCATGTGACCATAGTAAAGCAGTTTAGCTATTAAAATGATGCCTGCCATGCCCGCAAATAGCATTGCTGAAGATCAATTCAGATACAGGGCACTACACCCTAGCAATAGAGAGTAGTACAGATCTTCTGCTGTTCTGTTACTCATTTGTGGTAACTTTACAAGTCACAGCAGTAACAATTTATGACATGCTACCATGACAAAGTACATCAGTTGTCAGTGCCATATGTAAAAGTAATATTGTCACATTATATTTATTTTAATTTATTTACATTTGCTGAGCGGGTAGTGGCCGACTGGGCAAGTAGCCCGTTTTCAGAAGAGACCCAGGGAGGAAAGCTCTATACTGACACAAAATATTTAACATTTTCAAAAATTATTTAACAATTTACAAAAATGCAAAATCATACATAGAGGAAAAAGAAAATACAAAAAACTAAATGACGATATAACAAAATCATATCAAAAATACATGAATGGTATAGAGTATAACACATACTGGAAATTAGTTCTATCAAGTTATGTACACATGACAAATTTGTGATGAGAAAAGAAAAAATGTGTAATAAACTAAAACCTTTTTTTTAGGACTCCAGCGCTGGCAGAGACTTGCATTATCCCCTGCTCTCAGAAAGTGGAAATCCTTCCAGTTTATATATACAGGGAGTGAAAGGACCAGGATTCTCCCTATATGCCCCAATGGTTACTTTTACAGAAGGCTCAGTAAGGCAAAAACAACAGGATGGTGACCGATAACTTTCAGGACATGAATTCCCTTCCAGGTTGCAGCAACAAGGACCCAACATGGTTTAGGCAGGGGAAGCTGCTAAAAGAATTAATAATACACCTATGGACTTAAATGCAGATAATTTTCTGGATAGTGGTGGTGAACAAGAATTTATTAATAGGTGGTTGAACCAATACTTTTTGGGTTGTTTTATTGATAGTCATACTTTACATTCTGGCTGCAACAATCATTATTATGGGGATGCAAACAATAATTTTCTGACTTTGAAGAAATCTATTTATTAGCTGGAATCAAAACTTTATAAACTGAAAAGTTTGCAACTTGAGGTTTCGTACCTGCAAGAATGGGTTTGTAGAAAGATAGAGCCACAAGGGCTATGAATATGCAAAGTCCTTAATGGTATTACAAAAGACTTAGTGAATTTATTTGATCATTGTTGTTTTGAAATTAAGCAATCATTGTTCAAAAGGAATGAAAATCTTATTAACAATAATAGGGAATTACTTGTCACAGAAATTGTATTATTAAGTATTTATTATATTTTAATACAAACACTTTTATAAGAATGTATTTGTTAGAAGTGTACAGAACATATAAAGAAAAAAAAGTAAAAAAAAATAAGGGATGTACATCAACAGAAGGAGAACATGGCATATTTGGTACAACAGTATTCTAACAACACTGTAACTCAAAGTAGTGATAAGATACATGGGGCTTACTCTGGTGGATACCCTAGGGAGGTTAACATACACGAACATGATAGTGAAAATGACCGCAGTTCAGGGGTGGTGCATTTTAGAGAGGAAGATTTTACACCATTACGTATATCAGAGAGGTTAACTGACCAAGCATTGCATAATATTGACACTAACCCTCCCCTAGATGTGAAATTTGAAACTGAAGATGATTTTTCAGGAACACATTATCCCCCATCCAAAAGAAAAAAACAAGGGAGGGGACAAAAACAAGAAAGCAAAGACAGACAGAGATAATTGTGAGTACACATGGGGGACTGGTTTTGAGTCACAAGGGCTATAACATGTTTAATTATGCTAACAATGAAAATACCCCTGAGCATTTTCCCTCTTTCAAAAGGGATTAAAAATGTACTGAACAGTCACTTCAGTCTGGCAGATACCTTAAAAGAGTTGCTGTTTTCTAGAAAGTTAAATCTGGCATTTCTACTTAAAAATAGTAACCATGACCATGAGAACTATAATTCAACAGAAATCTGTAGGAAAAAAAGTGTGTTTTAACCCATATTGAACCCTACTGTTCAGGTTTTCAAACAGGCTTGTTTAGATGACCTCAACAGAATGGAGAGAACAAAGAAGTTGTTACACAGAAATTTGATATTTAATGAAAGAGAATTATGAAGGCTCTTACAAATGATAGTAATATAAGGTTAATTCAACCAGACAAAGGAGGAGATATGGGGCTGTTTGACTGCCATGAATATTCAGGGGCCATGTTAAACATACTCCAAGATAGTAACACTTACCAACAAGTGTCTAGGAATCAAATCAACATAGCTTAGAAGAGAATAGACTACCAGATGGAAGATCTTAGAATAGATGACAGGATAGACCTGGACACATATAATTTCTTATAGCAAGAAACTATTATCTCCATGATTTTCATAATACCCAAAGTACATAAAAACATACCACAACCCCCTTTTAGGCTCATATTTTCAGCACATGGTTCCAAAACACATGTCATAGGAGTATTTTTAGACAGACTGTTAAAACCTTTATTTTCTATAGACACCTGTCTGTTAGAAGGCTCCTGGGATTTTCAGGGGAAGTTAAATAATACTTTATTTGACAACAACATTGGGTTTCTAACATTGGATATTGTTAATCTGTTCTCAGCCATACCTATAGAACAAAGTAGGAATTGTTCCATGAGGGATTTTAGTTACATTTTTAATGATTGTAAAATCAGGACAATTGAAGAATGTATGTTGATAGAACTCAAAAAAATTTCATATATTTCGAGGGTGAATTTTTCCAACAAATTTCTGGGTAGCAATGGGGTCAGCAAGTGCTCCCATATATGTGAAGTTAGTTTTATATGCTTGGAAAATTGTACATATATTTTCCTGTGAATTCTACAAATTCTGTAGATTATAACTTTGCTACCCGGATGATATTTTTATCATATGGTCAGGACCAGAAAAAAATATAAATTAATTTATAGAATACCCTAATAACACAACACAATTTTTAAGATTTACTTATACATACAACAGTTCTAAAATAAATTATTTAGACACATTTACTTCCAAAATAGATCAAAGCTTTAAATTAAACATATATAGAAAGCCTACTCACAGCAATACTTACTTACACGATTGGAGTTCCTACCCCCACCATCAAAAAAGTGAATCTCCCGAGGAGACAAAACTATGATGTTTTCTTGAGGGATATTGAAGTTTTAACAAAAAATTTTTATGATAGTGACTACCCAAGGCATTTGGTTGAGAGAACTATAAGGAAAGTTGTGGACAATAGGACAGAGAAGTTTAAACCAATTCTGGGTATTGGCTTAAACAATAAAAGCAGCAATGGCAATGGTTCCACATTTGGAACTGTTATAGTACTGGAATGCAATAATGAGTTTCACAAAATTAGATCAATATTGAAAAGAACTGGAGTATTCTGAGATCTAACCCATCAATTTTTAAAGTAGTAGCTAGCCAACCAAGAAAAGTTGGCAAAGTTTCCAGGAATTTAACAAGTCTTTTCCAAAATTGAGGACATTATAATGAGACAATTATTTATAAAAATACAAGGAAAGGTGGAAATTGCAAACAGTGTGCATACATACTACAGATGAATCAGTTATTTATAAATTAATATAATGTTAGGTTTATTAAAGGAAATTGTACTACAGCTGGAGTTGTTTACTTGGCCAAATGTAAGGCAAGCCCATCATTTTACAGATGGAGGACAGATAGGGCACTAAGAAAACAAATCTATGAGCATAACTAGGATATAAAAACTAGAAATAATGCCAGTGCTATATACAAACACTGTTACCTATGTCTGGGGTTTCAAAGTTTCAACTTTGATATTTTGGATACAATTATTATTAACTCTGGAGGAGGTGACTGGGAGAGCAAACATGAATTCAAGGACTTTATTGACTGCTCAAATTTAATGCCAGTGCACCAGCAAGGTTAAATGAAACCATTCCTATAAATCCTGTTTTAAAATTAAGGGTAAATAACTTGCAAACACTTAAGGAATTCAGATATTTAACAAATTTGTATTTTTAAACTACATTTTTTTTTTAAAGTTTGGACTTTATCAGTAAGAAAAACTATTGTGTATATTTTAACAGATTTTACAATCGTTATGTTATTTTATGTGGGACGTTTGTGTGTTTTTAGAAATATTTTTAATTAATTTAATTAATTTTCTTAATTATTGGAAAAATGAATGGTTAAATTGTTGATTATAAAAGGACTGTCAGATACTATTGGAATTAATTCTGATGAAGTCTCGTCTATTGATGAAAGTCTCACTCAATTGTTTCAATAAATTTTGTTATTTTCTACATATTTTGGATCTTCAATTTTGGCTTACTTGATACACCTGTTCCACCTTAGATATGCTGTATGGTTGATTCATACCTTATAAAGATGTCAGAATACTTCATGCTGCCATGAGAGAGTCACACACTGGGCCACCTATTAAAATGTCAAGATTTGTAATACTGAGCCCCAAGATGCTGAAAGAAAGACAGAAAACATAGGAGAGTAGCAAACAATTTTTTTAAATCACTTTTCTCATTTAAAGTTATTTTGTGCAGGCAGGATAAGCCTCCCCCATCCCCAATCTTATATACCAACTCCAAGATAACAGTACCTCTGAAAAAAGGGAATATTGTACATAAAAGTATATTTAAGTCTGCCTTTTTGGTCATTCATTTTTATTATTCTGGGACTTGTAATAATGAGTCTTGGCATTTCATAGGTACCTTTTCCAGGTTCATAGGTACCTTTCCCAGCTACATAGGTTATAGGTGTGCACTGGGTTAATGACCACAAGGTCCTTTTTAAGCCTAACCATAAATCCCAAATCTCTGACAAGTTCTGCTACCATAGATAAGTATACGCAAAAGCTTGGGAGCTGAACATTTGCAAACAGGGGCCTGGGAGATGAACAATTTACTGGCTGCCTGTGTCCATTAAGAGACATTGGTACTAAACCAGGGATGGATTTATTGTACCTCTTTCAGTTTCCAAGTTACACTTGAATCAAGGCTTTAATAAATTTTGCAACATTTACTGGGCTCTGGACATTCTTTGTTGTATATATTACACTTGAATTGAGTTAGGGAGGAACTCTTCTTCACATGGATGGGGAGTCTGTTCCAGGGAAGGGGTTATCTCTGGGATACATACCTGTCTCTCTAGCAATATTTATATCACAGGTAATGTTTAAGCCTTCAGAACTGATAATTCTGGTGCTGTTTGTTTTGTGGATATACAAGAGGTCCATCAAGGTGGGGTCTGACAATGCCTTGTATGCCAGGCATAGATATCATCTCAACAGTCTAGAGGAGACAGCATACAAGGATAGGGCAGTGAGGTGGTCTGCAGAGGACATGTTATTCATGTCCTGCATTCATTTAGTGAGGAGCCTCTGTGGGCATTCCAGTTGTTGGATATAACTAAGTATGTACATACTAAAGGGGGCACTGTACTCAATGATAGGTGTGATGAATGCTGAATACAGTGAAACAATGACTTTCTTGTACCTAGATGCCATACCTTTATTTATATTTTCCACAATATAAATGATTTCCTTACTGCTCTAGACATGTGCTGGCCAAAGGCTAGATTACTATGTGTGTCCCCAAGTTCCTGTCTACATGGTCAGCATTTAGGAGTGTGTTTTCAATATGATAGTTGCCAGCGGTGGATAACTTCCTGAAATATACTATTATGCCTTTCTTGTAATTTAGTTTTATTCCATGGCTCTGACACCAATTATTTGTCTGTGTGAGCCCTTCCTGGAGAACATTTTTGTCAGTGGGGGATTCTATGACTGCTAGTAATTTGTAGTTATCTGCAAATTTAGTCAAACAATTACTCAGTCACTGCCAAGACATTAATGATGCTGGTTTAGGTAAGAATTAAGCAAGAGTGGCGCATGGTGCACTATAGGAAGGATGCTCTTGCCTGCCATCAGTGACACTGCTGTAGGTCATAACGGTATCAATGCACAATCTGCTGCGGTTATGAAATAGTGCACTACTAAGGAAAATATTCTGCCTCAACCTGATGACTTCCTTGTGGGTCAGAGTAGAAACAGAATACTGCATCCAACCACCTGCTCTGCTAATCATCATTGCACAGAGAAGTGCCACAATTCACAGCCCTATGTCACAAAGCAGACATCATGATGCACAATCATATATCATAACTCCAATCATATATCATAATACATAGCTATATGTCCCAGTGGTGCCAGAGTACTGCATGCTGTTAGTGGGAAATGATGGGAAAACCCACTGCTCTCAACTGTTGTTCCTGTGTGGAAGTAATTTGTAATTTGTGGGGGGTGACTGCTGAGACCCCCAGAGCAAAAGCTACAATAAGATGTAGAGGAGGAAAAAGAAGATTAAAAAAGTAAATAAATAACCAACTCCTCTATCTTAGGTGGAAAACCTCAATGACTATGACCTAGGCAACCTAAGTTTGATTGGAAGTCCAGGTGATTGGTGTCATTGGCTTGGGGGGAGTATGGACATGCCAATTCTAGGGGACATATCAGGTTTGTCTAATATCACAATCCTGCATAAAAGGGTATGAATGCAAGACATAACCTTTAGTCAGACATTCACCCCCCCCCCAAGCTGATACATGGTAGCCTTTGTTGCAGGTGCACAGCTGTCATGTCCTCCAATTAAAGAAATCATAGCTGCCGCCAAGGT